>NW_028275158.1:20692389-21292389 GCF_013281855.1 Momordica charantia | reverse complement strand
ACAGCCCATGTGTCGTCCAACCGCTGTTCTACACGTGTCATATGTTCTCCAGATTGAAGATTGCTCATCACTGCCCTCCACGTTGACATAAAAAATGAGATATTATCATACCTTTATCAGGTAATTTAGTCTCAATTATTATTATTTTTTTTTAATTTAATCGTTGATGTTTTAACGTTTTTCATTGTATGCTACTTCTCGTCAAAGAATGGTAAAATTAGTCGATTATAAATTTACATGATATGATAATCAACAAATCAACCAAAAATTTAGAGAAAGAATTAAGTCACTTAAAATAAGAAAAGTAGAAACCTATAGAAGTCATAAATTTCAGATGAAAAATTAGTAACTTTTTATCTACTAAGTAAATTTCTACCGATTTATTAAGTATTGTGTAGTGTAAGTTTATTATTGGTCAATTTTGACAATAGTGTAGTTGAAAAATGTTAAAATACTAGAGATTGAATTAAAACTTTTTAAATAATAGATACTAAATTGAACAAAATACCAAAACGTTTGTAAACAATATTAATTTCAGCCAATTATAAATTTGGTTGTTAAACTTGGTCTCTCTTTGAAAAAAATTAACACATTTTATACGTAATAGAAATACTTTAATACAAATCGAGGACTATATTTTCAAGACATTTAGTGGTGAAGTGTTATGTTAAAATGATGATAAATAAATGATATAAAAACATAAATTAAGGACTCATACGGTAACTATCTGTTTCTTGTTTTTTTTATTCGTTTTTAATTAAAAAAATAAAAATAAAAAAGAATTGCATGACCCTCAATACTCATGAATGATATATTGACATAACAAGATTTTTATTTATGTTGAAATAAATTGGAAATCAGAACATTTTTTGTTTATGTTTGCAAAATGTCGATACAAATTTAAGAATGTTTCTAAAAAATTAGAACCAATAAACATAAATAGTTGTAAAATGCTTATGTTTATTAATAAAATTGGAAACAAGAAACGATAACGTTATTAAATTAAGAAATGTAATCATGAACGGTTATGTGTAGAATTTGTGTTAAAATTTTGTAAATTAAGATTAAAAATTTCACTTTTTAAAAAGTACAAAAACCACTGCATCTTCCTTACGTGTTGGTATGGTATAAACCAATTTGGATGAGCATAGTGCAATAGCTGCTATTATTGTGTTCTGTATATAGCACTATCAGTAGCACAACAGTCTATCCATATTTTTAGTTTAGTTTTTCTACTGTATGTCTAGTTATCTATCGCATTATGTTACCGTAGAAATTCTATGAGCTTCCTTGCTTCCTTAAGCCATTATTTAGGAGTCGAGGTTGAGTTATTGGAGATCTGTTGAGGCGGAGACTAAAATGAACCGAAGTTGAAATAACATAAGTAAAATTTTAAGGGGCCCATCTACTGACCGTGCTGCCGAACCAATTCAGGGCATTTTCAACGTTCGTAAAGCAGTTGCTCGTGGAGTGTTGAAGAGGCCGCCGAAGAGCCATCGAGAAGACAGTGGAGGAAGCGATTCTCGACTACCTCAAGGATTTGTTTTCGTGCAACAAATGTTGATTTCCTTGGAAATATGGTGGTAATAAACCTGTTAGCCGTTTTTTAGAGGACTCCAACTATAATCTTGTAAATCTCCAACTTGTGGAGCATCGAGCTTTTTAGGGACGAGGCAAACATAAGTTTTGGCGAGGCTTATAATGATGATTCCAGTCTCAAAAAATCCTACAACACTCTTATTTTCGGCTTTGAGTTGGTCTTTGAATTTTTGAACTTTTTATTTTGGTTCCTAGACTTTTATATATATATATATATATATATATATATATATATATTTTAAATTTTGATCCTCCCAACTTTTGAATTTCAATTTTTAATCTCTTAATTTCCAGTAAACTTAAATTTTGGTTTTTGTTATAAAAACACTTCCAAGTTTATGAAACTAGCTATTTTATTTACCAATACCCCAATAGGTCAAATATAAGCAAACCAATCAGTACAATAAGGATTCATTTTGAAGTTTGTGAAAGTTATAAAACTAAAATTAAGATTTTAGACACTGAGAGAGAGACCAGAGGAAAAATGGATAAAAGTTAAGGGGTCTAAAAGAAGAGCAAAACTGAAAATGAATAGATGTCAAGAGACTAAAGCTAAATAATACCCATTACTTTTTTGATGAGTATTAAAATGATGACTCTTCTGCTGCATCTTGTCCTTGTACCAGACCGATCATGATCCTGTATGGTATCGATAACATTCGGGATCTCTTCGGCCACAAAGTAGCCCCAATACTCTGTCTAAACCACAACCTACGAAAATGCATCGTAATGTATTTGATTAGCTTCGCTTGCTTCCCCCTTACTCTATATTTTCAAGGTGATATTTATTTAGTTACTATATTTTAAAGATATTTTAGTAAGTCTATCAACTTCAAGTTTATGTGCATGTCGATAATTTGCTTGTTTAATTGTGAACTAATTGTATCACCAAATATTCGTTTAATATTTAAATAATGACGTAGTCATTATGTTAGGTTGTGAGTTAAGTTTTAACAATAAGATCATGCAATATAATTTGAAAGTTTAAGAATTTGTTAGAATATCTTGAAGTTCAAATATCAGATTGACACAACCTTGACACTCCCTTTCAAGGTTTAAGATGTGATTTTAAATTTTGTAATTTAAAAATTCACAAAATGATGTAGTATCAAAAATATATATATATATATTAATTGTTGGCATAAATTAGTTGGGTGGGATAAATATTGATGGCTAAATAATTATTACAAAAATTTTTATTTTTTATTTTTAAATGTTAAAGACTAAATAAATATATTGAAAGCATAAAGACTAAAAATGAAATAATCGAAAAGTTGAAGGTTGAAAATAGAATTTAAATCTTTCATTTGTTATGTGATTTTAGTTAAAATAAAAAAAAATCCTTCCAAAAAACGTAAATAGATTTTTATTACTAACATAAAAAAATGAATTATAAACAATTACCAAATCTTCTCTTGATTTTGGCAACGTTTTACAAAAACTAGGAAGAAGAAACACATAATACAGAGATAATGATAATATTTTCTGTTTTCTTCTAATTTTTTCGAAACGTAAGCTTTTGGTAACTGATTTTTTCAATATTTTCTCTTCATTTTTAATAAATATTTATAAAATTGTGCAGAATCAACAACATCAAGTTTTTATATATGTATTTTTTTTTATTGTTTTCAGTTTTTTCCATAATGCAGGTAAAACTATTATTTTATAATTATTAAATTTTAATATTTAATTTAAAAATATATATATTTCATATAAAATTGAATGGTTATTTTTTCTTAATTTAAAATTATAGATAATGGGTATAAGAAATAGTCACCCAACACTTTATATTTTCTCAATAAAAAATTAAAAACAACAAATCAATGATAAAACGAGAAACAATAAACAAACATGTTTAAATAACTCATAACATTTTAATATCCATCGAGCGTGGTCTCGCTACAAATGTACAACACTACGTTAGATATTGTAAAGTGCTTTGACAACGTAGATCGTGAATTCAACATCTAAGTTCTTCAATCTTATTAAGATGAGATTTTAGATAGTTTGTAGATCGGTTTTTCGTAACGTATTTTCTTTCCTAAGGAAGAATTTGGTACCCAAATACAATATATAATTGCCGCGACCTCTCTCTCCGGCAAGCAGCAGATGATGACGCACTAGCAGACCATGAACCCACCTCCAGATCTCGTCGTCACCCACCATGGGACATGTGTGTGTGTCTGTTCAAGTCGTCATGCCTACAAAGCCGTTGCGCCACAGTTGGGTGTCAACGCCATTCGCGTGCTCTGCTATCGGGTCGTCACTGCTTGAGTGCTTTGCCGTTGGTTTGATTGTGGTCATTTTTAGAAACTGTTGGTGACAAAATACAACCATTGCCATCCGAGAACGCCAAGAACGTCCATTTTTCTTAAAGCTGCTATCCTCTGTTGAAGGGAGGGGGTTTGACGATTTCGATTGAATTGTAAAATCAATAGCCAATATTTTAGTGATTTGTATCAAAATCGATATTTAATTTTTTTTTTCTAGTTTTTGATTTTGTGTTTATATTTTTATTAGATCTATATTCTAAAGAAGAAATTTGTAATTTTCTAATGGATTATATCTATAAAAGACTAATACATAGAATAGTGTAAATTCTTCCTAGTTAAGCTATTTTTGTAATTTGAAAGTTCAAATGGATTAATTGTGTACTTATACCGAATATTATCTTGAAATGAAAACAAATCGAACTTGAAATTATAGAGCCAAAAATGAACATTTTTGTAGTATTATATATCGAGATTGACTTTTGTGGACATATTACGAACTATATTTCACAAATAGCTTCTATTTTTTAAATTTTACATATTTGGATTCCTAAATTTTAACTTTTTTTTTTGTTTATTAATCATTGCCTTGAACTCTTGCTCTTTTATTCAATTTGATTTGTTTCTTATTTAAATTATTATATTTGATTTTTATTTTTTCCTTTTCATATTTGGATATATCAAAATCTCTCTCCTATTACCAAAAATATCTCATATTTTTTTTTCATATCACGTCTTTTTCTTTTAATAGTATAATAAACATATATATTCCTCCAAAATGTTATATAATACGTACTAATTTTTGTTGATATACACTAAATTTATTAAGATTATTTAATATATTCCAGCAACCTTTATATAACATATTTTTTATTTTAATCTTTTAATATATCGTATGATAAACCTATACTCCTCTAAATTGTTGTATAATAATACATACTAAATTAAAAAGTTATATAATATATATTTTTTAATCAATTTGTATGATAATAATATATCCTTATTGATATATATTTCATTGGTATCTCCCTCTCTATCTTCTCCTTCACGTCACTCCCCTCCATAGGATGTCTTCTCCGACAATGAGCAGGGTGGCAACCTCCAACGACATGTAGTGACACGGAGCACCAACGGTGGCTGACGGCGAGACCATGTGGGAACGCGACTGACGGGGAGATTCGCGACCAGGGCAACTCACGAACAGATCCGACGACCCACGAACACTGTAAAGGGGCCCATTGACACCATTGTAAAGCCCAAAATGAGCAGGCCCAATAAGCGAGTCTCAATCAATCCGTTCTCTTCTACTGACCGTGCCGTCAAAACCAGTTCAGGGCTTGTTCTGAGCATTTTCAGCGTTTGTAAAGCAGCTGCTCCTGGAGCGTTGAAGAGGCCGCCGGAGAGCCGTCGAGAAGATGGCGGAGGAAGCGATTCTCGGCTACCTCGAGAAGAACATCGAAATCTCAGATTCAGGACGCTTCGCCGACGAGTTTGGACTCGATCACAGCGATGTTGTCAACGTCATCAAGAGTCTCAACGGCTTCAGATACGTTGAAGCTGAAGTACAATTTCTTCTTTTCCTATGCTTAAATCCTATATGTTTCTTTCTGCCACTATGAATACTCTCTCGATGACTGTCTTATTCTTAGAATTTTCACTGTGGAGCACTGGGTGGTTCTCTTTAAGTTGGTTTCTGCTGGAAATGACGATTTTGCGAGGCTTTGTTTATGTCATTTGCTTCTTAGCATTAACTGGAACGTGTTGAGCATATTTTTGTAACTTTAAAAGCATTTGTCGTCTTTGTGAACGCGGAACTTCTGTTAAGTTTTGTATTTCGATGGTGTGTGAATAAGCGGTCAATTAATCAGAAACAAATATCTTGTTTGGTTTACTTGTATTCGATAGTTACTTGTTAGTGTTGAGTTGGCTAGCCGTTTCAAGTTTTTTCTTCGATTCATTTGTGGTCTTTCGTTATCTCTTATACAGTTAGTTTGAAATTTACATGAATCATTGAATTTGCATCTCACTTTTTGAGAGATTTTCAGGACATTAAGAAGGAGAAATGGATTCTTACTGATGAGGGCGAGTCATATACTGCAACGGGATCACCAGAGGTGCAGCTATTCCTGGAAATTCCACCAGAGGGAATTCCAAGGGAAGAATTACAGGTAACATTGGCAATCATGGATGTTCATTTTGGTTTCATCTTGATGCATAGTCTGAGGATTATCCCAATTTTTTATTTTCCATCTAAGTTTGATGATCTGAGAGCTGTTTGGGGTGGGAATTTAGGCCTCTTATATTTTAGCATTTTCATTCATTTTTCCAATGGGCGGATTTGGGCCAATGTTATTGCTGAAGCTGTTTGTGGGCCATGTCCAATTGGTTGGTTGTTGCAGAAAAAGCTGGGTCCATCTATTTTCAAAATTGGTTGTGCCCAAGCAGCAAAGAACAAATGGGTTGAAATGGGGAAGCAATTGATATCCCGAAAGGTTAGGCACTTTCTCTTTGTGGGTGTTCAGTATCAATATTATATTGATAAAATGATCTCAAGTGGTGTTTTCGTTATATGCATTATTATAATATTGTAACCAGAACATGCCATCGGTTAACTTCATACCAGTTTTATTCTCTAGTTTAGATATTATACTTAAAAGTTAAAGCTCTTGTGTATTCTTTATGATTGCTGATAAGTTTGTTTTGGCTGTAGGTTCAACATGTTGATGATAAGGTGAAAAACTTGCTCCTACAGATAAAAGATGGAAAGGTGATTATTGGTTTACATAATTCATTTGTTTTGTATAACACAGATTCTTGGATATTTTTTTGAAAAGAAACTGGAGAGAATTTCAGATTCTTGGATATTTCATTCGTTTCTTGTTTATGGTCATACCGTATCCCTATAAAGGAAGTTGTAAAATATTATAAAGTGTTGTAGCTTCGTATCAGATCGCTTGGGACTTAGAAAGTGGTATTGGACTATTTATATACTTTTAAATGATAGGAGTTTGTGATATAATGACTAATATGTTGTTAGGGACTAGAGGCATGGTACAGGGGTGCTCCCTATGTGGCCACACCCATGCCGCAAGCAGCATGTGCCTCTCATGGGCATTTGCTTGGGGAGTGGGCATGGTCGGAGGCCTGGGTTGGCATGCGGCACGACAACGGACTGTGCTCGATGGGGTGGGCTAAGGTGCCATGTACGCTCGGTATGAGCCTTGTTGGGCATGAGATGTTGCAGCGTTGCTCTCCATCCCATGGGCATCCACTCCGAGGTCGATTCTCGAGCTCCAAGCAAGTTTTTCCACCCCGTTCATGGCGGGGGCATGCTTGGCCTCGGTCGTCGGCGTCAGACGTGGGTGGGATCGACAATTGGTAGAGTGCTTGCAAGATGGTCGTTGGAATGTGCGATGGCAATTGACAATGCCACCCACACCCCAACGGCTTCTAGCCGGATCGAACGGCGACCCAGGCCCTTCATCGTGCGGGGGTGAGGCTCGTGGGTTGTCGAGTCTAACTCGAAGTGGGCTTGCTTTGACGATGATTGCACATGGTTCTTTCATTGTTGCCTTTCAAAAATATGTTGTTAGGGACTAGATTGTCATTTCTCCTTATGTTATGCAAATAGTTCTTCATTTTTGTTTCTTTAAGCTTTTTATCATTACCTATTTCACTGCATGCTTTTAAGATTTAGCAGACTGAATTGTTAACTTACAAAATAATCACTCTGAATAATTAATACAAATTTTAGAACGCTTTCTCAGTGTTGCTGGAAACTCTTCAGAGCATCAAATTTTGTGTTTCAAGAGGGTGTAGTATTTCTAGAATTTTTTGTAATTTCTCATTTGTTATACAAGTCAACTAATTAGTAAACGTAATTAGTAAAAAACACCCTGTCTGATTTTGAGGTTGTTTAATCCTCCCATTTTGTTGTCGCGTTTTGAATTAATACTACTATTTCTTTTTGGGGAGGAAAAAATACCATGCCAATTGACTCCTTTGAACTACCAACAATGTTTGGATCATGGATCTTCATAGCTTTTACATAGATTTTGTTGATGTGTCACCTGGTTTCCTTATGGAGGTAGAACACCTGTCTTATTGATGGTTATGAGCTCATTGATTCTCCTCTTGCCGAGTGCTAATGGAAGATACCTCTGGTCTAATAGTAGGTACCTTTGGTCTAATTGTAGGGTTAATTATAGACTTGATATGTTCCCGTTTTCCATGAGCCAGGGGCGGATTTTCGCAATACTATACATAGGCCCTAGATTAACTTCTGATCACTAGCCTATCTGTTTGGATTTCGGTCTCATTAAGTGGGGTTCTAGCCCCTTTGGGTTTGAAAATATGTGGTTCACTCGCATGTTATTTAAATCATCTATTTTGTTTTAGTAGGGCTTTAGGGTCGCCGGCATGGGAAGCTTTTTGTTTTATAATGAAGCTCAGTGGTTTGGAAGGGAGTTTGAGGGATTGGAATAAAGCGGTCTTTGGAGACATTAGCTTCTATAGCTAGTGGTTTGGAAGGGGTTTGGAAGGTAGTTTGAGGGATTGGAATAAAGCGGTCTTCGGAGACATTAACTTCTATAGCTAGAAATTTTGGAGAGGATCAAATCTTTAGATGTTCTGGAAGGAGGTTTTTTCACTTGAGTTGGGGGAGGAGCAATATTGTTGAAAGGAAATTTTGTGGTGTTTATTTGGAAGGAGGATGCCAACGAGAGACATAAAGCTTAGGTTAGTTGGGTGAAGGAGGGAAATTGGAACTCTTATCCTTTTCCTAATTACGCAAGATGGAAGCGAGATAGGAATTACATTGATTACCACATTGATTGCCTAGAATCAATGGGGAGGTGGTGAGAGAGGACGAGGAGATTGCCTTTCTCTCTCTGGCCTTTATGCTCCTCCCTCATTTCCTAGGCCCTTCTTGGAAGGTTTGGATTGGTGTCCCATTCCTAATAGGGAAAAGGAAGGCCTAGAAGCCCCATTCATCCTGGATGAAATTAGAAAAGTGGTTTTTGGTTTTGATAGGAACAAGTCTCTTGGGCCTGATGGCTTCAATACGACCTTCTTTTTGGATAGTGGGGAGGGCATTATTGAGGATTTCTGGAAAGTCTTTAATAAATTTTACGAGGGTTATCGAAACTAAAAAGGAGAATGATAAGGTTAAGGATAGGCAATGGTGGTGGTGTCGACAAAGCTGCATGAGTTTAGGGCCATGACCTCGTGCTTGAAGAAGTTGTTTAAAAGGTCGTCTAATAGAATCGGGGTGCATTCAGAATCGGTGGTGCAGGTGTAGTTCAATGTCAATTCTTTGGTGTCGCTCTGAACCATGCGCCAGTATGTGTCGTCCACAACAGTGTAGCTTCTGATCATGAGGAGGAGGAAGCGAGAGAGAAGTGTGGGCATGGCCATGGGAAGAGAAAAGAGAAGTTTGGTAAAGGAGAAGAGAGAGAAGCTCTGGGGCAACCAGATGGGTAGTACTTTCATATTTTTCACTTTTTTTTCTTCTTTTGTTTATATAAGTAGTATTATTTTCGTTTTGAGATAAGGGTATAATCCTTCACTTTTTTATTATTTTATTATTTTTTTGCTAACGTGTGGGGTTTATGTCTTGAGAGAAATGGTAGAATTTTTAGAGGGGTGGAGATGTCTAGGGAAGAGGTGTGGAAAGTTGTTAGGTTTACTAACACATCTTTGTGGAGAGTTGTTAGGTTTACTAACACATCTTTATTGGCATTGGTTACTGAACCATTCTGTAATTATGTAGTTAGACTTTATTTTTTGGATTGGAGTCCATTTGTTAGCTCGGATTCTTTTTGAGGGGTTGATTTTTTTTATTCCCTTGTATTTTCATTCATGTTTCTCAAAGAAAACTTGATTTCTCACTGAAACAAATTTCTCGTTCAAATGGTTGGAGGTTTGGCTATCTAAAAATCGTTATCACCATAGTCTAGATTGTTGTATTTTTGTTTTAATAATTTGTAAAGAAAAATACTTGGCTCCTTAACCGTATGGAGCAACCTTGTCCTTACCATCATTAAATATTTGATAACTAAGAGTGAGAAATGAAAAAACATGGATTTTTTTTAAAAAAATAATGAGTTCTCAACATTTTAATGGTTGTAAGGACAAGATTTGGTTGTCACCGTGGCATTAAGGAGCTAAGTATTTTCCATTTGTAAAACATCTTGGTGTAGATCAGCTAATACTTCATGATTTTGAAATTTGACTCCAGGCCATTCAAGATGATGACATTAAGGCTCTCAAAGCAAGAAAGCTAATTGTATCACAGTAATTATCATTCTTCTCCTTTTCTGATTTGTTTATTCAGTAAATTTTAATATTTTTTTAATTTTATTTATATTCCTCTTGTGGATGTGCTTGACACTTGGACCTCTGTATTTAGTTTTCGCATTTTTCTTTTGATAGGAAGTTTTCATACTGTCTTGGACTAGGCTTAATTTTCCCATACCTTAAGAAGAGTAACTCTTCATATGCTTTCAGCACTTGCTACGTAATTCTTTCTGTTTGTTATATTAAGAATACGTATTTTGACTTTTTAGAACGTGGAAGGGCTATTCAGTGAAGAAGGGTCCTAATTATGCTCCAAGAAGGAAAAAGACTACTACAGATTTGACACGAGAAAATCTTCAGAGGTCTTCCATTTGCCTTATCTTGTTTCATGCTGAGTTTATTTCAAGACAGTATGCTTTTAAAACTCATAATTTCTCTGAAGATTTGCTCCGATGTGTTGTTAGTTAAAAGTGTTTCTGTTTTATGTATATATGCATCCAGAGCATCCAGAATCAGTATACATATAATATGTGCATCCAGAGTCAGTTCTTGAGACTTGGTATTTGGTTTGACATTAAAGACTCTCATTTCCTACTTATTCATCATTCATTTGTCACGTATTGTGAATTATAAAATTTGGTTTAAAATTCTGTTCCCTGTCTCTGTCTCTTTCTTTTTCTTTTCCTCCTTTTTCAGTTATGGTACTTAATCTGGCGTTTTTTTCCTCTTAATACTTGGTTGCTGATGTGACATAGTCTAAGATACTCACTATAGGCATATACATGTCAGTTCATTGCTGTTGGACGAATGAAATTGCAAATGAAACCTTTTATCATGTCCAGTTTACTCATTTGTTTCTAGTTCATGTGTTGTAACTTTAAACAGCTTGGAAACTGATAGGCTTATCTAATATTTTACACTATCTAGAGGAGACTGGAGAGGACTAGAGTTTAAGGACTATAACTTTAATGCCCTAGGCCAGCCTACTGAGGGCGGTCATCTTCATCCATTGCTCAAGGTAAGAATACTCTGTTTAATGTTTATTTTGTGGAAATGGAAAATCCATCTCTTAAAAAAAATTATTAGTTAACCTTAAACCACTTAAGTAAGGACATACTTTGTGAGCTTATGATTATTCCAGTAGTTGATCAAATAATTCAAAGAACCAGAAACTTCAATATTTTTATAACAAGGAATATGAGTCTCTTCGTATGAACTTTAATTTAAAGAATCTCTGTAGCGCATACATTTGGTTCAGAAGGACTATCTAGACCTTTGCAACCATTGGGCTTTAACCTCAGCTTGATCGTTGAGTCTGAAACAGTGTTTTAAATGTCAGTCGCGACATGTCTACAGACTCGACATCGACTTTTTTCCCCCATATCGACGATATATTAAAATATCTCGAGATGTCGCAAAAATATCGACATCTCGACGGTATTTACGAATATCGTAAAAAAAAAAAAAACTTTAAACTAAAAGAGCAAGGCCCAGTCCATGGATTAAACGAAAGTAGGAAGTGGGGAGGGGTTTTATAGGCGCGCTCCCCTCGCCTGTCCCTTTCCGATGTGGGATTGGGACTGGGGGGGATTCCTTTTGCCCTGTTCTTTCTTTTTTTTTCTTTTTCCAATTCTAATATTAATACTATGAATTCCCTTTTGCATTTCTTTTTTTTTTCTTTTCTTCTATATTTCTAATTCTAATATTAATATTAATATTATATAAATTTATTTATTTATTTATTTATTTCAATTTTCACTATTAACCTATTTTTATTCCAATTGAATTTCTTTTTTCAATTCTTCAAATTTAATTACAAAATTTTCAAATTCATAATTCCATTCAATAATAATCATCATATGTACATGGGCATGTATATCAATATTTCATATCTTGTTCAGTTATGCTAGATTTGGTTATAAATTATTAATTATCAATAAAACACAAATAAGCAACGTTGAACTTCAATTTACTAATTCAAATAATTTTCATCAATCTTCATTATCTTCTTCCGACATTTCTATCGACATCGACATTTTCATAAGTAAGTTACTCATATTTTTACATATGATGGTTAAAAGTGATCAATTGTAGCTTAATTAAGTTACCATTAAAGTATTATTTACTAATTAAAATAATTTTTATTATTTTTCATAATTTCTGTGATTTTTTCCTAAATATCCGTCGACATCGACATGTTCGTAAAATCGGGACGTCAACATTTTGAACTTTGGTCTAAAAAACCTGATTCTACTTGTAGATCATGCTTCCCCCTTCTGTCTATGCATACCTTCAGTATCTATTTATGTAGTGAAACTGAATGTCTTTTGCTCTTTATGACTGAATATTTTTTTGACTTTTAGGTCCGAGATCAATTAAAAGATATATTTCGTCAAATGGGGTGAGTGATTTTTCTTATTTTTATCTCTTTCCTAGTTTTTGTTTTAAATAAAAATTTATAGTCTTAGTTCCATATTTCGGTTTCTGATTGTAGGTTTGAAGAGATGGCCACCGATAAATATGTCGAGAGCAGGTAGGAGAGCTTCACAAGTTTCATCAATAGTTTTATTGAAATTAGCTATGTCAGTGGCTCAATGCGATATAGAAATTGAATGTATTTTCCTTTTGCTCCCTTGGTGTTGTTTCTTAATTTTCTTATTATGATGTAAATGAAAAGCTAGCTTCCTCCCGAATATTCTGAAAAGGGACACTTAGGTGAGGCAACCTAACTTGGCATGCACCATAGTGAGAGATATCTTTTACAAATTGCTCTTTTCTTTTACCTTTCTACTTTCACCCTTTTTTCATTTATATATCCGAGGACTCGTAGTCGTAGCATATTTATCTTCCTTTTTCCTTGTCTTTTTCTTTTGTTTATATATACTTTATATGTACATGGCTTGTACCTAGACTCCAAAGATGTCTATCCTTACACCTTAAAAAACACTGGGTTCAATTGGGAAAAAAACTTTCTTTGTCAAAATATTATATCAAATTCTTATTAACTTTTCTCTCTCTTCTGTGCACACAGCTACTGGAACTTTGATACATTATTCCAACCACAACAGCACCCTGCCCGTGATGCACACGATACTTTCTTTTTGCTAGGTCTCTTTAACTTGATTGCAGAACTTCACAAATTTTTATGTTTAGAATTTTTTCTTAACATTTATTTGCTGTTACATCTGTAGCTCCTTCCAGCACAAAGGAACTACCTGAAGATTATGTGGAGCGGGTGAAGCGAGTCCATGAGTCTGGTGGTTATGGATCCAAAGGGTGTGATATCTTTGTTCATCAAAACATCACCTTTCCTTCTTTGCGTGGTATTTCAAAGACTGTTTAGTTTAATGTTTCTCTTTATTATTTTGCCTCTTTCAGATATGGATATGATTGGAAAAGAGAGGAAGCAAATAAGAACCTACTGCGAACTCATACAACTGCTGTGTCCGCCAGGGTGTTATATTCGCTTGCACAGGTATGTCATCATTTGATGTTTTGTTTCTTCAGTGGCTGTTGATTTATAATATAATCAATGCTGGTTAGCTGGTATATTCATTATTAAATACAGAAACAATGGGGCAAATGATGAACTGTTATGCATGCCAACATTCGCTCGACCATAGAGAAAATCCTTTGATTGATAATTACATAGGAAGTCTGAGAGTCCTGTACTCTTGTACTGTCCTGAGAACTTCTTGGCTCCACTTTTTACTTAAAATTAATCTTAGCATTGAACTCGCTCTCTGGACCCCACTCTATTCTACTACTCACTATTACATTAAGGCGGCTAATATGTTTGAAAAGAAATGTAGGATGTCCTTTGGGGTGACTCGGGGTGGCTAAATTAATCACTAAGGTGCCGTTTTATTTATTTATTTTTTTTTTTTGAAATCCGTGTGTCCGGGCCAGCTTGCGCGCACCTCGACTAATCACGGGTCAACCGTCTGACCCTACTACATTTGGTTGACAAAGTAACTCGTAGGATATTAAATCCTAGGTAGGTGGCCACCATGGTTTGAACTCATTCCCTCTAAGTCCTTTACTATATACAAAGGCCCTTATTGACCACTTGAGCCATCCCATGATGGTTCTAAGGTGCCGTTTTATAACAATTTCATTTTTAGTATCCTATTTAAAAAATTATGCTTGTTTTTTACAATTTCGTTGGGGGAGTTTTTCACCTTTCTTGAAAACTTATTTGAATTATGAGCCAAATTTCAAGAACTTAAATAAGATTTTGAAAACTATACATATATTTTTTAAAATTTGGCGTAGATTTTGGAAATGTTTATAAAAACTATATAACAAAATTATGGAACACATGTTTCTAAGCTTAATTTTTAAAACCATAAAATAAAAAATGAAATAGTTATAAAACAGAGCCTAAATTGTCTAACCGAATTTAAAAAAAAAAATTCAAAGAGCGAGAGAATGGTGTTGTCTATTTGTTAAGTCAAAGCTTAGACTACTTTTGCTTATGCTAGTTTCCTAGCTTTTGGGTCGATCAATTTTCCAATTTCATCTCTCAATTTATTTTTGTATGTTTTCCCCAAATTCTCTAGTTAAGTGTTTTGAAATCTCTCTTTCTTCTCAATATTTGTTCACAGAAACCATTTGCACCCAAGAAGTATTTCTCAATTGACCGTGTTTTCAGAAATGAAGCCGTAGATCGAACCCATCTGGCTGAATTTCACCAGATAGAAGGTATTTATGAATTAGCCTATAGGTTTTTGGGTTATGGTATAACACATTTGAACTATGACAATTCTTATTTCTTAAATATACTAAAACTCTTGGTTACATTTCAACAATCAATCACAAATGTAAATATTTGCCACTTGTTTTTAGGTTTGATATGCGATCGAGGACTTACTCTTGGAGACTTGATTGGAGTATTACATGACTTCTTCTCTCGTCTAGGTAATAAATTAGTAAATGTTCTAGCCAAACGTTGATTTTCTAATATATAACCTAATAGTATTTGAAAGGAAACAATAGGATTCACTTCAAGTGCATATTCTATTTTCATCAGGCATGTCCAAGCTACGTTTCAAGCCTGCTTATAATCCGTATACTGAACCCAGCATGGAGATTTTCAGGTGACAAACAATTGAATTTCTTTGAGATTGCAATTATTACATTCACGTGTTCCAAATTTTTGATTCATTATGTTTGTCAGTTATCACGAAGGCTTAAAAAAATGGGTGGAAGTTGGAAATTCAGGAATTTTTAGACCCGAAATGCTGCTTCCTATGGGGTTTCCAGACGACGTCCGTGTTATTGCATGGGGTCTTTCTCTCGAGAGGTAAGGTTCTTGTGTCCTATTAAATGCTGAAGATACTTTTTAGGTATTTACATAAATGAAGGTGTATTTTTAAATATAGCATAAAGTTTGAAATTTTACAAAAGAAAAAAAAAAGCAGTCCAAATCAAATTTAAACTCGAATGTAATATAAAACACTCAGAGTCAAATTTATACTACACTTTTAAAATTAAATTACATATTAAATTTATGCTTATTTTGTAATTTCTCCTACTTTTTTTTACATTGTCTCGGAAATGTGACTTTTCAGGTTTAAATATACTTTTGCCATTTTGAGTTTTGAACTACTTTTTGGGTGCAAGAAACAATTTCATTAATGATATGATATGAAATTACAAAAGTATTATTCAGTGGATTACATGAAGTCACTCCCAATTTGCTAAAAGGGAAGTGTAGCTATAGGTTGAAACAAAGGGGAACATTTACACTAATTAATAACTAAGTAGACTATAGCCTCAAAGATCCACTCATTAGGAAGATCTTTATCATTGAAGGCCGATCAGAGGTCCTTCATTGGAGCCTCCTTTCTCGATGATAGGGCATAAAGAAGGGAATAGGTGTGGTACAAATTACAACGGCCCCTTGGTGCCTTACTAATAGGAGATTCTTTTGTAATTACAATATAACCTTACTCTCGTGATTGGAAAGCTGTAATGTATTAGCTTGTTGGGGGTGCCTTCTCGGCCCCCGCCCTTAGGTTGTTGCTCATTTGTTACCTCTTTTGAATGAAGCTTGTTGTTTCTTATTAAAAAAAGGTGTGGTCCAAAGGTTTATCATTTGGCCAGGGATTTTTCTAGAATGAAGTGCTGCTTCCGTTGCCAATTTTGTTAGCCAAACGGTCAGATCACATTTTGGGTCTTTGGGATTGCTTTCCACGGGCCTTTTGCAGAGGGGTTGATACTGGTTTGAAGTTCCTTGGCTACTTTAGATGGCATAGGGAAAAGAGAAAGGTAATAGGTGGGTAAGTTTGAAGGGGTGGCTTGGATGAGGGTAAGTCCCACCTTTTGAAAGAAAAGAATTCCTGAAAGAAAAGAATTCCTCCAAGATTGCAGCCGGGTCCCAAAAAGAGAGGGTCCTTTGTTTGCTATGTAGGGATAGTCCAAGGGACGAGTTTGGCCTAGAACCTTTTTTGGAAGCAAACTTATTTGCTGAAGAATCCAGCTTGCTGTCCTCCAATATACCCGAAATTTCAGATTTCTGACAATTAACGTTGAGCCCCGATGCTTCCTCAAAAAGCCGAACAATGTTGAACATGTTGGTGAGGGGGAGGTCATCAAATGGAGAGAAGAGGATGGTGTCATCTGGAAATTGCAAATGATGGATGTCCAAAGATTTGTTACCAAGGTCGAAGCCTAGATGAGGTTAAAGCTTGCTGACTGGGATATCACTACGCTAAAAACATTAAAAACCAAAATGAGTAGAAAGGGGATAAAGGGTCACTTTGGTGAAGACCTCTAGATGCGATAATTTTGTCTCTCGGATGACTGTTGATGATTATGGAGAAGTTTACTGAGAGATAGAGCCTCGAATCCATCGCCTCCAAGTTATGCCAAATCCTTTTGCTATTAGAACCTCATCTAGGAAATCCCAATCAACTTTATCAAAAGCTTTCTCTATGTCAAGTTTGATAACCACACATTTTCTCTTCTTCCTATCTCATTCCTCTGACCTCATTGGCTATTAGTGATGCATCAAGGATTTGTCACCCTAGAACAAATTGTGAGAGTCCTATTAGGATTAGTTTGGGAATAGTATTAGTATTATAGTTAAGGACATTATGGTAATTAGATTGGGGTGAGTTTGTTATAAATAGGGGTAGTAGGAAGAAGAGAAGGATATCTTGGAGTAGGTGAGAAACTTGAGAGAGTTCTCGGGAGAGATATAGCCCTCTCGAAAGGCTATTGGTATTGTAATTTTTCTTTTGATATTGCAATATAGTTACTTAGTTTCGTTTAGTATATTTGGGTTCCTAACACAAATGTTGATTGCTCTTCGGAAATAGGGTGGCAATACACCTTTTAGCCTTTTTTAGAGGACTCTAACTATAATCTTGTAAATCCCCAACTTGTAGAGCATCGAGCTTTTTAGGGATGAGGCAAACATAAGTTTTGCCGAGGCTTACAATGATGATTCCAGTCTAAAAAAATCCTACAACACTTTTATGTTTTCGGCCTTGAGTTGGTCTTTTGAAATTTTTATTTTAGTTTCTAAACTTTTATTTTTATTTTTTAAAATTTTGATCCTCAACTTTTGAATTTCAATTTTTAGTCTTTTAATTTCCAGTAAACTTAAAATTTGGGTTTTGTTATAAAAACACTTCAAGTTTATGAAACTAAGCTATTTTATTTACCAATACCTCAATATGTCAAATATAAGTAAATCACTCGGTACAATAAGGATTAATTTTGAAGTTTGTGAAAGTTATAAAACTAAAATTAAGATTTTAGACATTGAGAGACCAGAGGAAAAATGGATAAAAGTTAAAGGGACCAAAAGAAGAGCAAAATTGTAAATGAATAGATGTCAAGAGACTAAAGCTAAATACCCATTACTTTTTAGATGAATATTAAAATGATGATTCTTCTGTTGCATCTTGTCCTTGCACCAGACCGACCATGATCCTGTACGGTATCGATAACATTCGGGATCTCTTCGGCCACAAGGTAGTCCCAATACTCTGTCTAACTACAACCTACGAAAATGCATCATAATGTATTTGATTAGCTTCGCTTGCTTTCCCCTTACTCTATATTTTCTCCAGGTGGATCTCAATCTAATAAAGAAAAATTCGATGTGCCGCCTCGGAATCAATCCCTCTTGAGCTAATCAAAACTCTGGAAGCGCACTCGAGTGTTTCGGTACCATTCTGATCTCCATTTTGATTTGTTTTGACTAGCGGAGGGCAAACTCGATCGATCAAATGCCCCTTCTCTGAAGTTGCTTTGATTCAATTTCAAGACACCTCTATAACACACTATCCATTTAATGCATTATTGAAGGAATGGTTATTTTAAAAAACAAGTAGATCCTTTTTTTTTTTAATTCACACAATTGAGGAGCCATATTCTTCTTACATGTTAGTTTTGGAAGGAACTTGATGACATGTAGATATTCTCTTGAAATCCTTGATTTATAAGGGGATGTTTATGGGTTAGCTACAATAACAGGATTAGATGGCTGATTTGATTTGATTTGATTCGGTTTTATTTTTAAGTTGATATAGTTTTTCGGTTAAATTATAAGTTGGGCCTTGAAGTTGTTGAATTTTCATGGTGATATTTATTTAGTTTCTATATTTTAAGGATATTTTAGTTGTGAACTAATTGTGCCACCAAATATCCGTTTGAAATTAACCCATCATGTAATATTTAAAGGATAAAACTTGAATTCCCATGTAGTTCAATACCATATAGACAAACGCAAAGAGGACAAAATAGGAATTCAGATGAGCTTTCTCCTAAATCTTTAGAGGAAGTTCTTTCCATATTTAAACATATGGGGAGTTAAGTTTTAACGATAACTAAATATAGTTTGAAAGTTTAAGAATTTGTTAGAAGATTTTGAAGTACAAATATTTGATAGATACAATTTTAACCCTCCATTTGATACCAAACGATTTTAAATTCTTTAATTTACAAGTCAATTTTTTTTTTAATTTCTTTATCTTATTTGGAATGAGAATGATTTGAAATGAATATAATTTTATATTTTTATTTGGATGTTCAACTAGAAAGCAAAATAATATAGAAAAAATTTTGTTTTTCATATGAAATTAAAATGGTTAAATTTTGATGTTTCAATTTTATGGAATATTAATAAAATGTTAATTTCAATGGATATTTCTTAAAAAAAAATTATACAATTTTGTAACTAATATTAAAAATAACAAAAGCATCCCTCTTTTTAAATTAGTTAACATTTATTAATACTAATTTTACATTTTGTCTATGTTTTTTTTTGTGATACTATCGAAATGTCATTCACATTTTATGTCAAGGTCGAAGGATATAAGTGTAAATTTAATACCTTGATCTTTTTTCTCTCTCTTCAGGTAACTTGATGTTCTAAAAATATTTAATAATATGTTAGACCATGATTCAAGTGAAAAAAAAATGAAATTGATATTGAATAGGAATTTTTTTTTTTAATAGTGAACAAGTGGATTTTTTTGAAGTAAAATCGGTAGGGTTTAATCATACATGGCTCGTTCGTTAACGATTTTAGTTTTTAGTTAATGAGGTTTTTTTATAATTTTTTTTTTGTTTCTAGGCCTTTGCTTTTAAAAAACAAAAATTATATTTGTTTGATAATTTTTTTTTAAAATAGAAAACCAAACCTGTTGGATAATTACTTTTCATTTTCTATTTCTAAAAATTTTCGAGAAAAAAGTAATGGCAAACATCTAATATATAAAAATTTTAGAGATAGAAAAAAGATAAATTTAGGCAAGAAAAAAATTTAGAATAAAAAAATTGTTAAAGATAAATGTGTGAGAGAAAAAAAAAATCAGCAATAGAAGAAAAATGAGATCGAAAGACATATTTATAAATATGTCGTTAAGAATATACACTTTTAAAATTTACTTAGATTTTCAAAAACGTTTTTAAAAACATAATAGAAAATTTAATTGTTTATCGAAACACGCCTATTTTCCAAAAACTAAAAATTAAAAATAGAAAACAACAATGGTGATAGTCTCTGAGGACCCAGTAAGGTTCCGTTTCTCATTTTCAATTTTCAACTTTCTTTCTTGTTTCTCCTTTTTTTTTTTTTGGAACATTCTCACAATTATATAAAAATTTTAGGAACAATCAAAACAAGTTTCTCTTTTCTTGTTCCTATTTTCAATTTACTCCAAAACAAAATAAAAACATTGTTTTATCAAAAAAGAGGTTGAAACCATGCAACACATTTTGTTTTATTAAAAATAAAGAAACAGGAACGTTACCAAACGAGCCCTAATATTCTCGTTTCTTGTTTCTGTTTCTTGTTTCTTAATAAAAAAAACATAGAATTTCATCACTGCCCCAACTTTATGGATTTAAGAATGATAAAACAAAATTTTTATGTCATAACAAATTAGAAATGGGAATAAGAAACAACCAACTTAAATAGTTTCTCAAAAGATTATATTTCTTAATAAAATTAGAAAGAGAATGTTACCAAAGAACCTATCAAATTGACCCGATTTGTTGTGATCTTTCTCTAATTTCAACCTGCACCTTTGACAAAATTTTCTTCTTCAAAATATTATGTGGACTACCCAATATTTTCAACAATTACCCCTGGTACATAGAAACAGCAATAAAATGACAAAAATGTACAGTTAAAATTGCAGATGAATGACTTCTATCCACATATCAAACAGACAATGGAAAAAAGGATGAAACAGATTCTGTCATTCATAGCTAAAAGACATTAGAAAAGTGACCAAATTCAATGGGAAAAAGAAGATGAAGGAAAAAATGAACAACAATATCTCAAATTTGTGGCTCTAAATGTGTGTACCAAAGATAACTACTACTCTACATGCATGACTTTGAGTTGTCAACAAGTTTTTTCTAAACAATTTTTTTTATTTGTTGATACAGGAATTTGGATTCGGTCTTTGACGTCGATAGTTCTGACGAATACCTGCATATAGAAAATAAACTTGCACACCAATGTGGTGTTGAGCCCAACACACTACATGTCTACGTCTTCAAAGGATTTCGTTGAGAGTAGCAAAAAGTAGAGTTATGAGAGCGTATCTCGTGTTCCAAATCTCTGCTAATTCATAGAGGAATTTCATTGGGTCGGTTCAAGTAGACCAGCTCAATCAGGTCAGGTCGACTTGTGTCTCTTTTTAAGTTCAACCCGCAGGGTGGTCGAAATATATGCCTAAAATATTTAGAAATCGTACTTTTGTAAAATACTTGTGTTCGTAGAAATAATGTTAAATACCCTTGTAGGTTGCGAAACCGGTGAAACTATAGTTTTTTTTTTTAATTAAATTTTACTGATAATAGCCCACACATGTGGGTTATTAATTATTTTATGTGTGAAGTGACCGAATTTTCGTCAAAGATAATAGTAAAAATATAATAAAAAGGTACGTGGTCAGTTGATTTGATAAAAGGTCAGAAGTTTTAATCTTCACTCACACGTTGTTGAACTAAAAAATAAAAAATAAACGGTTTTTAAACTATTCGAGAGTGGGGACAAAACGAGTCTAAGTTAGGCCGTAGAATAAGTTCTCCATCTCATCCTTAAAATTAATTCAACATCTCCTAAAACCTATGAATTCTCATCTCATTTAGTTCGGTAGGTGTGTATAGGCCCTACCCATGAGAAAAGTTGTAGTCCTTACTAAACATAGTATCACTCTATTTCATCCTTAATTATTATATCACAATCCAGTTCACATTTCTTCTAATTTACTCGAAAAAAAATTTCATCTTTTAAATCGCAATCACTTATGCATTCGGTTGGAGGTGAATTCTCAACCTACACGTGACATGCTATGATTGGATGTACAGCCATACATGTGTCATCCTGCGCAAGAATATTTGTCTCGATCGTGGGTCCTCATGTCGAGTCGACATTATGCGATGGTCGAGCCAATCAAATGCATGACTAAGACCATTTCGGCTCAGCCTATTCTCCGACAAACTCCGCAACATCACGCCGCACTCCATGGCAACCTTAAAGAGTCATTGGGGCCTTGTTGGGACTTTGCCTACAAATAGAACCATTCCGCTTCATTTTGATGTACGCGACCAAACCAATTCTCTCTCGAGTTGACTTGAACGTTTATTGACTTTAACATCGGAGTATCTACTTTGTTTTGCAGATCCTCTGCTCGGCATTCGGAGCTCAGTCTAGCTCGTCCTAGCCGATCCGGAGCTTGGAGACTTGGTCATTTCTTGATCAAACACACTCCAGCACAATAATTTAACGTATTTGTTTGAGTTAATAGTGTAAATAAATATAAAGTTAGAATATTGGTGTTATAAGATAGATCTCTCTTCACAAAATTTCTTTTCCAAATTCAAATGAAAGCAACATGCACAATAAAAAGACTAAATAGACAATTTGAAACCATAGTGTTTGACAAAATTCCAATACTCATATTTGAAAATGATGGAAACTTTTGAAATTGCAATATTTTGAGGGTGGGGAGACAGAGATATCAAGATACATGATCCTTGTGGGTCTTAAAATCATGTAATTTTGGGGACATATGATCCTACCAATTGAGAAATTATTCAATTTTTCTGTTTCAATTTTTGATTTGTAAAATGATTTTTGCATCCTTTTTATTTTAATTTATTTTTCTAAAAGACGTATTTCGTTTTTGCGTGTATATATATTTTTTCTCTAAGAAATATACGTTTTGTAATCATTTTTTATTCGGGGTGTTATTATCATTTTCTCCGAACTTTTCACTTAAAACCGTGGTTCTAAATATCCGTCGACATGTCGACATTTCCATCGATATATCCATATTTTCATGGGTTCGACATTGATATGAAGGGTAAATCGACATTTTCTATTGTACTACAATAAAATCGATAAATATGAAAAATATCAACAAAATGTCACTAATATATACATAATATTAATATTAATTATTTTTAACTAATTTAGAAATAGGAAAATGTTTATTTTATAAATTTAAATATTTTTTATGACTTTTTAATTTTTCTAACTTTTACGAAAATATACATCGACATCGACATTTTATCGATATTTCTATGAAATTGAGACCTCAACATTTCTATCGACATCGACATTTAAAACCTTGCTTAAAACTAACATGAACTTAACTGGTTAAGTCATGTATCTCCAACCAAAAGATCATATGTTCGAACTCTCACCTCCGCACTTAAAAAAAGTTACCAAATGAATGTTTGAATTAAAAAAAAAATCATTTTTCATGTATCTAGTCTCTGTCGTGTTTTTATTTAGTTAATTGTCTAAAAAATGTGGTACTCAACTAACATTTCGTAATATCATTTCTTATTTTGTGTATTATAATCATTTTCTCTTGACTTTTTTACTTGAGAATCTTCACTTTAAACAAATAAATTTTTGAAATCAAGTTGTTTCTTTTTTTCTCTAAGAAATGTAATACTTCGTTAGCATTTTGTGATCATTAATTATTTTATGTAGTAGAATATTCTCAGTTTGTTAATTATCTTTTTAATTATTTTTTTACTCTCCACTCCTTATTTTGACCGCCACTCATTAATGTCACATAACATAGGGCAATCACCATCTTAAATACCACATCGTTTTTCTATTAGTCAAACTAACAGTTAAAAATGTCCGAAGACTATTTTGAATCATTATCTTAGAGACCAAAAAGTGTATTTTACCCAAAAATAAACTATAGAAAATTATTACACACCTTTCGATTTTTGAATGATTTAATGTAATTTACTTGTAAATTGTTTAAAATATGAAATTAATTGCTATATAAAGTTGGAAATAAGTAACAACAAATTAAGGGTGTTTTTTTCTTTCAAATTGTTCTGAAACTTTTTTTTCTTTTTTTTTTATTTAAAAGTTGTTGGGAAAGTGATTTTCTTCTCTCTCTTTTTGAAAAGGTTGGGAAAGTGCTATTGATTTTTATATATTAATTTAAAAATATAACTAATTTAAAACAGGTTATGCTTAAAAATATTTTATAATCATAAGTGGATAATAATGGAAAAATACTTTGCTCAAAAAAAAAAATAATGGAAAAATACGTGTAAAGAAGAATATAATGTCGCTCTTTATTTTGAGTTTATAAGTTGAATCTTAAAACTCCCATATTTGTGTAATAAATCCTTAAATTTTAAAAAGTTTCTGTCAGAAAGGTAAAGTTTGTCTAATAAATCCTTAAATTTTAAAAAGTTTCTCTAAATTTGTAATTTTGTATCAATGGCCCTAAACCTATTAGATTTTTAAAAAGTTTACCAACCTATTAGATACATAATTAAAAGATAAAAATTCATTAGATAACTATTTATAGTTTAAATACTATTTTGGTATTGTATTTTTTACTTTGGTTCATTTTGGTCATTCACTCTCAAAATGTGTACTCTGGTCGTTGTATATTTAACTTTTGTCTATTTTAGTTCTCATCATTTCAAAACGTCTATTTTAGTATTGTAGCTTTAAAAAGTGACCCATTTTCATTTTTATTTCATTTCTTCAAATCACAATTTTAGCATGACATTTCCCTCGAAAAGTTTCTTGAAACGAAACCATAAATTTGTATTAAGGAGTTTTTATTATTCATAAAATATGTGATAAAAGCAGAAACTATATTAATCAATTTTTAAAAGTAGAATGACTAAAATTGATCAAAATTGAAATTACTTATCAAAATTAATCAAACCTAAACATAGAAATAATATTTAAACCCTTTACGGGTGTAGTATCACGAAACAAATAGATCATATCCGTTAATTACAATTATTTATTTTGAAAATGTTGGTTTTTGAAAAGTCTTGAATTGCTTTATTGGCCACATATTAGATACGTAGCCTAATCAAATTTGACTTCTTACTTCTATCTTTAGTTAATTATTAAATATATATATATATATATATTTAATAAAAAGGTTCATTATTTAATCACTTTGTTTATATATCAAGTTATGGTTTTTTTTCTTTTTTCTTTTTTTTTTGGGTAAGGAAACCAAGTTTAAATACTAGTTTCATCTCGTAGTTTTTTGCTTTAGTTTATTTTGCTACTTAGATTTTCAATTTTTTGTTCATTTTAGTTTGTGTACTTTCAAAACATCTATTTTGGTCTATTTGCTTCTTAAAAAAGACCAATTTAATCTATATTTACAAAATTTAAACAAATTTTTTTTATTCAACAACGCGTTTATTAGAGATTCTAATTATTAAGCGTGTTTCGTCATAAACAATTCTAGGTTGGATGATCTCATGAATATTTTTTAAAGGTGTCCCTTTGCCTCATATCAAAAATTTTAATTAACTTCCTTTATTTATTAAATTATTAGAAAATTAAAATACATTTCATAATAAGTTTGTTAAGCTGTAAATAATAAAAATACCAAATTTTGAGTGGAAATATGTGTAATGTTAGGGGCGTGAAAAGTGGATTGGAGCTAGAGTTCCTCGTAAGGCTGGCCATGGTCCAGCTTAGATCATGGCGCCGCACAGTTGAAAAACGTACAACCATGACATTTGGTATCAGAGCCTAAAGTTGGCTCCGTGAGTAAAGACCAGGCCCAAGTCGACTTAGTTCAGACCCATCCTTTATGCGTTTAGTCGGATAGTTTGACAAAGCCAAGTTCAGATTGAAGACTCCGCAAGTGTGTCAAGAGTGCCAGTTTGGCAGGACAGTTGCGTCAGTCAGTATCAGAGGCAGAAAGTAAGAGTTGAAGCCGGACTTCTTGAGACTCAAACGATGTCGTCAATAGGCATTCGATTGGGGGAAGTCCATCCCGTTAGAAAGCAAGACCCAAGTCCTTTGCCTAAGGCTTGGCGGTTTCGTTGTGAGCGGAAGCGATCAAGAAGGCAGCGTTTAATGATGCTTTCAAAAGTCGTGGAGCCACCTTGAAGCCAAGGGCGGAATAAGCCGCAAGAAGAAAGAAACGCACGTCAGTGGTCACAAAGTAGGCCTAGACTGAGTGCGCAAGAGCAAGCATGAAAGAAACCGAAGACGAACCAGGTAGGGTGTCTTCGAAAGAGCCATTACCATCAGAGGGATAGTGTCAATGGCTGCAAGCAGACAAGCCGGGGGTCAGGGCGACATGCACCGGTCAAGTACAAGAGAAGCATCAAGTAAGTCCACAGTTGGTGGACAGTGTGGCTAAAGCAAAGAGCCAGTTCAGGAAAGGGAAGTGGCCCGAGACAATGGGTCGCTTGCCCCAAGTTGTGCTTAAGAAGTGAGCACGCGTGTCCCTTAAGTTGAAACACTCTTTAGTACGGGCTTGCTGGTGCGCCCGAGAGAATGGGCCAGGTTGCATGACGAGTTTAGAGTGAACGACTTCGCAGAAAAGTTCAAGAGGCCAGTAGTTGCTCAAGAAGGAGCGTTAGTCTGGTGCGATTATGTTCGTGGGAAGCTGCAGGCAGAGAAGAGTCGTGCAGTGTATTTGCCACACGAAGGTGGCATAAAGGCAGCCGTTGGAGTTGTCCGTTTGTCGCAAGACGCGGCATGAGAACGTTACCCTAGAGGGTGGCGTAATAGAAGCCTTGTGCAGTTTGCTTACTTACCACAGCAAGTGGTCTGAGAAAAGGCTTGTTGCAGTTGCGCGTGCCACGACAGGTGGCCTGTTGAAGACGTTGGCTGAAGGGTAGGGCCAACTTGAAGTGAGCCTCAGAGTAAAGTGTTAGCTGCCTCAGTAAAGTGTCAGTTGTTCAGAGAACTTGAGAGTTGAAGCCAAGTGGGCTTGAAGCAAGGGCCAAAGTGTGCCCAAAGTTTAGTACTGTGTTTCTGAATCATGTCTTGGGCCAAGTCCGAAAGCAAGGCGCGAGAAGGTCCGCGAAAGGAGACTGTTTTAGGAGCATTGTGCCAAGTTGATGTTCTGCTGCAACGCTGAGAAAGAGCCGAGTCAGTTAGCTAGTCTGAAGAAGACGTCATCGAGAGCGATGACGAGTTTAAGTGGGGGAGAGTGTTACAATCCTAACTCTTATCTTTGGATTGTACCCCACGAGTAGGTCATCGAGGACGATGACAGTTTAAGTGGGGGAGAATGTCACAACCATACTAGTGGAGAGTAGGTTGTGACGCCCACGTAGTGTGCAAGTGTCAGTGACAAGCATATGTCGCCCATCGGGCCATGTCAAGGGCCGAGAGTGAAGTGTCGTGATGCGACCAAGGAGGATGGTGCATCACCTATCACACCATATGGATGTGCTCAAGAATGCCTAGAGAAGGCATAGGCAGAATGCAAAGCGAAGGCGACGTCAGTGGTGTCGGTGACAAGCTCAACGGGGGCCAGTTGGGGCTCCGGGCCATGACCCTAGAAGTCGGGGTTCCGTCGAGATTTTGGACGAGCGGCTTTAGAGTTAGATGCATATTAGTGAGATATGTAAGTACGCCAAGTTTCGTGTCAATCGGAGTTCAGACGTGCGCTCTACGTTGGCGAGTGACTCCTCGCCACTTTCGACGTTCATGTCTGCCAAGTCAAGTTTGCCTTAGAATGTACCTTAGGGGGGAGGCATGGTGTTGGCTCTCCACCACCCCTGGGCCATGTCAGGGCCTAGGTGAGCCACCCCATGGCACATGCGTGTGTCATGGCGAGGGCGAGCGTCTACAAGACGAGTGTCTTGGGCGACTTCCGTCGAGGATAGAAAACTCGAGGACAGTGTCGGGCGGCACGGGTGTGCGGGCATTGCGCCTCGGTCCATGTGTCGGAGGTTGCACCACGGGGGTCCCTATGGGGTACGGTATGCTCAAACGACACGGCACGAGCGCAAGAGTCGTCGTGCCACGATAGTGTCCGGATGGCTGGATGTCCGGAAGGTCCCGATCATTAAGACAAGCACATGGGTCGGTTCTCGGTATGCGTGCCCAAGTGAGCAGTGAAGCCCGATGACATCCCGACGCTCGGGGTGACATCCTAAAGTACCGGTGGGCACCCGGTAAGTGAGAAAAAGCTAGTCTTGGCCCGGTAAGCGGCAAGACTCATCCCGGTTGCCAAGTTTAGTCATTCCTTGTCCGGAAGTCGGCAGGAATCATCCCGGCAGTACCCGGTAAGGCCGTTTAGCCCGTTATTGACTAGTTTCTTGGCAGGAATGGTCTTAAAGGCGTCTGATGGGCCCGATAAGCTAGTTCTGACATAGTTAAGCGGCAGGAATGTCCCGGTTGTCCCGGTTGGCGTTTTAAGCTCGTTCTGGCCTCGTTATAGGTCAGAACTCATCCCGGTAAGGTTCTGGCTCATCGTAGGAGCGGGACGGTCGAGTGACCGAGAACCAAGATGGTTGAAAACAAGTTGCGACGTCGCGTTCAGAAGACCTTGGCCTAGAGTAGAGGCAAGGTAGAGCCGTGGGACTTGGCCTAGTGTAGAGGCAAGCCGGCTAGAGTCGCGTTAGAGTTTAAATGCACGTACGGGCGACGTGCATTGCCGAGTCAAGTGAGAATTCCGCTGTAAGTGAAGCTCGGTCGAGGAAGAAAGAACCTCGCCTAAGGTCCGACGAAGCCACAAAGGGGCGTGAAAAGTGGATTGGAGCTAGAGTTCCTCGTAAGGCTAGTCATGGTCCAGCTTAGATCAGGGCGCCGCACGGTTGAAAAACGTACGACCGTGACATTTGGTCATACTTTTTTCTTTCAGTACAATATATGGTGACGAGGATTCAAAATTATTTTTATTAAAATATTAATTATTAATAAAATGTGAAAAGTGGAATATAATGAGATTAAACATTATTTTCTTTAAAGAAAGTATAGAGATTAAAAATGATAATATCTTTCACCTCAGGTTTGAAATGTACCTTACAAAATAAGTATAAGGTTGCTTTTCTCATGAGTTTTTCTTTGAAATTTTGCCAAAGTGAACATCATGTGGTAAGTTTTGTTAGGGTGTCAAAACATTATAATATTCTCTCTTATTTTTATGGATACCTTTCAAGTTTCAATTCAATCATTTTCTCCTTTTGCACATTTTTTAAACATGATTAATCATGATGATTTGAATGTTTGATGTATAGAAAAAGTTACTAATACTACTTTAACGTGTTAAACTTAATTAAGTTGACAATTCTTCCCATCTCTTTACTAATTGTTAGATAACAATTTGTTAAATAACAAATTTGTTTGCTATTTCTTTTTGTTTTCAATTTTTAAAAATTATGACTTTTGTAACAAAAAAAAATGAATACCAAATTCCTACCGGGATTAGGATATTGTTTTCTTATAAGGGTTATAATATTGTTTTCCTATAAAGATTAGGATATTTGGCCTCCTATAAATAGAGTCCTTTCGTTCATGTGTTGTTGCATATCAAAGTCACAGTTGAACGTATAGGTGCACGAATTTTCAGAGGACAGGGACAATGGTATTTGGTAGAGTTTCAGAGGCGAGATCCCAAGGTTGTAGAGCATCGTCAGCAGCCTATTCTCGTGAGTATTTGATGAGGTTTTTCATTCGTGTTCCCTAAGATTCTATTGTTGTAGTTCCTAGTAGGTAGCTTTGTCAAGGCCTCTAGATTTGACAGAATATTATATTTGTCCATTGTATTATCCCAATATCATAATGGAATCCGTTGTGGCGAAAGACTAGACGCGTAACCCATAGTTTGGGTGAACTAATATAAATCTCTTTTGTCGTTTACTACGCTTTCTCTATATTTCTCTTATCGTATGAAGGGAAAAATATTTTTAGCAAGTAATTTTTCCAACAATACATCTATATATATATAGGATACAAACCAAACGAATCCATCGATGACCAATTCAAGAGGATCATACTTCTTTTAAGAGAAAACACAGATTAAATACAGAAGTTACCTCGAGTATGTACAAAAGCAACATATAAAATAAACACAAACAAAAGCCAACATAGAACTACCCAAGGAACTAATCTATGCATTAATGGGATATCTCCATTCCCTAAAATGGTGGTGGACATGGGATTACAATCTCGTGCAAGACAAAGATATATACGTGGAAGGCATCTCCAATCTTGCCACATTTTCATCCATATTCAAATTTAACGTTTATCATATTCGATGAACATACGCCCTATACAATTATTCGTTCTACATAAATTGCTAGCAGACTACAACGATCGTCTTAGTAGAATACAACGACTAACTCTGGTAGAACAACAATTTCAAACTACTAATATCTAGCAAAACTCTTAGACGTTTGCTCTCAACATAAATAAGAACAACACTAAAAATAAAAATAATAAAAAAAAGAATTCTTACGAGAGGATGAAGAACTCAAATGAGAAAGTGTGATCTCTCAAAAAATTAAACACATATGTAAAAAGTTTACGTAACAAAAATGTAACTTTGTAACTTTAACTCAAAAAGATACAAACGACAAATGAAATGTAATTAAATTCATCAATTCACTTTCTTTCGCACATTAAAAATCCAAAATTTCTAACTTTTAATTGGGAAAAAGAAAGCAACATGCCAAAATGAGCACAACTCAAGATAATTGGCATATATTTCTAATCAAGAGGTTGTGAGTTTGGTAAAAAAAAATTAGGAAAAATAAAGCAATATGATTCAGTTTCGTGTGGTTGTCCTCCACTTTCCCATTTTGAACTAATGGGTGATAATTTGACACTAGCTAGGTAGCCTAACAAAATAACCTAGGTGAATCAACTCTAATGGGATGACACAGAAAAATTGAATTTTTACCTCTTCTATCCTTGCTTTATCTAATTTTTCTAATTTCTAATGTTATGATGTGTCAAATTATTACTCAATAATCAAATCAATAGTACATAACATGAATATTAAACCTAATTCAACTGGTTAATCGAATTTCACCCTACACAAATTGTTAAAGCAGAGAAAATATATCACATGAATATTTAAGTTATGATGTAAACAATAATTCATTGTAATTGAAATTAAAAGTTCAGATATATTTGGAAAAAAAGAAATTAAAGTTTAGAAAGTAAATAGATACATCTATCTTTCAAGTTTCAAAAAAATTTAAATTACAAGAAGAAAAAAAGTCACAAGAGGCACGTGAGTTTCACGTGAGAGTTAACTTCCTTTCCACTCTTTTTATCCATCCACCTTAACTCCATGACGTTGACGCATCCTTCCATGCAATTACTTTTCTTTTCTAGTTTTTGAATTTTTTAATACTGAATTTGGTAAGATATATCGATTTTTTACCTTAAATTTTCATTTCATCAAGTTCTATTTCAAATTTAAATTTGTAATTTTTATCATAGATTTTAAAAACTGTCGCAAATTTTTACCTTTCATACATTTTCATTTGAAATTTTGTTGAAAAAAGTATTTTCACCTGTATGTTAATATAAAATATATATTTAGTATGTAATTCATATGATATGATTCAAATAAAAATCACATTAGAGTATGATTTTTTTAATTTGTAAGTTTAGATAGAGTTATTTAATTGTCGATTTTGTGTATTAATTATATTTAATTTTATGTGAAACTTGATTTTCATTTTTTTTTAGAAATACTTGATTTTCATTAAATTAGGATACTTGGGTAAAAATTGATTTTCCCCCAACCTTTTATTTTATTTTTTTGGGTTAAGTTTAACATATAATTTTGGGATGAAATTTCAGTCTCTTAACTTAAAGCTCGATAAGATATATCTATTTTCACCTTAAATTTTGAATTTCGACAAATTAGAGTCTAAACGTAGATAAATGTTACAATTTTTATCTTCTATCAAATTTCTACTGATTCACCCACAATTTTTTATAATTAAAATCTATATTATTTTTTTAAAAAAATTGTGGTAGGGAGACGATCTGTACTACATACCCGCCACCTAACATGGTCATCCCTTTAAGAAATGATATACACATTTTTGAACCAATATACCCAGTGGAGTGACTAGATTTTTTTTTAGTTTTGAAACGGTAAAAAAACATTAATTAGAATTAAAAAATTAATACCTATAAACTTGAGGTTTTTTTTTTCAATTGGTATCACGTCACATCTTCGCTCTAAATGATGAATAATTGTCTAAAATTTTTATTTTTAAATTTGTATCAATTTTCTCGATTTAATCCCCCATATTTTATATATTTTAGCTTTGTCCTTATGTATTAATATTTTTCGATTGCACTTTAACCATTCGGATATATATTTTTTAATGTCACGTTAGAAATAATTTAAGAATTTTATCCGTTATTGACTATAAGAATATGTTGAAAAAGAAATATACAATAAGGACAAAACTAAAATAAAAATTAGCAAAAAAAAAAAATATATATATATATAATAGTTTTGTCCTTATTATATAGTTATTATTTTAGATACTACATTTATTAGTTATTCCAAAAGATATACTTGAAAAATTAGCAATAATTATAAAAATTAAATTATAAGTTTGATCCTAAATCTTTAAGACAGTGTCTAATTAATAATTAGTCTCTATATTTGATACCGTTACTTTTGCAAAAATGTATATATATATTTGAAACCATTTGTAATAGATCCCAACATTTTTTAAATTATACTTATCTAATTCACGTACTATAAAAAATTTCAAATATATCTCAAAAAAATTTACTTTTTAGTCTAATAGATTTTTGTCATTAACTCTATCCGTTCAATGCCCATGCCACTAAACACTTAAATATGCTTGAAATTAACTTATCACATAATCTTAAATAATACATTCAACATGTCAAAAGCAAGCATAACTCAACAGTAATAGTTTGATAGGTTTCTTTTATTAAACATTTTATTTAATCTCAATAATAAAGAATCACTATATATAATCTATTTTATTTCTCCTCGTTGGTTTTTCTTCTATAAATGGAAAATTTAAAGTATACCATTCTTATTTATGAACATGTAACTTATAGAACAATTAAATTGTAAAAAGTTCAACCAACAACATCAAAATTTTAAAAAATAAAAAATATAATATATATAACATACGGATATACACACACACACGGATAATGTATGTTTAATTTAATTTGGTTTCAAAAAATAATTTATCCATCCAGCCATAATTTTATATAATTTCACATTTATTTATTGTAATTTTTTTTTAGAAAAAAAAAACATATTCAAAATAATGAAAAAAAGAATCCATTTTATGATGACGTAGTCGGCCCATATTAAAAGTGGGGGTACATCATAAGGATATAGAGCTTCACACACCTGATAATTACATTTAATTACTTGAATAAAATACAAATAACGAACTAAACTACCAACTTAAAACTTGATTAACTAATTCTCAAGGATAGCTGAATTGACGAAAATACCCTCCATAAATTCAAGTAAATAAGTTATAACTTTCAATGTAGTCCACTGAAATAAAATAAAATACTCCTTAACTTTGTTTTTTTTTTTAAATATCCTTATTATTTCCAAAGTTTCAATATTACTTTAAACATTTTATAATCGTTTTAAAAATACTATTTTAGTAAACATTCACCTGATAATTAGTAGATTATTTTTACTTAAAAATTAAACCATCTCAATAAAATTATCTTTCCTTTCTTTGTTTTCTTTGTTTTTTTCTCTTTCATCGTGCGAGAAAGAAAAGTGATAGAGAAAATTCAAATACAATATTTGTCAAAATTATTGCCAATGACTTTAGAATAATAAGAACAACCTTTTGGATATTTATTTACACATCGTATCTATTTTGTATGCATATAAGCACATCATGATTTGAAAAAATGAACAACCAACCAACCAAAATAGAGCCATGGTCCCTTCTTTTTCCAAAATGAGTTCCAATTTCACAATCATAAGCAAAAATATAGACATCATAAATATGTTCATTGTTTTTGTCCTATGGAATAGCATCCACAGGAAGAGTAGATGGATAAATTAAAACATCAGAAGTTGAAAAAAACCCCATTCTATTCAAAACTACATTAAATTTCCATACATTACTTTTAATGATAAACATAGCCTTTGCTTGAAAAAGGACAAGTTTTTATGTATATAAACTTTGCAATAATTGTTGGGTTAATTTTATTTTCTGGGTTGGTGAAGTATCCAAAAGAGAATTGGGAAATGGGGGGATTTTCTTTAGAGACTAAAGATTGAATTCATTGCCTAAAAGGGGGGTGAAAGGATTGATCTTTTTAAGCGGAAGAAAATAAAAAGGAGCTGTTTTTTTCTTTAATCTTTTTTTTGTTTTGTTTTTAACTTTTAGATGTCTTTGGATATTCATCAAAAGGGCGAGCAACTCAGCCAAGTGCCCGAAAAAAGCAATATTGACCTTTTAACAGTGCAAAACCTTTTTAGCATATTCTGTGGTCCGTGACATTATATAGAAGCTGGGCTGAACTTGCTTGTTGAAATCCTTCTCTCTCTCGCTCTCGCTGGGATTGGGTAGAAGAGGGGCTGCTTCAGAAGACCAGAAGCCATTTCCTCTGTCTCTCTCTCTCTGAAGGTAGTGAAAACTGAAAGATGAGCCTCCTTTGTTGTCTTGTAACGTTGTTTCATTACCTCATTTTTCTGAAGAAATGGAGATTTTTCATCTTTCTTTCTGTGGGGTTTTGTGGGTTTTTGTTCTTGTAATCTGCATGGATGAGTTGGGATCTGCTACCCCCAGATTGTTCCCTTTTTGTTTCTTCTCCCCTTTTCTTTCTCCCTCCATTTCCTTTTTCTGTTTAATGGATTGTTTCTTTGCTTGTTTTTCTTTGCTTTTTTGGGGGATCTTACAGTTACTCCATTGTTATGGAAAATCCTTTCCTCTGCAGTACAAGTGAATGGTTTCAATCGGAGATCTCTCTCAGTTATTGTGTCTCTAAGTTTAGATCACTCAGTCAACTGTCATGTCTCCTTAGCTCTAGTTTATCTGGTTGTTTCCTTGCTACTCTGAGGTTTCATCTGCTTAGTTTGCCACTCAGTTCAATGGCAGATGGCCCCTTTAAACATGATCCTTAGTTGTGAGAAGATGTTTTGGATCACTGTTCAAAGACTGCATAGAACTTTTGATATCATGTTTGTCTGATGTGTTTTCCCTGCCAGATCTCTAAGTTCTTTATACTTCTACTGGGAATATTTTTTCTGAATAAATATTTCAATTTCTTCGAGTGTCTCGACTACTATTTGTTACTTTTATAGCTTGGATGTGATCTACACTTGTAGGGTACTTGTCTAGATTATAGAACAGGCAACGATGAAGTGTCCTTTGAACTATTTTGGGTTATGCAGAGAGCTTATTTGGTGTTGATAAGCTGTGATCTACAACGCTTTTTTTCGGTGATTCGAGAAACGATGCGAAACGAGCTATGGTTTGCACCGCTAGTGATTTACACGGGTGGAAAGATTTTCCAAAGGGGCTTAGAGTTCTCCTCCTTGATGGAGACAGCAGTTCTGCTGCTGAGATAAAAGCAAAGCTGGAGGAAATGGAGTATGTTGGTGAGACATTGCATTCCCTCCCCCATCCTTGTTCTTCCCAAAAAAGAAAAAAAAATCACCATTTGTAAATTTAGCTTTATCTCAGGACATGTTTGAGATGTTATCCAAATTTGATTGCTTATTTCAAATTCACCGAATCAAATGAATTTAGTGAATTTCTGAAAACAGTATGGATTTCGTAATCCAAGTATAACTTTTGAAAATAGCATTTACATAATTTTAGTGTTTTGAAATTCTAAATATGCTCCCAAACACGTGAAAAAATAGAATACAACTCTATTTTCCACTAAATAAAAATAATTCCTTTACCAAAATCACCCATCTACCCTACCACTTGACTTGCTTGATTTAGTGTTTTGCTGTCTAGGTACCCATTTCCTCTAAACTTCCTTCCCAGTTTTTTTTCTCCTCTATTTTTGTGTGTGGAGAATCTGGTCTTTTTGGGGTTGCTTGGTATAAATGCAGAAAACATTTAAAGATCAATCTTACTTTGAGAAGAGCACCATTACCAATCAAAGCAATTCATGTCCAAAACCATTGTGTTAATTGAATTGGGAAAACCTTGGAAAATACAATCAAAAGAATTAGCTACTCGAATCGCAAGGTCTTCTCGTTTATATCTTTTTGTGCATATATCTGAAACCTTTGATATATTCATTACAGTTGTGACTTTCTGCAATGAGAATGATGCATTGTCAGCCATTTTGAGCAAACCCGAGACATTTCACGTCGCCATTGTGGAGGTAATGATTGACAACTGATTGAAATTTATCTCAAGTTCGTTCTTTTTCCATTGGAAGATATTATAGCACTCTCTTGCACATTGGATCGATCGGGTGGATCACTATGGCGCTGCTTTATAAAACTTCTTTAGTTAGTCTGGTCTTGATTACCTTTCTAATGGCATGATGTTGCGCTTGGTTACAGGTAGCGACAAGCAGTCACGATGGGAGTTTTAAGTTTCTTGAAGCTGCTAAGGACTTGCCTACCATTAGTATGTTCAGGAAACCTGATCTTGTAATTTTCTTTGTTCTAGATTGTAAATCCACTGCTGACAGTGAAAGTTGTAAAGCCACTGCTACTCATTATCAAGTTTCATATAGATATTGAAAGATAGGAAACTTGTTGGAACTTTAAGATTTTATGGTCTCTGATGTGAGAGAGTTTCATTTGTGAACAGTGATTTCAAGTATCCATTGCCTAAGCACGATGATGAAGTGCATAGCGGTAATTCTCCCCGGACATTTAATGATTCTGGTTTTTTACTTATATTCCTTTTCTTTGAACTTGTGACCTAGTGTTTTTGATGGCCTATTTTCAGCTTGGTGCAATCGAATTCCTTCAGAAACCGCTCTCTGAGGACAAACTGAGGAATATATGGCAGCATGTTGTTCATAAGGTCTGTTTATATTGTTGCAACAATTTTCCAACCCATTATCAGTAGTGAAGAATGTTTTAAGCTTCAAAATTTTCTGATATGTTAATCCTAAGCAGGCATTCAATGCAGGCGCGAGCGCCATCCCAAGTTCTTTAAAGCCTATCAAAGAATCTGTTGCCTCCATGCTCCACCTTGAATTGGAAAACAGCAAAAACGATAATCAAGTCCCAAAAGAGTTAGAAATCTTCAATGGGGACGATATCGATGATCGTGAGCTACTAGAAGGAAGTGATAAGTATCCAGCTCCCTCAACTCCTCAGCAAAAGCATGGAATGCGACTGGTGGATGATGGAGACTGCCAGGATCAAATGAACTGCTCGCTCGAGAAAGAGTGCGGGGAGCAAGACGGGGAGTCGTCTAAATCTGTCGAAACTACTTGTATCAACACACTTGGTGAAGGTACATCTCAAGTGGAGAACTCTCAGTTACCTGTTAATGAAGCAGTTAAAGAGGAAGAGAACTCTGCTGATGGTTGTCGGGCTGCAAGTAACATCGATCACGAATTACATGATCGAGACAGAATTAGCAGTTCCGATAAAAACAAGAGCAAGAGCGGTCTTGGTAATCTGTGCGGGACGAAAGGTAGTAGGAAGAAGCTGAAGGTATATATCCTTAACTTCAACTCAGAAGTACACGTCCTTGATTTGAATTGAATTTGAATCTCGTCATTAAAAGGTTCTTTGGATTTCTACATTCATTTTGCTTATCTTGGGATCAGGTAGACTGGACGCCCGAATTACACCGAAAGTTTGTACAGGCAGTGGAACAACTTGGAGTGAATCAAGCAATTCCTTCTCGAATCCTAGAGCTGATGAAAGTTGAAGGCTTGACAAGGCATAATGTAGCAAGCCATCTTCAGGTCGGTATCAAAATTTGCTTTCTTAGTCGCCGTTTGAGCTCATGTTTTATGACTCACTTGAAGTTTCAGTTTTGTTACATCATTAGATTCAGCATGATTATCTTAAAGGGAAAGAGCATGCATTTGTAGTTGAAAACCGCTAAAATAAAACTCGGCCCTCCCAATACTTAATTCTCTGTTCTCTCTTAAGCAGAAGTATAGGATGCACAAGAGACATATCTTGCCAAAAGATGAAGATGGGAGCTGGTCTCATTCAAAGGATCCAATGAGGAAAAACTACTATCCACAGAGACCTGTGATGGCCTTCCCCCCTTCCTACCACTCAAATCATCCAATCCCGGTTGCTCCCGTGTACCCGTCGTGGGGTCATATGGCTTGCCCCCCTCCAGGCATCCAGATGTGGATCCCACCTGGTTACCCGCCATGGCAACCGCCAGAAATTTGGCCGTGGAAGTCGTATCCTGGGGTAAGAAAACTAGCACACATAATCAGGAGATTTTTATAGGAGCTTTAGCAGTTTTTTGACCTCTGAACATATGTGATCATGCTTTCAGATGCATGCTGATACATGGGGTTGCCCTGTGACACCATCTTCTCACAGCCTTCTCTCTTCTCATCCTCAAGTGGGTATATAGCTTTATTTGCATATCCAACATGTGCCTGTTGATTATTAGATTCATCTAATAAGCTCTTCTTTTCCCACATTCTTCCTTGAATCAGCAGCATATTCCCAGATTCGAGAATGCCGATGCATTCGATAAAAGCTACGGCATTGCATTGAGTCCTATCGATCTTCAACTGGTAATACAACTTTGCTTTTCTTCACCTCTCTATACTCTCTTTTAAAGTTTTGCGTCGAAACTGATCCCTAAGTATGATTATAAAGTCGCTTGTCCTTGACCCAACGTTGACTCAAAAGTCTGGTCTGTATCACGTGTTTAATAGGCAGCTTTGTTATGCTAATCCTATCGGCTACGTCTTAAACCCAATCCTCAAGTTACATGCTAACTATTTCTATACACATCTCCATACAATGTGTACAAATTCAATTATCCAAACTTTAAAAATCGAACACCCTAAGCGTTTACGACCACGTTCTAGATCTCTATTTAAAAACTCAATCATATCGAAAAAAAGGAAGTCTTTTTTGGCATGATACATGAGGGTGGCTACATCACTTGAAACTTTCTATCTAAATGGAATAGAAAGGGACAAACCAAACTGATGGGATAAGGAACCAAATCCCATTTGATTGAGACATGTGTTGGATCACTCTATCCCTTTGTCAACTTGTTTGAGTATTTTATCAGGCTTTAGATTGTCCTGTTACCGTTTTCCAAATACGGTTCGACGAGGGCCCGGGTTGTCGGGATCGAAAGATGAACTAAAATGGTGAAGGTATTTTTGTTGTTGATGCAGGCAGATGAAGAAATTGACAAAGTGGTGAAAGAGGCAATCAGCAAGCCATGGCTGCCATTGCCTTTGGGGCTGAAACCACCTTCCACAGAGAGTGTACTGTCTGAGCTCTCCAGACAAGGAATCTCCACCGTCCCTTCTCACATCAACGGCTCTAAACCAATACAATAACATCCCAACAAAAACTCAGGTGGGTCCCATCATATTAAAAAAAACATCAGAAAATTCTGATTGGCTGGTGGGCTCTGGCTGATTTGGACCGTCTGATTTCCACCATGTGTAATAAAGAAAAGACAAGTGGAGCCCAGAATCAAGATTGGCACGTGGGGGTGACTCCCTGGTGGGGCTGTGATCTACTGGTGCTATCCTTTTTGTAACAGTGAGATGATGGACTAAATGGACGGTGGAGGAAGGGCCACATGGGTGACTGTGACACCACAATTTGAGTTGTGGCTGTGAGGATAGCAGAAAAAGGAGGGGGGATGGGGTTGGTGAGTGTTGGGAGTAGTGGAGGATGAAATAATTGAATTCATTAGATTTTTTTAGAGAGAGAAAGAAGAGAGAGAGAGAAAAGATCAGACGGTGGTGATGTGAGTGATGGTGATGGTGATTTGTGATGGGGCCAAGATAGGGTCTTTGTTCAATAATGTAAAATGACTATGAACTTTTTTTCTAGAATAAAGTTTTGATAGATAGAAAAGTTAGAACTATCTATCTTTCTTCAAGTATGGTCTTTTTCTCTGTCCAATTTTTTGTTATCTAAAAAATAAGTTTACTACTTGTTTTGCTTTTGTAGTGTAGATTTTAGAAGTCATGACCGAATGGTTTGTAAATGTTAGGAATATCCGTAATGTTCGAACGAGGAATATTTGTGCTTGATCAAAAAAGTACATCGAAAATACTTTTAGGATAATAGAATCGACATTGAAGTAGGTGTTTATTTGAAATTTGAAGTTTTAAAATGTCTGTGAGGTTTAGAAAGTGATTCTAAATGGTCCTTAAATTATTGACTGTTAATTGACTGATAGAAAAATATCGGCATTCGGATCTGGACTAGAACAAAGAGTCATTTCATATTTGGGACCCTCAGTCTAGTCATTCATCTTTCTTTCACAGGAAGAATTCGTCCACTCCTTGAGATTTGAAGATGGCAACATAGGATATGATATGAGAGAATATTCAAATATAACCATTTCGGGCGACAGCGAACGAGGAAAGACATTGAAGACTTAGCGGCAACGACCAATGAGAAGAGTTGCAACAGCGAGGAGATGGAGTCGGGAAGGGGAGGAAGAAGAAAGAGAGATAAGTCCAGTAATAAAAATATTAAACTAACATATTTCACCGTATTAGAAAATACAGTTAGCACCTAAACCGTCATGTCATTTTTCTATTCATCATCTGATAAGAAAATGAGCTAAATGATCATTTAAAACTATTTCCAAACTTCAAAAACTAAATATGTCACTTTTGAAACTTCATATATCAAATAGACACCAATTCCAAATTTCAGATACCAAAAATTTATTTTACCCTATAATCAAACCCTACCCCTCAAGTACTATGACTGAAATTACCCAGTTAAACTGCATTCAATAACATCTTAAATTTAAAAATCATTTTTTTGCTTGATTATTTAACATTTCTTTGTTTGATTTTGTTGGTTTAATTGATTAAGTGTGACGATGAGACATTGAACCTCACACTTCTAGAAAATGAGCAAGATGTAACACTGAACTACGAACCTATTGGCTCTTTGTTTTCAAATTTTACGTACCAATTATTGACATATTGTTCTTATAGGATCTCACACATGTTAGTCTTTATAGGACATTATGAATTAAGTTGTCCCACTTTGTTCAAAGAGCAAATCCAAGACAAACTCTAATATTTTAGAGTTCTTATCACTCACGTAATTACATGAAGGCACAAGATGCACGCCATAAAGATTAACGTCGAGCACTTAAACTGTGGTCTAAGTGTTCATGTTGGGTCAACATCAACAACATTTTTTTGAACTAATAAGATTTTTAGATGTACTATGATATTAAATCTAGTCACATCAACAATCACTAAGTTAGGTTTGTAAGACTTAAATTTGTATTTACACTCAAAAGAAATCATTTAAGATGGTTATCATTATGATATGCTTCATCAAAACAGAGTAACTAAACTTTGTAGGAACAAAAATTAGTCTAATGTAATTGAGACTGTCTCAATTTAATAGAACCTCACCTACCATAGAACAATATTCAATGCTATGAGACAATAATATATTCTTTGGAGCTTTTCAATACATGCAAGAAAATTAAATTGAGTTACCTGTTGAAAAAATGAGAGTGATAATAAAATTCTCAATGTTTGATGAACAATGAAGAAATATGAAATGTGAGAGAATAGAAATCAATAGAAGGAAAAATCAACTTCTAATTGAACTGATACAAAATTGTGAATAAACAAATGAAAGTACAAATGTTGGTGATACAAGAAATGTGGTATAAATGTGATAGTACCAAATATGTGTTACAAATATTTTTGGTGGTACAAACTTCTCATGGAAGTTCACCTTTATATATCTACAATACTCGGACCTATATTGTAACCAAAATAAAACTTAAAACAACCTTTAAAACCTAAAACTTACTGGTCATACAACTGAAAATTAAAAGATAAAATAACATAAAATTAAATCTAACCTTTAAAGAAAGAAACTTAAAATATAAAAAACTGAAAACTTAATGAAGAAAAAACCTCAAATCTCAACATTACCACACTTAAAAAAAGATGTCAACACTATTCTCGAAATAGGACTTATCTTCTATCTATTAAAAGGCCTATAGCTAACACTAATCAAAATATAGTTGGGTCAAAATATATTGGCTAAGAAGACGACGCCAACATGGAAGTTACTACAAGTCAAAGTTCGAACATACATTCGAACAATCTCGAGAGATAAAATGAGGTCAAACTCGAGAGATAGAGCACGAAAGCTAAAGCTGCTAAAGAAAATTGTTTTCACTAGTTGAGAGAAACTTTTGAAGTGCCGCTATGGAAGAAAATACGAGTAAAATCTATAACCAATTTTGGTGAATAAATTATGAATCATCAATATGCATCTCAGTTTCTTACATATATCATGATCACTTCAGCATCCTTGACCCAATTACTTGGGCAAGTGAAATTACTAAGCCTGCCTAATCCCTGTGATCAATCTTAGTTTTTCTTGCTTGAATAGAATTATACAAGTTTCTCTCTATTTTACCAATAACACACTAGCTTACACATGAATAAATATCTAAAAACAAAAAGGACCTTTTGAGGAGCTGCAAAAACTTTGCATTTTGTTACTCTCCAATCAGATCTATGCATCGTTGGAAGTGCTGTTATGTGGGCTGCTAGCGACCCAGTACTGTTTAACAGCAACCATTATCTTTTCAGGCACGAGAGGACCATCCTCATGATCCATCAATTTGACATCCCATCTCATGCCCCCAGCTATTTTCTTCACCTTATTCAGGACATCAACCCCATCTCGGAGGATGACAATTCCCTCTGGCCTCAAAATACGGTCCATCTCTAGAAGTATGTCCTCGAGATTGCACCTATTTATCGTTTCAAACGCGTGAGCCAATTAGGAGATGTTATGTCACTATTAGACCCCAAAGCTTAAGATGGATTAGGATAGATTTGATCGTTTAAATATAATCACAATACTCTTCTTTAGTTGTGAGCTTGAAAATAAGCATGAGATCCAGCATATGAACTACCAATATCAATTGGGAAGAAAATAATATAGTAGTGTTTGAACACATCCTACTCTGATAGCCTATTACTTTACTGCCAAGTGTAAACTTAGGCACATTTTTCTAAGCACTTCTTCTCTAGCAATCTACATAAAAGGGAGAACAACTTCAAGTGCCCTTTGATTTTTCATTATAAACAAGGAAGCGTTTCCCTGTGCAAGTTGAATCATTTTGACTGTTGAGTCCAAAAGTATCATCTCCTAATGTATATACAGATATAATAAAGATAGTCACTTCAGTTCTGCATATGGCTGCAGTAAAATCTGGAGGTCCCATTTCCTATTACTATTAGGCACTCAATTATTAACTATTCTCAAATAACCCTATTGCCTCGAATGCTACCGACAATGTAGTGAAGAAGAAGAGGATTAAAACACTTACGTGTCCTCGTACAGGTTGAATACACCATTCGCATGAATGAAGTCGTATGTCCTTGGGTAAGTAGAGAAGCCCTCACACCTTGACAAAAGAAAAGCTCAAGTTGAGACTAAAGGCAATAAACTCATTACATAGCAGAAGACGTCCATTCACTCTTAAAATAATGAATTTTTTTTTTTAGCACAAAACTTCCTCACCACCAAGCCAGTCCTATGGGTTAAAATTCATTTTGAGTCTGAAAGGTCTCTTCTCTAATTCCAATAAACATTAGAAACTGCAACTATTTATCGCCTTATATCGAAATACTGTTTGTGAGATGAGAATTTTTCAACACCAAAGGCCTCGAATGCAGGCAGCCAATTTACTTAATATGCAAATTGCAGTTCCAATTATAGCTATGTTGTGATTTCTCTCTATGAATATGGTTTAGTTTCAAAGATCTGTGTAAGAAAGATCAAGATTACAGAAAATCTAAATTCAATCAAGTGGCTATAACTGGGAAAGGAAAGAGATAGAGGAACTTACCAATCATGATATATGCCAACTAGACCTCTCTCGTAAATGACTCCTAGAGTGTTCTTGGCAATCGTAGGCACAACATTCATCACCCAAGAATTTTTCGAGTGAAGCGCAGCTGCAAATCCACCGAGGTTTGCATTCATATCCATCACATTCCTATATCTTGGGCTGCCAATCAAGTTATTTATCTTCTTGTAAACGTTAACATGCTTTCTCCAAAGTTTGTTGTCCTCTTCAAAAGATTCAGCTGTAACCTCTGGAATCAGGCCGTTGGATATTCTGGGAGGTACAGCAAAAAGCCGGGCTGGGAACTTCTTCAATTTCCCTCCAGCTACTTCGCCAGCATTTGTTACCTCAGGGAAAGGGGTGATGCATGTGTCCATTTTCTGGTACCTATAAATATAATACATAAAGAAAGAAGATAGTGAGAGAATGCAAAAATGAGGGTCACGGTTAGAAAAATATACAAACTCAAGAATTGACTTTAAAGTTTTGTACATCTCTACTATTTGAAATAACAATACAGAATTAGACAAGTTGAACTCGATGCCAAACATAGATATCGCCCAACTATTGTTGATCTCCAGTCAAATGGATCATTTCTAAACGTACAATGATACCGTGCTCCAAAAAATGAAGTCCTAAGTTTTCAAGTTGAGCATAGGAAATAAAGATGACTTTTATGATTATCCTCCCATAATGCCACCAAGAGACCAGATAGTATTTGGTCCTGGGCCATTTCAGGATTAGACTAACTCATTATGCCAAAAGTTGGAGCTTATATGCAAGATAATGAAATGGCCGTAATACTTTTCTTGCTTCCTTTGGAAGAAAAATGAATAGAACACCATAAAGACAGATGAGCTCTAAAGCAATGTACAAAGTAATTAATTTAGCGTGTAGTAGTAACATATATCACAGGACCTGTATATATCCGATAGCAATCTGCAGAAACTCACCAGACATCTTCTGCATCGTTTGCTTCACATATTTTTGCAGTTTTCCTTCTGCAGGATTTGTCATTATCCTTTTTCCTCCAGATGGCAATATCTCCCTTCTCATATTTTTTCTCCCAGCAGAGCTGCTCAGCTAGCCTTTCAATTGTCTTCTGCTCTGCATTTAGATCCTCCTTAGAACGTTTCCATGTCTGGTAATACGTCTTCCAGTTGATCGGAGGGCCAGATAGGATCCAATATCCACCAGGTCTAAGGACTCTGTCAACTTCCATAAGATACATACCATCTGTATACACAAGTTCAAAGCATAGAGAAGGATTGATACTTAGATCAATGTATAATCAAAATTATCAGTAAAAGCAGTGATAGGATAGTTAGGATCTTGGGAACAGAGTATAATGACTGCCGCATGTTATTAAACAATTTAACTTCATGAGATTTTCTTAATTTATCGTTGGGTAACGTATTATTTGGTCTTATCCAAATGAGGCTCAAGACTCTTTGTGGAAACTGCTTACAGGTCATTCTTTTAAAGGAAAAACAGATGATTTTGTGTATCAAACCTATAACAGCTACCTGCTAGGTTCTTTGGCTAGGGAGAAATTGTGGAATCTTTATGATACTTGTAATTTGTAAAGGTAACCCTTCACTATTGTTTTTTATCAAATGATCTTTCAAATTGATCAAGACTCTCCAGTTTATGGCTGCTGCTTCTTTTTTTTTTTCTCAAGAAGATGTTCCTTGTCTGAGGGTTTTTGATAGAGACGTCTCCCAAATTTAATTGATTTTAGAAAATTCCGTGTTCCTAGTAAAGAGATTAGAGAAACAAATTGGAAACCACTTAAAAATTTAAAAAAGATACCACAGAGTTTTATTGCTCCTGATACTAACCATTTGAAGTCCATGGTATAAGGCATCGTGAACACTGAGCCATATCAAATGCTCTAGATGGATATGGAAGCCGTATACTACCCAACACTCCAATAATAGCAGGTACACCACGCTCCAGCGCAAACTGTATCTGTGCTTCATGATTGTCCCTTGGTGCAAACGACATGGCCAATATGTTTCTCTTGAACAAATATGCACCCCAGCTTGCAACCTGTGTCACATTTAGTGTAATTAGGGATACAACAAAATTGTTCAATAAGTACAATCTGAAACTAAATTCAGAAGCAGTTGGAAGATTAAAGATGGAATGCTATAGAACACGGTAAAAAATCATTAGACATTTGTAGAATAATGCACAAATCTTTACATTCTTAATAAAATAAACTTTATTATCATCCAAATGTGGCGAAGGAAGTTAGTAAAATACTTGTACTCAACCATACTATTGACACTCTTATTGCAGGAAGACGGCTCATTAGTTTTTGTCAGAAACGTACCCCACAACCAGTATCCAGAGCAGTTCTAATGGAACCATCTGCAATTGGAATAACTGATGCTAATTCATCAATATATGCATCTGCTCCTTGAGGAAACATTGTCCCACCACCAGGAAATTTAAATACGTTACCCTGAAACTCTACCCAATGCTGATTTGCCTTCTCGACTGTCAGGCTCTTATATGGAACATTGGCATAATGAACATAATCACGGCCTTTAGGCCATGGAAATGGAGTCATATAACCTTTGGGTGCTGGAATGAGGCAGTGCAGCTTTTCTTCTACTGGAGGGCAATGTCTTTCCCTGTATATCATATTTTCCCTTGGGAATCTCATAGCTCGGTCTTGTTCTTGGCAAGGTGTATAATCTTTATACTTAACATCACATGGTTTGAACACCTGCATTTTTGGTTTCGAAGATTCAATAATCTCGATACTGTGATGGGTTTCAAAGTTCAATTCTTTAACAGTGTTGCAGTTTGATAGCCTGGTGATTTCCATTGCTATGCTATCTCCTTTCCCGAATCCACTTCTCTGCCATGCTCCCAAAATGTAAAAGAAGAGGCATAGACCAATCACAGCAAATAGAGATATTGGGCTCCGAGTTCTGTTCCCCGGCAAATTATGCTTCGAGCCCATTATCTAAATGTAACAAATCTCTCAAACCTGCAACAGTTTAGCTAACTCTCAGAAGCATGGACTTCAAGTAGATACCATGATCAAGCAACCAATGATTTGCATTCAAGTTGACAGATGGGGGGAAATCCATGGAAATCGAAACAGAAGATATAATTTTCATTTCACTGACCATTTCAAGGTTATAACAATTTTTATACTTGTCAGATTGCGATTCAACGAATCATCAAAATCCAAAACTTAGACGTGGGAAGAATTATAAAAACTGTAACACATAAACAGAAAAACATCATCTACAAATTGGATAATGAAGTAAGTAAAATTGAAAACCACCATTGAAGTTACCAACCATGACTGTGATAGACTCCTTGTCATTCGTACAAACAGAATATGACCATTCATAAAAAAAGAAATGAATAAAACTTTCACATTCGTCCAAGAAAAGGTACAGATTCGCTTTTCCCTTCAACTTCTTTTTACTCCTGTTATAATCTCAAGTAAGAAAAAATATTCAGGAGAACTCAAACTAACTTAAAAAAATTCAGATCGAACAACATTTTGTACAACAGTACAAATATGTCAGCTCAAATGGGTCCACTAAATCTGATTTGCTTTCTCCTTAGTCCTTGCTAACTTCAATCTAAGTGAGAATTTCAGCACTTCCATAGCAATACAATGGCTAAGCAGAATCAAACTCATTTAACCGGAAAATTGACAAAACCCAGAAAGAAATGAGCAAAATGAAGCAAAAGGAGCTGCTCAAACGATTGCATCGAGAAGAATAAACGGAAGAGAAAACAGTAGCTAAGATCTAATGGATCAATGAACGTGAACCTGCCAGAGTGCGAAGGATCTGGAAGTTCAAAAACAAAATGACGGAATTCCTTCAAACGGACACAACCACCGCCGATCTCCGACGAGGCTCCGGCGAGCTTTCCGATCTGCCCTCACTGAGCTGGAGAGAACGAGAGTGGCGCTGGAAAGTGGGAATGTAGGATCAGTGGGATCGATGCACTAAAATAGAAAACAAGAAACGGAAGATTTTAATCAGAATTAAAAAAATATGGTCAGAATTTATCCCGCCGACAGATTTCTAATGTAGAGATCCATTGATTGACGGGAAATTAATGAGAAAAATTAAAACTAAAATATTTCTAAATTTTAAATTGGAGATTATTATTCATTCTCACACAAAAAGAAAAAAAAACAAAAAAGAAAGAAAGAATAGAGAGAGGGATTGTTCAATTTTATGAACTTATAAGGGTGCAATTTTGATCTCGTCAATTTGAAAATACTTAATCTATATTATACTAATTCTAGAGAATTACCCCTTAAATATATTTAAATTTAATATTAACGTGACGTATACATCCTTATTGTCACTTATTTAATTTTGGTTGTCAAGGTGTCATAACTCAACCATTGTAGTATTAATAACATTGATTTTTTGAGCGATTTTTATAAGATTAACATAGATTCATGGTCTATTGCATAAACTTGATAGGTTTGGACTAATATTATTATTGGGTAAGAGTACTTCTTACATCAATTAAGTCACTGTTAAACTGTTATCGATTTAATATGACAGATGATATACGATTATCTATGGGCTTGACCTTCTCATTGTTCCACGTTGAAACAGACTATCTACCCATTTTTTTTAGCTCCTATACAATGAAATAGAAGATATATATGAGATGAGCTATTTCATGATCTTTTATATAGATTATGATGATTTTTATATTCAGCTCGATTCTACTGAATATAGTTATCTATGAATTTGCTCAATTAATCGTGACTAATAATTTAAACTGTGGGTGGTCGGAAGACTAGCCCGAATTATTATATTTTGCTTTGCCAATAGTAGATTTTTTCTTTGATAAAAAATTCTTTATAACATGGTGAAGATTTGAATTCTTACTTACATGTAAGTTTATAATTAAGTTTTTTTTTTTTTTTTTGAGAGAGAGAGAAATTTTTAAATGATGAAATAAAATTAACAAAATTAAAAATAGAAAGACAGTTAACCGACACATTGGAGTTATATTCTAAACTTCTAATAGCTAGCATTTATTGCGTCATAAAGATGGTCCCATGCTTGATGTATTTTCAAATAAATAATTATACTGACAAACACCAATGGGGAAAACAAAAGTCAGAAGATATTTTTCTATAAAAATACATTTTCTCCATTCCTATTAAAAAAAACTTTTTTTTTTCTTTGGCAAATTATACTTTTAATTTATAAATATTGGATTTAGTTTCTATTTGGTATTTATGGTTTCAAAACTAACCATTTTTATCCATGAAATTATAATTTAATTTATATTTGCGAATAGTCTCTCATTTAATATCAATTTTGTTCAGTCGTGTAATATTTTCGTTAAATCAACTAATGATCAACTTAATTCAATAGTTACACTGAAACCTAACTTCAAATCTATGACTAAAAGGTAGAAGTGTAGATTGTGAAACCTCAAATATAAAATATAAACAAAATCCCAACCTTAATAGACCAAAAGTGTCGTTATTGAAACTTAAGGGATCAAATGGAAAGCAAATTCAAACGATAGGGACAAAAAATGTAATTTTTAAAATATTTATAATCAAATAGAAAGTATGTCGAGATCAAATGTGTAATTTGTTTTCCTTTATTTTGTAACTTTAGTTCAAATTAGACTATAGCTCAACTAATAAAACATGTATATTTATATATAAAATAAACTTCAATTAAACGGTATAATATCCCAATTTATCTAGTGTGGAATTTTTTCTTTTTTGAGAAATAGTGTGGAAATTAATTGTCATTCATTATATGTGTAAAAAAAATTCATAGAAACCAATATTCTTTCCCTCAATCCTTTTTTCTAGTTTGATAATGCAAACAAATAATTCAATAAAATGTCACCAATTATATAATTTTCATAGGAAAAAATTTCATGTTAAAATTGTAATTAATAGCTAGTATTAAATATTTTATAAAATTTTCAATTTAATATAAATTAATGTGCAAAATAAAATTTAAAATTAATATAAACTAAATTGATAAAAGACATGAAAAATCGAACATCTTGTCAAAGTGTTTGCTAATTATTTTTCGGCTATCTTACGGGACTTTAAGGATCCTTTCATGAACATATATCAATTACATACAAAAAATTATATAAATATTTGTCAAAACTTTTTTAGAACAATATATAGTTTTTACATATTTTCGAGTACAAAACAAATGTGGTTATCTAAAAATATCGAAGGTATAAATTTGTAGATATCTAAAAGTTCGAATATCTAAAAATCCTCTGAAACAAACAATGACAGATCCTCGAGGATATTTTTATGTTTTTTTATTTTTTTTCTTCAAAAACATGTCATAATACTAATACAACAATTTATAAAAATAAATTAACAAGTATTATTAATGATTAGTTTATGATGGGCTTTTTGTAATAAGAAAAAACAAATGTTTTTTTTAGTGAAAACACTTATTTTATCCCGATCCCGAGCTAAGAAGCATGGATTAAGTTAGTATTAAAGTTTATATATATATGTGTATATATAGTTCTTTTTTTTATTTAAACGAATATGTATAAATATAGTTAATTACGATTGTTCATAAATATGTCAATATTCACATGTCCATATACGATATATCTTAACCGGACTTGATTCTCAACATGATATTTTTTAAATAAATAATTTTTTTAAAACCATATTTATAAAAAATTTTAATTAAATATAAATTGCATCACATATCTTTATCCTACCAATTAATTTTGTTTACTTTGATATCTTATTTACATGTTTTTATAATTTAATTTTAGTCTTTGGCACAAATACATGTTTCAAGGCTGATTTTTTTTCTTGTTATTAGATTTGTATTTTCTTTAAACTGTGGTAGTTTTTAATCTTCTGCTATAGAGCAGTGTAGAAATAAGCTTTTAATTTTGCTGGTGGAGTAAAATTTAATAATATTAATATTATTGAAACTAAATTAATCAGAACAATTTATTTATGATATCATATTCTTAATTTTATGTCTTACTGTAAGAATTTAAAAATATCCATAGCATAATGAAATGAAAATTTTGATTTTTTTTTTGTTTGAAACTGACACTTCATTAATTAGGGATAATTATAATATAATATAGTATTTACTTTTACGGCATAATTATAATTTAGCCATTCGTAATTTTTTTCCTAACAAATATAACTTTGACATAATACCATTAAAAAAAAAAAAAAAACTTAACTTTTTATCATTTAATTTTTATTTAAGTAACTGTAAGAATTTAAAAATATCCATATCATGCATAATGAAATGAAAATCTTGATAGTTTGACCACATTTTAGCAGATAATTTTAATTATTATAATTATATTACAGTCTTTGCTTTTACGGCATAATAATAATTTAGTCATTGATAATGTTTTCTGAAAAATATAACTCTGACATAATACCATCCAACTTTACTTTTTATCATTTAATGTTTATTTAACTGTTAGATTAATTTACTATCAATAAAAAAATATTTTATTAATATAAATTTTATGTTAATTACTCATTATGTATTAATATTATATAAAAATTGTTATAATAAAAAATATTTACTATCAGTAATAAATTAAATTAAAATTTATTATTACCAAAAATATTAGCACAATAACATACTTGTAATTAGTTAAAAAGGAGAAACGAGTATATTAGTAATTGTCATATATTTGATTCTGATTATGATTTTAGAAAATTTATGGTAAACAACGTCAATGGAATAACATTATGATTGATTTCAGGCCACATTTACCTATTCGCAATCGTAATGGGTTATTTCATTGATGTTCTAGGAATTTTATGGAATCGTAATCATAATTCTTTTGATATTGTTTACTAAAACTGTCTGGAATCGGAATCGGAATCAGATATATAACAATTACTAATATACCCCTTTCTCCTTTTAGTTAATTAAAAATATATTATTGTGCTAATATTTTTTAAATTACAACAATAATAAATTTTAATTTAATTTATTACTATATTATTGATAGTAAATATTTTTTATTATAACAATTCATCTAATATTAATACATAACGAGTAATTAAAATAAAATTTATAGTAATAAAATATATATTTTTTTAGAACCACCGAACTTTAATATAATATATTATTAAGTTTTATTATTATAATATTTAAAAGTAATAATATCTATTTAAAAAATTTATTGATATTAATTTATCCTGTTATATAATAAAATCACATCAACCAATAAGAATTGGAGTATAAATGGAGAGTAAATTATAAAAGAAAAAAAAAACTAATTAAAAATTATATGAGATGAGAGATAATAGGATAAAAGCAGTACATTAATTATAATATATATGTGAGGTTCACGAAATAAGGAATGAGAATGAGATTAATGAGGTTCTAGGAGTCTAATGAGATTACACATTTGGATTACAAAATTTGAGGTGTATCCCACCATTTGATTACATTCGTAGTAAACACCATAGGAAATCAAATTTTTCATATTCATTGATTACGATTGCGGATAAGTAAACGAGACCTCATTATGATTGATTTTCGTTACGATTGATTTTCATTACGATTGTAGATAAGTAAACGTGACCTTAATAATTTGTAAGTTATTTAAAAACGGTGAAATATTTATTTGATACATTTTTAAAAATATCTTCGATAATTTCATGGTTAAAAGTTACTTTTGATCATTGTTTTTTCAATGAAGTAATGATTTAGTCCATAAACTTTGGTTTGAAACGATTTAGTCTCTATACTTCCAAATTTGTAAAAATTTGGTCATAAAATTATAATACGTAACAATTTAGTCTTAATAGTTTTGAATTTGTAATGACTTAGTCGTTGTGAAAAATTTTGTTAAATTTCTAACACATTTAGATCGATAAATCGATGAATGACCAAATATATTTATAAACTACGAAGACTAAATCGATACTTAATTTTGACAAGATTTTGTAAGAGACTAAATTATTATAAATTATAAATTATAAGGACTAAATTATTAGTAATTAAAAATACAAAGAATAAATCATTACACACTAAAATTGATGTTAAATCATTATTTTAACTAAGTGTAATCCATATGTCACAGTTAACATAGTTCAGTGATGATTGACATATACCTTCAACCATAAGATTATAAGTTATAAGTTCTGCGTGTACTTAAAAAAAAATCAACAATTCTATAAATCGATAACTCAACGCCTGGTTCCTTTTTAAACATTATTCTCTATTCGCACCATCCACATCGACAACAGTTTACAAATTTACAATTACAATAAAGTTATTTGGAGTTATCCTCATCAATTCGTCCATCAACTTAATCTCTTGATTCGATTTCCACCTCGACAGTGGCTGAGACGCCGTCCCGGTGTTCGGAATCGGATTGCACAAGGTACCCATTTTTTGCTTTTCTGAGAGAATTCGGCAATGTATCAACGTCGGCAACTGGTGCTGAAATTCAATTTTGATAGTTTCTCTGCCACTGCAAATAATTGTTTGCCCTTCTGAAAAACGTGGGTCGAGAATCGTTCGCCTATTACGGTTGAGATGAAACAGGAATTGGAAGGATGTAGGAGTTGTTGAATTCTGAATTCTTGTGGGAGGAGTTGTTTCGATTTTCACTGTTCATTAAGCATTTTAGATTTCTAAGAATATCAATCTCTCATTGATTTTATTGTTATTTATGAAGGCAAGTTATTCTGTTATAAATGCTCATATGTATGCTCACTAGATTTATCTTGTTGTCTATGTCAAAATTATCCCAGTATTTTGACTCCCTTCTGCTAGTTTTACTCAGTCGTTGTAAATATGGATGTTTGAGTAACAATGCAGCTCAATGAAGAATTATATGATTCAAAGCCAAAGCTAGCATAGCTCAGCGGCAATTGACATATACCTCCAACCAAGAGGTTGTGACTTCGAATCCCTTCAACATGTTGTACTAAAAAAAAAAAGTTATACGATTCAGAGTGTCAATTTATATGCCTCGGGAGTAGCATAGTTGGCAAGGGTTTGTGGTCTTTTGGTCATACTAGTTTAGAGGTCTCATGTTTAAACCTTATCGTGAGTTTATATTTATCAGGTTCGGGCAGGCGCGGGTGTCCTTGGGTACAGGGGAGTAATGTCCGACTCCCAGTTATTAAAAAAAAAGTGTCAATTTATATGTAAAACTGACTTGCTTATGAAACTGTGTTTTTCACTGCTTATCCTTTTATAGATTTCTCATGTAGAATTCTATTGTGTAGGCTTTTACCTCAATGAGGTGAGGCTATCCAACCAATGGCAGACTTACCAGGTTCCTTGCAAGCCTGCTTTAGTATGGGGAAGGTGGCATTCTTAGCAATTTTGGTTTCTGGAGGAATTGTAATGCAGATATTGGTCAGTAGAATTCTCTTTTGCAACTTCTGAGCAATAACTTCATGATTCTTGGTTTTGGAAATCATTTTTTGTTACTATGACAGGCATGTGCCCTGTACAATAATTGGTGGCCAATGCTAAGTGGTATATGACTAAAATCTCTCTCAGACAATCTTCTAGCATTTTTAAACGTGAAATCTCTCTGCAGCTAACTTTTTTTTTTTTTTCCTTTTATATATACCATATCCCATATGCTAGTTACAATACTGATTTTTGTTTGTCCATCAACAATGTGAGTGTATGTTTTTCATCCACTTAACTTCTGTTTATTTGTAGAATCTTATAATAATGGAATTGTTAGTTTTGTGAAGTGACTTCGGGTATGTTTGGGAGGAAACGTTTATTAATATACATCTGATTGGAAGTGCTTTTAACTATTTAAAAGCACTCTTAAACATACCTTTAATTACATAACTATAAATGATTCTCATCTCATTTGCACTGCCACTCGAAGTTTTCTTTCCAGTATTTCTCTGGTACATGATTCGCATAGTGATAGAGCCAGGGTTTTGAATGGTTCTTACATGATGAACCTCTCAACCAGAGAGATCGGTTGAAGGGTTGAGTGGTGATTGATTTTTTTAATCTGCGTTTTAGAGAATCGGTATAATGGCTTTAGAATCAGGACATCTCCTTATTCTCACCTGTTAACATTGGTTTCTTTCTTCCGTACAAATGTGGATTTATCTTCTTATATTTGAGGGAGGAATGAAGTGGAAAGTAAAATTAACGTTCATCACGTTTTGATTAAAAAACCCAAACTGAATGTAATGTGTTGACTATAATGGATGCTTATATATTATGAATTGTTTTTTATCAAGCTGTGTTGAATTTGGAATATATTATCTGCGGAGAAGAGATATATATTTCTTGACTAATATCGTGGCATTATTCTTTGCAGTGATAATGTATGTGCTTCTCCCCATGCCTTTATTGTTCTTTGGGGGGTCAGATAGTTCTTCCTTATATACCGAATCGAACGACAGGTTTGACTTTTGCCTCTGTAACAATTCATTTGATGAGTTCTTTTAATCAGTCAAAAACACTTTTAATATTAAAAATTCTATCAAAAACAAACTTTTATGTTCCTAAAGTTCACACTCTTGTCCCCTTCTCTCCGAATATCCTAATCGTTGAGACAGCTGGATCAACGCAACGAAATTCTTGACTGGAGCTTCGACTATAGGAAGCATTGCCATCCCCATCATTCTGAAGCATGCCGGGATCATCGGCTGGGGGGCACTGGCTATGGACCTCTCATCATTTTTAGTATTCGTGATCGCCATTTTGTGTTTCTTATGGATGAACGAAGACGACGACAGCTACACCATGTTCTGAGATACTGCATCTCCATGGCAGTGAAGCCGTGCATATCTCCATCAGGTGAGGCTTCTGGCTGTGTTCATTCTTTTCTGAGTTTCACCTCTCACCTCTGCATATGTTTAATGAAAGTTTATTCTTCATTATTTATTTCTTCATTTCTTTGTTGGTTTGTTGTGTTTTCTCTGAAGATTTGTTCTTGTACCAAAACTGATATGAAAAGAAAAGGGTTGATATTCTTTTTACTGTTGAGTGTATTTGGAAAGGAATGGGCATTGAACCAATTGTGACTTGTGACTGTTCTCACTTCATGCTTAAAAAGAACTGCAGGACTGTTTGGACAACTGCATTTTAATCGTTCTTTTATGGCCTGCATTTTCTAACTATTTTTTGTTTTGGATTTTCCAATCATTCCCGAGGGAGGTCCAGAACCATTTTTTCCTAATCCTTCGATAAAAAACTCGTTCTAGAGATAGCACATTTGAACTTTCTGATGAGTTTAATGAGAAAAATTCTCGATGTCTCGTCAGTTTTAGATTCGGCTTAGGGGATGCGGTGGGGTGTGATAGCTCTTACATTTATCATTTTATTTATTTTTTATTTTTCAATTTGGAGATGACCTTTGTTTTAGAACAATTGAGAGGGAAACAAATTCTTATCAAATAAGATCTTAGTCAAACAAAGGCTTAATAAGCAGATTTAATTTTTCAAAATAAAAAAATCAGAAACAAAATTGTTACTGAATATGGTCTATCAATAGAGTGTTCATGTATAACAATATAAGTGGAGTGTAAGCTTAGATTTTTTTTTTATGTGTTAAATTAAAAATTTATTCTTTTAAATTTAAATTTTTTCATATTAGACAGTAAAAAAATAAAATTAACGATTCTATTAGACACAATTTTGAAAGGTCAAGGTTAATTATAGGTAAAATTCAGTTTTAAACACAAAATTAAAATGGTTCATTAGACATTTTAAAGCTAGTTTATTAGACATAAAAATAAAAATAAAATATTAATCAACTTGTTATTAGACCATTATTAAAGTTCAGATTGACACACCATTCAAAATTAAAGGACTAAATTTGTAAGCTACTTATTTTTTCCTATGGAACAATTTCTTTTAACTATTTTTTAAAAAAGCTCAAATGGTCCCTAATCTATATTGTTTTCCTCAATTTTACCTTCAATATATAAAATAATTTCAATTTGGTCATTCAATAAAGAAATTTAACTTGAAAAAAAAAAGTTTTGTTAATCTACAGGTCTAAGGTTTTGTTAATCTACGGGTGTGATTTTTTAATGAATTGTTAGGTTTGTATTAGAGGACGTTCTATCTAAATATTGTTAATAAAATAATAATTTAATGATATATCAGTGCATTGTTAATAAATTTTTATAATTTTGTTTATAATAATGTTTGATTAAAAAGTTTTAATATAATAGGACGTTGTAGGATGTCCCTACAAGAGTCTTCGCAATTTTAGATGTTTTCTTGCAACACAAGTTTTTAAGATTTCTATGTTAAGGGCTTTATCAAGAACACGATTGGAGGGATCAAAAACTGCTAATTCGTAAGGGCCATTGAACTGACCTTTTTTTTGTCAAAATTTTCATGTCATTTTTATTCTATATATTATTTTCATCCATATTCTTTATTTTTATTATTTTGTTTTATTTTAAAAATAAACATATACACTAATTTATTGATAAATGAATAAATTCAATTATATTTATATGTTATATTCAGGTGTAAAATGAACTTTAATCAACGGTATAACATCTTAATTTATTTTAAATTGAACTCTAGTGGCAATCTTTAAAATCTTTGATTTATTTTATTGTTTAAAATTGACATAAAAGTATTTTATTATATTATTAGCCACCTAATATAAACCAAATTGAAATAGAAATATAATATTAAATTAGTAAAAACAAAATTCTTTAAAAAAATAGTAAAAGAAAAATTTTGAATTAATTCAAATGATTTAACTTATAATTAAAAAATATATATGTTAACATAACTATATGATGATGATATGTAAGGGAATTGTTGAAACAATACGAAATTTTAATACATTTCTATACCATATAATTCTATCTAGATTTTCGAAAAATGTCTCCAGGAGTAAAATTGGGAATTTTAGAAGATGGGGGACTAAATTGAAAATTACAAGAGGAAAAAAAAAAAAAAAACGAATCCCCTGCGATTTCACTCACATTCAGCTCGCTTCTCCGCAGCAGAATCATCAATCGCGCGCTCCGGTAATCGCTCCTCTCTCACCGGACTTCTCTCTCTCTCTATCGTCCGTCGCCGTCAATCTCACTCCCTCGGCTGCTTCGAGGTTTGTTCCCGAGTAATATGATTGCTGCAATCGCGATTAAATGTTTGTTTGTGTGTTTTTGATCAACCCCATTATCGCTCACAGTTACGAATTGTTGTTTGAATCTCAAATTTTCGAGAGTAAGTAGCAGATTAATGGTTTAATGTCTTTGCAAATGGCAGTCGCATTTCTCCTTTTGGGATTCCGGACGTTCTCTTTGCAATTCTTTTGCTAGCTTATTCGTTATCAGATGTAGACGGTGTTTAGTATCATCAAATTAGCAGAGATCTTAGTAGAAACATGTCTCATGAACTTTTTGTTTGAGTGGTTCATTATTGGAGGTTGATATTCTTTGATTTCGACGAACTTTTTTTTAGTAGTTGCGAGGTATAACTTGTTGTAGTTAATGCTTGATAATCGAATCTCATGTCTGCAAGTTCAAGAACTTCTTTGAATTTTTGTAAGAGTTAACTTTTAATTTTCTATTTTCTTAACAGTAGAATTATTTATTTAATTTTTACCTTAATTAATTACCATCATGGTTTTTTTCCATATATACCTTGCGAGATCTTTTTGTATTGAAGTATATGGTCTTTCGAGGGCTTTGCTTTTCTTTGGTATCACGTAATTGAAATTGATTAATTAAAGTGTGCAGGGTTGTGGAGATTGAATGATGTCTGCGAACAAATCAAATTCCCTCAAGGAATATCTTAAACGCTATGAAAGTAACACTGAAGAGGACAAGAAAAAGAAGAAGAAAAAGAAGAAGACAACAGTAGCAACGAAACCGAATGCTCTAGGTGTTCTAGTCGTGGATCAAGATCCTGTGTGGCAGAAACCAATAATTATTGAAGAGGATAATGCTGATAACTCGACCGGTAAAGTATTAGCGTGGTTTATGAATGTGTATATTTGTCTTAGGGAAAATTTGGCCATTCTTTTTACATCCCCATTCTCCTGCAATGCAGATGAGGAGCCCCAAGTTGATGAAGATATTGAGGTTAAGCGAATGAGGAGGCTCGAAGAACTAAAAGCCAAGCGCCCATATAATTCCATAAGTGAAGATGGAAGTGGTTGGGTTTCACTCTCTCCAAACCGTGCAAATTCTAGCACGGTGAACTCTGATATATCTCCACCTCGTAGAAGAAGGGCTCGGAATGATACGCCTTCTCCACGCAATGAGTTGGAGCCTCCAGTATCTGGTGAAGAAGGTAACGATATTTCACCTGTATGGAGGAGGCAGGGCCAACATCATACCTCGCTTGAACATGATGAAAAGCCCACAAGCTCTGCTTACCCAAGTTCCGACTCATCTCCACCACGCAAGCAGAAGGTTTATAGAGACTCACCCTTACAAGGAGCTAACTCAGGGCATTTGGATTCTGCACAAGAAGATATTGATCTATCACCTCCACGACAGCGAAGGAAGCGTTACCATACTCCCTCACCTGAACCTGATGAAAAACAAACTGTACGATCTGTTTCCCCACAATCTGATATTTCACCTCCTCGTAGATCAGATAGGCATACGTCTAAAGCAAGTTTAGGGGGCAACCACAAGGCTGCAGGGTTGTCTGACCTTTCTCCTCCTCGACGCAGAACTTCTGATTATGCAGATGATGCTCATATATCACGTGGATCTGATCTTTCACCTCCAAGGAAACAGAGGAAGGATGTGAGGGGGAATCAATCACTTTCAGATCAGCATTCGAGGAATCGTGTTGTTACTGATGCTTCACGTGAATCTTTGCCGTCGGATGTTTCTCCACGTCGGGAAAAGCAAAAGCCGCTGCCTGTTTCAGTCTCCTTTAAACAGCCACGCAAAACTGGTTTGATTACTCAGCAAGAGTTTGGGGAAGAAATGTCTAAAACTAATAAAGAGGACTGGACGAGGTAACAATGTTCATGTGATGGCTGGAATACTACATCATTTTATCTTAAAATATTATGGGTTAAATAGGCGCTTCTGTCTAAGAATTTTTTGTCCATCATAATTATCTTCCTTTTCCGCAATTTTGATTCGAAAATTGGATGGCAAGTTTTTAATGAAATAGGATATCCTATGACCAGAACATACAAATGGCCAAAAAATTAGAATAGTTAAGAGAGAGAGATTTTTTGGAATTTAGATGACTTTTTTGTAGTGCTTGTCCATAGTTCTCATTGAGTTTTATAAGTTGATGCATGTCTAATTATGCTTCATGATGGAGAAACTATAGTTTGGTTTTGATCATTGCTTTAGACCCTTATTTATTATTAATTTTTTTTAACAAGAAACAACAGTTTCATTGAGAAAAATGAAAAGAGATACCAGAAGAACAAAAATGGCTTACAAAAAGGCAGCCTAGAGAAAGGAAGTCCCATAAAAAAGGGACTCCAACTCTAAAAGAATGAGGCCTAACGGATAAAGGTCTTAGAAACCGAGTCCCATAATAAAGTATTAAATTTAATGAGATCCCATACATAGTCCACAAATTTCTCTACCCCCTAAACAGTCTATGATTCCTCTCCAGCCAAATACCCCATAAAGTAGCCAAAACACAAGTCTGCCACAAAAAATGCGTCCATAGACTTTTTGGAATTTGGATGACATTTTTGTAGTGCTTGTCCATAGTTCCCTTCATTGAGTTTTATAATTTGATGGCATGTCTAATTATGCTTCATGATGGAGAAACTATAGTTTGGTTTTGATAATTGTTTCAAACCCTTATTATTTTTTTTTATAAGAAACAACACTTTTATTGAGAAAAATGAAAAGAGATACAAGAAGAACAAAAAGGCTGCCCAGAGAGAGGAAGCCCCCTAAAGAAAAGGACTCCAATCTAAAAGAATGAGGCCTAACGAATAAAGGTCTTAGAAATCGAGTCCCATAACGAAGTATTAAATCTAATGAGATCTCATACATAGTCCACATATTTCTCTACCCCCTAAACAATCTATGATTCCTCGCCAAATACCCCATAAAGTAGTAAAAAAACAAGTCGGCCACAAAAAATGCGTCCCTTTTGTAATGATCAAAGAAATATGGTTTTTAAATGCCATTTAGCCCATTGGGACTCCTTTTTGTAACCCTTTGACCTTGTGAGGATATCTCATCTCCCCCTTTGTATGCTCTTATTAATGCGTCCCTTGTGTTTAATTTTTTAATTTAGACTTCATTTCATTTTTCTTTGAGAAGCATGGTGAAACGTGCTTATGCCTTGCATGGTCATGCTTTGCAAAATGAAAATGCTTTTCTAATAGTTTTCAATTTCTATATGGATTTACTAATTGTGGGATAACCATGTTTGTTCTTACTTCTTCTAGGTTTAAAGAGATGAATCCTTCGGCAAGTAGTAATGCGGAGCCTGTATATCGTGACAGGATTAAAGGTTGGAGAATTGAAATCTCACCTTTCTTTATCTTGTAGGAAAATTGGCATTATGTGATATTATCTACCTCACACTTTAAAAATTGCAGGGGATCGCATTTCAAAAGAGGAATTCTTAAAATCACGAGGAAAAATAGAAGAAAAGCCCAAGGTACTTAGAAAATTTGACGATGTCATTTTGAGTCCTATGTTACTATTGCTATGGGTTACAGTGTCTATCGGTTTTCAGGGTGCTTTTATGTTACTTTTATCGAGTGGTTAGACTGTAACGTTAACTGTTTCTGCTCTCTCTCTCTGCTCTCTGTAAATGCTCTCTGTAAATGCTCTGGGTATCAAATAGCTTGATTGATGAAGGGAAAGAAGCTAGGGACCTAGAATATGTAAAAGATATTACTGTAACATCATTAAACATTACATGTGTCTTTTGGTAAACTTAATTTTATTGTGATTTTGGATCTTTTAGCTCTCCTTTGGAATTTTATTTATTTTGTTTCAACTTTATGTTTTATCTTTCTCACTCCTTTGGAGTTTGTATCCTTGAACATTTTATGTTCCTTTTCATTTATCAATGAAAAGTTCGTTTCCTGTTAAAAAAAAATTTTATTGTGATTTTGGAGGATTGAAATTAGAGAAGAGTTATTATCATAACCTACGATTTTATCAAATTTCATTGTGGCTGCTTGTGATGATTTTCCTTCTCAGGAGATAAAGTTCTTACCATAACCTATGCTTTTATCTAATCTCATTGTGCCTGCTTGTTTTGATCTTACCTCTCAGGAGATAAAGTTGGAATGGGGCAAGGGCTTAGCTCAGAAACGGGAAGCAGAAGCTGAACTTATGGAATTAGAACTCGAGAAGGATAGACCATTTGCACGGTCAAGGTAAAACTTTTTTTTTTTTTTTTTTTTTATAAGAAACAGACAAATTGTATTCCATACACAAAAAAGGACAACCTAAAGGCAAAGGGTTGAGAAAACCCTCCCCAAAGAACTATACAATCACAGCTTTCCAATCCCGTATAATCATTTGAAGACTATAATTACAAAAAACCTTCTTATGGATGGAAGCCCACCAAGAAGTCATATGCTGTATATTCACACAAAGAGAATCCACCGAGGACTTCTTATCTTCAAAAAGTCTACTATTCCTTTCTCTCCACAAAAGCCAAAGTAAGGCTCTAGCCATACAATTCCATAGAATAAAAGCTTTACCCCTTAGGGCCCTTCCCCCGAAGCCTTCTGAAATAAACTCATCTATCTTTCGTGGGAAACAAAAAGACACTCCCACCACGGCAACAAAGTACAACCACACTGAAGAAGCCACCTGACAATGAAGGAATAGATGATCTAGTGTCTCGGAATCCTTATTACATAACAAACACACCGACGGTGAGGGAGACCATGTGGGAAGTCTACGCTGAAGCTTGTCGGCTGTATTAATCCCCCGATAGAACATCGACCACAAAAACACTTTTACTTTCTTTGAAACCTTAAAGTTCCAAATCTGCAACGAAATGGAAGTGTTCATTTTTGGAGAAGGGGAAGTTCAGGGCCAAAAAAGCTGAATTAGTTGAAAAAACCCCACTTGGATCCTCCTTCCACCACATTCTGTCTTGACCCGGCCCAAGTAGCACTCCATCCAACTTTTCAGTAAAAGTAGCCCAGCTATCTAGTTCTCTGTCGAAGAGGTTTCTTCTAAAAGCCAAATCCCACGTTTGAGAAACAGAATTCCTTTGGCAGCGAGGGCTTTGGCAGCCAAATCCTAGGTTTCTGTGCAGCGCTCTCCTTTGGCATCTTTGGAAAGAGAGAAATAGTAGACTTTTTGAGGACAAATCTGTCCCTTTAGATTTTTTTTTTGTGAATACAAAGCATACAGCTTCTTGGTGTGCCACAATCCACAAGAAGGCTTTTGGAAACTACAGTCTTTTTTTTATTTCACAGGATTGGAAGAATGCGATTTTATAGTTCTCTTTGGGGAGTGTTCTCTCTACCCTCCGCCTTTAGGTTGTTCTCGCCTTTTTGGGCTCTTTTGATTTGAATGCATTCTCTTTGTTTCTTATAAAAAAAAAGAAATATAATTCCAACACTCTGAAATCGAAGCATCCTTCTTGTTAGACAGCATAAACATGTCGGGAAAAACAGTGGCAAGGGGGGAGGGGGAGGAATCTGCCCAAGTATCTTCCCAAAAACGAACTCTATTTCCGAGGACACCTTGAAAGCTACAACATTCATAAAACCATTGCGCGCACTTTCAATATCTATCCAAGGTCTTCCAATCGAAGAGCCTGTGTTGCATTTAGTAAACCACTCATGTGAATTCACCCCATATATAGCAGCGATAACCCTTCTCCACAAGGCTTTTCCTTCTAAAGCAAACCGCCAAAGCCACTTCATCAAAAGTGCTTTGTTCCTCAACTCAAGGGAGCCCACTCCAAGGCCCCCCCGCCTAGTAGGCAGCGCTGTCCAAGACCATTTAACCAAATTTCCCACGGGCCTATGGGTGCATCTATTGAATAATCTCTGATTTTGATATCTTTATCCTCTTGCCTCTTATTTCCTTCATTTAGGATTCATTATTGTCTGAGTTTTGCTAATGTCCGGAATTCTTGAAAGTTGAATCCAAGTGTAAATGTCATTGTACTTTTATGGGACTAGAAGGCTCTTTAATGTCTGCCCAATTGTTTTCAGGAATGATGCTGAGCTCGACTCAATGTTGAGGGATAGAGTGAGATGGGGTGATCCTATGGCACATTTGGTGAAGGTAATTAATTGAAATGCTAAAATGAGTTGAAGTTTAATAATTGATATTAGGTTTGACCTTTTGCCTTGGACATATTACAGAAAAAGAAATCCGAAATGGCTCTTCTTGATCTAGGAGACAGTGAGAAAATGAGGGAATCAGGGTTCATTATTCCTCAGGACATTCCAGCACACAGCTGGCTAAAAAGAGGATTGGATGCTGCCCCTAATCGATACGGTATAAGACCAGGAAGACATTGGGATGGAGTCGATCGTAGTAATGGTTAGTTCATTTGTGGTTCATTTCTATATTCTTGCTTGGTGTCCATCATTTAAGATGATCACTGTCTGTTTGGGACCTCATAAGGTTTAATGTTTCTTTATGGGGTCTGTTTCGAAATTGTTTTGTAACTATCAGTTCGGTCATATTCTTTTGGATTGGAGGCCCTTTCTTTAGTTTGGCTTCTCTCTTTAGTTTGGCTTCTCTCTTTAGGGCTTTGTTTTTGTATGCCTGTGTACATCCATTTTGTTTTCATTATTCTCAATGAAAAGTTTGGTTTCTTATAAAAAAAAAAAAAGGTGCTCACTGTCTTACCCAGCCCAAAAAATTGTGGCATCAAAGATTAGACTCGAGCAAGATTAGACCCATAAGCAGATTAGACTCTTGAGTGGTACAATTGAAACTTCTCCAAGTGTGAGGACAAAATTTTAAAATAGGTTTAAAAAGTGACCATTTTGGTCTCTTAATTCTTGTTTCTTTCAATCACAATTTTAACATTACACTTTACTAACTAAGAGATGCATTCATGCATTTGTATTAAGGGATTTTCATTGTGTATAAAATTTGTGTTAAAATATTACAAATAGGGACCTACTTAAAAGTATAGCAGCCAAAATGGATGTTTTAAAAGTACAAGGGCTAAATTGAAGAAAAGTTGATAGTACGGGGACCAAAATGGACCTTTTGAAAGTATAAGGACCAAATGAACCAAAGCTGAAAGCATAGGTATCAAAATAGTATTTAAACCTTAAAAATAATTCTAGTTTAGGGCAAAATATATAATTTTTAACCAGGGAAAAAAAGTCAGTCAGCCCTTTGTATATCCTTTTTAACTGCAATGTGCTTGAAAAACAACAAACGCCGTCGTTGATTCTGTGTTCTGATCTTGCAGCCATGTTCTTACATTGTTTAATTGGTTTTTCTTGTAGGATTCGAGAAGCAAATGTTCAAGAGGATGAACGAGAAACGGGCTACAGAAAGGGAAGCATATCTTTGGTCTGTGTCTGATATGTAACGTGAAAGGGTGTGCTTAAATGGAAGATATTTCCTGCAGTGACATATCAGATCTTTTCGAGGTCAAGTTTTCTTATTTGTATTTTCGTTCTTAATTAGCTATTCAGGAATTGTTTTCCATATTATATTTGATACGGCAAATATGCAAATTTAACAAGATTCCAAGGGTAGTATTTGTTCTTTCATCTCGCTGTTTCTTCCTTTGTTAATATACAAAAATACCTAAACGTACCATAACATAAAGTTATGGGCTTACTTACCATTTTAGTTCTTGGTTTGAATATGATCCTTAGTTTTAAGGTTAAATTATAAGTTTCTTCTTCAAACTTTGGTTGTGCAGTCTTAATAGGTCCCACTGCCCTTGCTAGTCTCCCACTTTAATACCCCTCCCTTTTCCACCTTCCTTCTAAAGTATTTGCCTCCCTTGAAAGTTTGTTTCGGAAATTTCTTTGGGCGGGGAACAAGGAGAAAGATAGCATCCATCTCCTCAGATGGGAAAAAGTAAAGTTGCCACAACATGTGGAAGGTCTCGGCGTTATTGACTTGAAGCTATGGAACACGGCCTTCTTAGCCAAATGGATTTGGCGGTTTCATATTGGGAAACAGGCTCTTTGGAGAAGGGTTATTCTTGCAAAATTCGGGGTCAAACATTTTGATTTAAAGCCAGATGACAAGTCATTAAATTCCTCCGAAGGCCCTTGGAAGTCTATTTACAGACAAACTAACAAGGCTCTCTGATCTACACCAACATTTACTGCAAAGTTGGAAATGGACAGTTTACCCTCTTTTGGTTAGATCTCTGGATTGGTACAAGCCCACTGATGAGTGCTTTCCCTCTATTGTATCAATAGACTCTGAAAAAACTAGCTTCTGTTGCAGAATTATGGGACGACAACTCTAAGGCATGGAATATGCACTTCCGAAGGAATCTCAATTCTCAATGATGATGAAATACAGGAACGGATGTCTTTATCCTCCATATTATCATCCTTTTTCGCCACAAAAAGAAGCGACCGTTGGGTTTGGAGGATTGAAAAAGACGGTATCTTCTTTGTCAAATCACTAACCCACCATTTCAACCAAAACACACCCAGATCTCGCCTCTAGAATCCATTTGGAGTTCAAAATACCCGAATAAGGTAAAGTTCTTGATCTAGGAGCCCAGCCACATCTGCCTAAATACTTTTGATAAGCTGTAGAAAAGGCGCCCTAGCGGGACCATCTCTCCTTCCTGGTGCTGTCTCAGTAAAGCAAATTTGGAAACACTCACACCTCCATGTTTTGCTCACTGTCCTCCAGAATTTGGTCTTTCTTTCTCTCCATGTTCGGCTGGCAGATGGCCTTACCAAACAGTATCAAGGATGGGATGGATTCTAGTTCTATACACCACCCATTCAGGAATGAAAGGGCTACATTATGGTTGAACATCAACAGAGCATATATATGGACTATATTGAAAGAAAGGAATTCTAGACTCTTCAAGGACATTGAGCATCATCAACAACAACTATCCATTTTTTGGCTTTATCTTGGTGCAAATATGTACATCCACAGTTTGATCTCTCATATCCAATAGGAGAAGTTTTTTGTAACTTCAATGGACAGGATTTATTATTTTTTGTAATTTCATGCCATCAATGAAATTTGTTTCCTATCCCAAAAAAAAATAGGTCCCGAACTTCCAGAGTATCTATTTGATTGAGCTATTAGACACAGCTCCAAGGACCTACTAGACAATTTTTAGATATGAGATTGATAATTAAAGGACCTATCATATGTTTTATATAGTTTAAGGACCTATTAAAAACTTAGAAGTTAAATGACTAAACTAGTAATTTAATTTAGTTTTAAAGTTTATTTGATTAAGTTTCCTGAAATGTTTTTGTCATTAACAGTTTTCTTACATGACATGTCTTCTTCGGACAAGGGGAAGAAATGATGACTATGAGAGCTAACCTTCAACACAAAGGTATGTGTAAATGCTAAATTGGTCGACTTTATTTAACTTCCATGGCTCACCAAGGTGCATAGTTAGGTATTCCATATAAAGGTCTATGTAGGTAGAGCCTTCTAATTCAGAAGTGTATGGGTGAGTTTTGTCAGATTTTAAGTTTTTAACTGTACCTGTTCTTCCAAGTTTACTGGTAATGTGTTGATATCAATTTGGATTGGAGAGAAATTTTATATAAATGACACATCAATTGAACTATGCTTGCTTTGACACAAAAGTAATAGCAGTAATAGCGGGGAGTTTTGATTATTCTTAAATCACCATCCCAAGGAATCTGGATGGTTTGGAATGAAAATGATTGGAAATGTTGGGTGGTGGGTTTTTAGAATATTTGTAATATCTAATCTTTTAATATAAAGAATGGTAGTAATTTTTTCTTTTCCGAAATGTATTGCATTGTCAAGTATATAGTTTTAGATGTAACATTTGATTGGCTCTCATTATTATTTGGTTTAAATGCTATATTTTTAACTTTGATTCATTTTAATTTATATACTTTCAAAATATTTATTAATCTATATTAGTTTATGTAATTTCAATTTTCACTCATTTTAGCTGTTTTAATCATTCTGCTTTCAAAGGTGATCATTATTTACAAAAATTTTATACATAGGAAAAAAAATCGAAATTTAATAGATGACGTGTCATTGAGATGTCGAAATATTATTATTTAAAATCGAAAGGAATTTAAAAGCAAAAGTAATTTTCCACGTGGAGAGAGAGACGTGTGAGGATGGGAAGGCAGGTGAAAAGTATGTGGCTGATAGTGGGGGCTGCTACGATGCTTTGATTCATGACGTGACTTTTCTCAAGGCCATTTTTTCCCCAAAGAAGAAGAATAAAAAAAAGTGATACAACGAATTTTCTTCGAATATTCCCCCAATTTTCCTGGAAAGTTGTATTCAAAAGAAAAGGTGATTTTGTAGTATAAATTTGTATTATAAAATTTTCATTATGTATAAAATGTTATAAATATCAATTAAGTTAATCAGATCAAAATGAATATTTTAAGATTACATAAATTAAAATGAAAAAAATTGAAAATATAGAGATTAAAGTTGACATTTGGGAATAAAGTATCAAAATAAATAAAAGTCGAAAATATAAAAATCAAAATATTTTTTTTTAGAAACAATATGTAAATCCGAGTCTAAGATCCCTAATACTATGTTAGAGATATGATTCGTGAGAAAAATCTAATATTACGATAATACATTTTTTGCTTTTATAAATAATTTTATTTAGCTCATCCTAGAACACCTACATCTACTACCACCAAGATCTGTATAACCGCGAGGATCGTGTTCTCGTATTACTATAAATTTTAAAATAAATAAATAATAAAATTCAATAATTAATATATGCAGATTACAGAACAGTTCAAAGAAAAGGTATATGTGACAGAGTAGTCGCTTTTTTCCTGTGGTAGATTCTCGTCCTCATGCTCCTCCCACGTCTATATAAAACCTGAATTTCCTCAACTCTCCCAATTCCCATCTCCATTTTCGCCGTTTCTGAATACCCATTTCCAGAGGAACACAAATTTTCAACACCCAGAAGAAGCTTTTGTATCTCCGCCGACGATGACGGTTTCAAAAGATGAAAATTCCGTCGACAGGTAAATTGCACTCCCCAGTTGGTTTGTGTCTCGGTTGATTGAATTTGAATGCATTTTTGTTTCTAATCTCAATATGAAACTTGCGCGTATGATCGCTAATTAATTATTTATGGCCGAATTTTCCGATGCATTCTGGTGGTGGCTGTTGTTGAGATTTGAGATTGGAGATTGGAGATTGCTTTTTGTTCATGCGATTAGATCTATTTCTCGAGGTTTATTGTCTTGTGAGAATTTAACTGACTTTCAATGTTTCTCGAAAGCGTTTCTGTATTCTTAGATTTTTTTTCTTTTGTTTTTTTAATCTGTGAATTTTCTTTTCCAGTTTGTTAAATTGAACCTTCCACAGAGATGTCTCATACGTAAGTTTTTGCTGTCAAATTCAGCGGCCCCCATGTTTGTAAGATTGGTTAGGACCACATACTTTTCAGGGGCTAAAAAGAGAACAGTGAAGTTATTTATTTCGACGGTTGAAGAATTTGGTGTATTATTTTAGATCATTCAAGGGCTATAAATTTCTGGCAATTGTGTATGACCAAATTCTGATGCTCTCACCCTGTGATACCTTGAATCCAATACTCAACGTATGATTGTTTAGTCATCGTACTGACCTCTAATAATTTATACCTAGAGCCTAGACGCTTCTCTAAGAACTTGGCATTCGACCATTTTACCTTTTTACCCAAGACTTCGAATTGCAGCATGGACATTTGACGATTTTTACCGCCAATTGGAAAGCAATAGTCATGTTTCTAATCCTCCAATCTACCAACAAAATATACCATTTGATCCCTTTACCAGCCAGCCAAAATTTTTATAAAATGTATCATGGAGGGATTTTACCATAAATCCATTGATTCTATATTACTTCATTACTTCTTACTTTTTTAATACTTAGCGTGCATGGGATTGAGGGTAGTCTTTTTTTACTTCAAAAGGGGGGATACTGGATCATATATATCTATATATACATATAGATAGACTTATTGATTCACGCCTGATATTTTTCTATAGTATAGACTAATAGTATCAACTTATATGTCAATGTTCTATTCGATGGGATCGAATATAAATCAAATAGAAATTATCTTTCGGAGAGATGGCCGAGTGGTTGATAGCTGTGACATACCAGCCCCCGTCAATTTCCATTTGAGGCACTGCTACTCACCCATTCTCTTCCCCATATAATTCTGAAACTCACAATCCATTCCTACAACATGATTCTATGAACCCACATGCAAGATTCAACTCATATCATTCTAGCATGCTGCATAACCACAAAACATACATGCTTTTATTTCAACTCATAACATTTCAGTATACCACAAAACCACAAACATACATGATCATATCCGGTAAAAAATCTGTTAAACTTTGTTGGGAGAGTTAACCCAACTATATGGGCTAAATTAAAACCAAGCATAAACCATAGGGAATGAAATATTTATTTAACCTAAATAATCTGTCTCAAGAGAAATAAGAGCACGAGAATGGAACATTGTTCATAACAAGTCTCCAGTCGAACACAAGACTGAGTAAAAAAGTTCAACGGTTCAACCAAGCACCTTTGTTGTTTTTCCTTGTGTGTTTTTACTGCCTTCATGAGTTTGGTTTGCCTGTACTATTCTGTTTTCCTTATTGCTTGCACTGTGTGGAGCCAGCAAAAGCCCTCTCACCGCACTCGCTCCTGTGCAAGCCGTTCTGTTCGATGTAGATGGAACATTGTGTGATTCAGATCCTCTCCATTACCATGCCTTCCGGGAAATGCTTCAAGAGGTTGGTGCCGTGTTGTACCTATGAAAGGAAAACAAAATAAAGAGAAATCGTCTTCCTTGTTCACTTGAATTTAAATCTATAATCATGCTATGAGCAATTTTTTGTTCTATCATGGTTTTTTATTGAGAATCCATACATAGGACAAATGAATCACTTGTTATTTCTATCTTAGAAATTAAAGTTGTAAAGATGATAAGGTGACAAGTTCAAGAACTTAAGCCCTTCAGTAGTTAATCTGATCTAAACTCATAATATAAATTAGAATTTTAGACCTTGCCTATATTATATATACCCTTCAATCCTGAAAATGCCTCCGAATGAGTTTAGTTTAGATTTCTTAAAAAAAAAACATACAAAATACTGATTTATCTCATGTATTTTCAGGTTTTAAGGAATTTTTTTTTGGAATCATGAACCCTACGGCCTTCTGGTGGTCACTTCCACATGTTAATAGTAATTTTTTTTCGATATAGAAAAATATCACGAGGCATAATTGTATAACCACATGTTACTTTCTCTGGATCATTGATATTTTGAAGAAATATGGGGCGGTAACAGATGCTGATATGATTTGCAGATTGGTTTTAATGGTGGGGTTCCAATTGATGAGGAGTTTTTCATTAAAAATGTTGCTGGCAAGCATAACGATGATATTGCCCGAGCGATCTTTCCTGATGATTTTGAACGAGGTTTGAAATTTTGTGACGAGAAGGAGGCTATGTTTAGGAGGTATATCTTTCTCTTCATATCTTAAAATGTTTCATATAAGTCTGAGACCGATGTAACTGAGGAACTTAATGCTTTACAGATTAGTTACTGAACAATTAAAACCTGTGAGTGGCTTGTATAAAGTGAAGAAATGGATAGAAGACAACGGGTTAAAACGTGCTGCAGTTACAAATGCCCCTCGACCAAACGCCGAGCTCATGATCTCCATGCTTGGTCTTTCGGATTTTTTCGAGGCCATTATTATAGGTGATGAATGTGAGCATGCCAAACCACATCCAGACCCATATTTAAGGGCTCTTGAACTACTCAAGGTGTCAAAGGATCACACTTTCATTTTTGAGGTCTGCCTTCCTTTGGATTGCACTCTTTTTTGCCCGAGTGTCGGATCATCATATTTCGAATTTGACATCTCGATTGCTTTGTGTTGTTAGGATTCTGTATCGGGGATCAAAGCTGGAGTGGCAGCCGGGATGCCTGTTGTCGGTATATCTACGAGAAATCCCGAGCACTTGCTGATGCAAGCAAAGCCCGCCCTCCTCATAAAGGACTACGACGATTCAAAATTGTGGGCAGCTTTGGACGAACTCGATAAGAATAGAGGTACAGCTAATAATGCTTGATCAATCTATCGTCTTTATGGAATGATTGATCAATTAACTGGTATTCTCTATCTAATATTTGAATAACTTAGCTGTAGAAAGAACCTTCTTATTCTTCAGCTTTAGCTCTTAATACCAATCCTATTACAGTCAAAATAGGATGGTTAAATAGTTTTAGGCACCATTGTCAATGTGCTAAAGGTCATTGGAAGGCCTTTCAAATATAATACCATTTGTACTTTTATTTTCTTCAATTGCATTTAAGACATGCCACATATCAGCTATTTTCCACGTATTTGCATTTCGAGAAGTCGATTTCATAAGACGACACTTCTTGTGTGTCGTATAAGAAAAATGATTGAAGGTGGCTGTCACAATGTCGATGACTATTAGATGCAGCTTCGAGATTTGAATGCTTCTTAGTAACTACTCGATATAGGTTTGAAATACATTTTGATACATCCAATGATGTAAAACTACCATCCACACAACAATTGGCTCTTGAGCCCTCGTGATCTTGTTCGAGTGACGTTAATCCTACTACGATCACAATAGTAACTAATTCACATAATTCAGGATACTTACAAGATTAAGTAGAACGAATGTTCTACTAAATTTGATTAAATTTGTAAAATTTATTTCTTGATTTCATATTCATTGAATTCAATTACCTGTTTGGCATATTGTTTTTTAGTTGAGAGTTTGAAATGTCCACACGGACTATGATTGCTCTATTTTATTACTTTTTAGTAGATGAAGTCTAATTGGAAGTCTTTTTTAGAAAAGGTTATTGAACAAACTACAACATCTATCCAATTTTTAATTTAACAAAAGTTGGGTGTGGATGAACATTTGAACTTAAAAGTTCATACTGTTTCAAACGTATAATTTTTGTATCCATTAAGTCTTGCTCTAATTATTATTGTTTTTTAGTACAAGAAAAAAAATGGGGACGAGAGATCGAACTTCTAATTTTTAGACACGATCAAGATGAATGTAATATCTACAAGCAAAATATCAAAATTAAAATAACTAATTATAGCTTTTGTTGAAAAAATATATAATAATAAATAAATAAAATAGTTTGTTGACATCGTAGTACAATAAATATGGGAATCAGAGATTAAATCTTCGGTGATGCATTGTGCTTGTCATTATCAAAACCAAAACTTGGTTTATTGTGTAATCATCAAATGAATTACATAAATTTAAAAAAAGGGAATTATAAATATATATATATATATATATATATATATATATATATATATATATATATTGGCTTTTATTAAATAATTTCCACGTGATCAAGGGAACAACCAATTTTTAGCAAATCTTATCAACTTTCAGTGAAAATGAATCATGAATTAAAGGAAGTGTTGGATATTAGTTTTATCGATTTGGCTTTTGAATGTGGCAATTTCTTCCGTTTGTTAAAATACTCATATTTTCTACCATAAAAAAATAATAATAAGTGTTGTAAGTTTTACTTCCTATTTAATGTTTACTAATTCAAGAAACTAACTAATTTTAATTACGAAAGGTACAATACTAGAAAAATCCACTAATTTAACGAAATTTATGTTTTACACGAAATTATATTTGATTCGGGTGTAAAATCAACCATTAAATAACTTTGCAAACTAACTTATAAATTTAATCGAAAAAACTAAGCTATAATGTTGATTTTGTCTAAATTATATTAATGTCATATAAATATACGTTTTATAATTCATTTGACACATCTAACAACACTTTTTCCAATCATTTTTTAAACAAAAACCTACCAAATGGTAAATTTTATAACATTTTTAGAAATTTGGTACGAATATTGCAAACACTTATCCATATTTAAAGTACAACTTGATTGATTAAAGAAAGTGCAATGTGATGAAATTGAAAGTTTGTGGTAAAAATTGATATACTTTCTTCTGATTAAAGGTGGCATTCGTGTTTTCCCAAAAAAAAATTAATGACAGCAAGTTAAATAAATTTCATGCAAAATTTTTAAATTTAAATAGAAAATTTCTAAGACCAAAACAAAACATTAAACTATGAAAGTAAAATTACTTTTTTCCCTTAAATTTCTAAACGAATAGTTTGAACAAAAAGATTGGTTAGTTCGGTTTCATTAAACTAAAAATAAAAATTCTATTTATATAATTTTAAAATTTATAACCTATGAAATTTCCTACTTTTCGTTATTACAACAAATATGGGGAGCAAAGGTTTTTGATCTTTAGAAATAAGAAAGACGTTTTAACATATTTTACACTTAATGATGATTATTAATGACATAATGCTCGGTGAATTGATGAAAATTTAGAGAATAAAAAATGTTACCCTTTAAATTTCTAGTAATTCCTCGCACATTTTGTGGATGAAATGAGAAATATTGGGTTTAAGTACTCTTTTGATTCATGTACTTTATTTAGTTCATTTTAGTCAATGTAATTTCAAATGTTAATTTGGATGAATTTATTTTTTATTTTTGTTCATATATTATACTCTATACTTTTAAAAAGTAACAAATTTGATTCATATTTATAAAATTTTAACACAATCTTGTTATACACAATGAAAACCTCTCAATACAAATGTATGATTACATTTCAAGGAATTTAGAAAATTAAATGTAATGCTGAAATTTTGATCGAAATAAACGAGATAAAAATGAAAATGAATAAAATGGTTGATTTTTAGAAAATGAATAACAAAATATACGTTAAAAAGAAAACTAAAATGAACACAAACCGATAGTATAAGGACTAAAGCAAGTAGGTAGAAAATATGCGGACCATTTTTCTCATTTATCATGTCAAGTATATCATCAATCAATTTTAATATTTATCACTAGAAAGAAAATAAATTAGAAAATAATAAAATAAAAAAAATTAAAATGCAAAAAAGAAAAAGAAATTATACCTTCGTAGCCAAAACATGAGTGCACGCGCCACACGTGCGGTTCTTTTTGCACAGCGTAGAGTATTAACTTGCCACGTCACGATTGGACCCACCAAATTTTATCCAATCACCTCCGCGCGTGAACTGAACAAACCGGCGCTCTATTTCTATTATTATTTATTTATTTTTTAGAAAAGTGTTATTTTTTTTATTTTTTTACTCTCTTTACCTTTCTCACTTCCATCTTCCAGTTCTCTCTCTCTCTCGTTATGCCAGGCCAAACCCTAACCCTAATTTTATTCCCAATTCTTCGAAACCTCGAACTTCAACCCCCTAAATCCTGACTCTCCTTCCCATTGGGATTCATACTGTTGTTATTGGTTTACGATTTCCATGGAGTCGCAGCAGAATAATTTGTTTGATACGGCATCTCAACCCGACACCGGGAACGACGCTTACACCTTTCTTGAGTTCAACACCCAGGGGGAAGACTTCGATTATCCCGAATTTCGCGACCCTATTAGGTCCCCTGTTGCGTGGCCGACTCCTTCCGATTCGTTAGCGGATCATACGGACCGCGGTGGCGGGTCGGATCATCAGTCTGATGCGTCTCCGGTTTCCGCTGCGCCGGGAAGCGCCGCGAAAGGCCGGACTGGAGGAGGTTCGGGTAATACCGGTGGTAATAATCAAATGGTTGACGCATTGGCGGCCGGGATGAGTGGGTTGACATTTGAGGATACTGGGGATGACGATAGTTACGAGTTTGGGAAGGGGAATTTCACGGAGCATGCTTGCAGGTATTGTGGGGTTTCGAACCCGGCTTGCGTGGTGAGGTGTAACGTTCCATCATGCCGCAAGTGGTTCTGCAATTCGCGAGGGAACACGTCTGGGTCGCATATTGTGAATCATCTGGTATGTTTCGAGTTCACTACCATGTCGTTGTTATTTGTTTCCGGCCCGTGTCCTCCGCGTGACCTTCCAGTTGATGGAAAGATTGCATAAAAAATGCCTATTTATCTTCCTATTATTTATTTGTGAATTTGGTGGAAACTCTATGATGATAAATTGCTCCGTGAATGTTGAAGAACGCGTGGGAAGTGTTGTGCAGTAGGCGTTTATTATGACAGTCTCTTATTATGATCCTTCTATCCTACATGGAAGTTGCGGATGTTTAGCCTAGGTGAAATTGACATGAAGCGGGCTGCTATATTTTTCTGTTTATCGGCTGTTTTGTCAGTGCCACGAGTGGGTAGTGCTATTTCTAACCCGTTGCATGTTTACGTTATTATGGTTTGCTGTATTTTTTTTTAATCTGAAAATTCTTTATTGTGAAGTTTTAGGTTGCAGTTCTTATCCAAAAAGATAGTTTAAGGATGCAATCTCTTCTGATTGATTAAGATGTCAGGAATAGTTTTCTTGTTTTTTAGGGTTTAATGGGACTTCAAAAGTTTCATGAAATGCACCTTTATGCTTATACAGCACTAGACATTACTCATTTAATATTGGAAGGAAGATGAAATTGGTTTCTTCACGTGCTGTGAATAAAGAATATTTTTCTTTCGGTGGGATTTTAACTCTGTTACTAGATTTCTTATCCGAGAACTTACTTTAGTTATTTTGCAAATGATATGATGATTTAGGTCCGGGCAAAACATAAGGAAGTTTGTCTTCATAAAGACAGTCCTTTGGGAGAAACAATTCTTGAGTGTTACAATTGTGGATGTAGAAATGTTTTCCTCCTTGGATTTATTTCTGCAAAGACAGAAAGCGTGGTTGTTCTACTTTGTAGGGAACCTTGCTTAAGTGTTAATGCTCTGAAGGATATGAATTGGGACTTGAGTCAGTGGTTCCCTCTTATTGATGATAGGTGCTTCTTGCAGTGGCTGGTTAAGGTTTGTGTAACTTGCTGCTGGATTTTCACGTCTTTCATATGTGGTGATGTGATGTATTTGTATTCTCACTGTCCTATAAACTTTTACTTTGTAGATTCCTTCTGAGCAAGAGCAGTTGAGGGCACGCCAAATTAGTGCACAACAAATAAATAAGATTGAGGAACTTTGGAAGACAAACCCAGATGCATCCCTTGAAGATCTTGAAAAACCTGGTGTGGATGATGAACCACAGCCTGTAGCATTGAAATATGAAGATGCTTATCAGGTGTGTTTGTTGGCTTGGTTTTGTATCTATCTTCAGTTTTTAGTAATCTTGGTGAAGTTGCTTTCATTTTGATTCTTGTATATTAACAAGGTGGCATTTTGTCTTTCCTGTTACAGTATCAAAATGTTTTTGCACCTCTTATCAAGCTTGAAGCTGATTACGATAAAGTATTGTACTGAGACTCCTTATTTCTTCTACCTTTCTTTTCTTTTATCTTTTTAAGGAAAAATAAAATTCCAAGTAGGTCTGGAACAATATCTAAGATGAACGATGTAATCTTAACTTCTCTTTTGAAAGATCTGCATATTATGATGCTATTTTTTTATTAGATGATGAAAGAATCTCAAAGCAAGGATAATGTCACCGTACGTTGGGACATTGGCCTTAACAAGAAGAGAATAGCTTATTTTGTCTTTCCAAAGGTACTTGTGGCATTTATTATTGGTCAAATGGATCTTTTAATCTACTACTTCTATTCTTTATTTTTAAGCTGCTTGATGTGTTGGTATAGGAGGACAATGAGTTGCGTCTTGTACCTGGAGACGAGTTAAGGTTACGTTATTCTGGTGATGCTGCTCATCCAGCTTGGCATTCTGTGGGACATGTGGTACGTGTCTTGAGACCTTAAGTCTTAAGGTTTGGATAACCTCAATCACGTAGTAGTGGGCTTAAAATCTTTGGGGCAGCCTACTAGGATACTGCTACATATTTTTCTTGATTTTTCAAGGCAAGGAAAATGTGTTCTATACAGTAAATTTACAGATGAATTCACAGATTAAGTGCTTGATATTTGCAGTTGAAGTTATTTTAGTTCTTTCCATCAGAAATTTTCGGATTTATCATGACATGTCTGACATTTTAGTGATCTTGTTCTTTTAAAACACTGAATTGTCTCTTGAACTGGTATTGTATTGTATTGACACAATCTTGTTCTTCTCTATTAGATCAAGCTAACTGCACAGGAAGAGGTTGCACTTGAGCTTCGTGCTAGCCAGGTAGCGCTCAATTTTAGTGGTCATTTTGCTGCAGGATTAAGTTGTTTGTTAGTGATTATTTTATGTTTTGGTATATAGGGGGTCCCAGTTGATGTTGTCCATGGTTTTAGTGTTGATTTTGTGTGGAAGAGTACTAGCTTTGACCGGATGCAGGGAGCTATGAAGACATTTGCAGTTGATGAGACCAGTGTTAGTGGGTAAGAACTGTCTGCTTCCTTGGGGATAAAGAAATTAATTTCATATATTAATTAGGTCAGAAGATGAGCCTCTTTATGGCCCAATACTCTTGAATAACTCTACCTCAGTTTGAGTGAATGAGCTACAGAGACCATACTTGTTATAAGAAATGCAAGCTTTTATATGTAATTCAACAATCTATGACAAAAAACTCTATTATGTCTTATATGCAGTTATATCTACCATCACTTATTAGGACATGAAGTGGAGGTCCAGATGGTTCGCAATACACTTCCTCGCCGTTTTGGTGCTCCAGGTCTCCCAGAGCTCAATGCATCCCAAGTATGTTCTTAGAAATATGTTGATATGTTGAAAAATAGTTTTTGCATGTATTCTTTTGGTGCTTTTTGGTATTTATTTTTGTCCTTTAGACGAACTGGAGATAACTTGTTGATTGGTTCAATTATTTTTATGCTATAGTTCACAATTCTGGTCACATTTTTCCTGATTACTTTTTTTCTTCTATTGGTAGGTTTTTGCTGTAAAAAGTGTTCTTCAGAAGCCAATAAGCTTGATTCAGGGTCCTCCGGGCACTGGAAAAACTGTCACTTCTGCTGCCATAGTGTATCATATGGCCAAACAAGGCCAAGGGCAGGTTCAAACTTAGAAAACTTTCTTCTAGTTGCCTTGTTAATCTTAATAGTCAACTATTGGATTATGAATTTATGGTGTCGGTTCGTCTGGCAGGTTCTAGTTTGTGCCCCTAGTAATGTGGCTGTGGACCAGCTGGCGGAGAAGATAAGTGCAACCGGGTTAAAGGTAATGAATTAGCATTTGCTCCCTCCTCCTTGCCAACAACATTTCCTCTTAAAGTTGTTGAATGCAATAGTTTATCATTTGGTTTGTCCTGTGTGACCTTTGATTGTTACTACTGGCTGGCTTAATATGTGGCAATTGCTTTCAGAAATAAATTTCACTTACAATTTCTCCCTGCTTTTTGAATCAAGGTTGTTAGGCTATGTGCAAAATCAAGGGAAGCCGTAAGCTCTCCTGTTGAACATTTAACCCTTCACTATCAGGTACGTGATTATTGTGGATCCTCAACTACATTGTGACTAATTGCTCATTTTCATGTTATTTGTCCCAAGTCTGATAGTTTAAATCTCTTTATAGGTTCGACATCTTGACACATCTGAAAGAAGTGAGCTTCATAAGTTGCAACAATTGAAAGATGAACAAGGTCTGGATTATTCTCTATAATTTATATGTTCAAAATAAGTATTTGATTGGTTGGCAATTTAGTTGGGACCTATTATAGGGTTTATTCCTTAAATAATTAAAATTTCGTGTTTTCCCCCTTGAATTTCTTTGTATTTTAAATGGTCAATTTTTTTAATCTAGTATTTTCATTTAGGAGATTCCTCATCCTCTGGTTTTTCTCTCAACTTTTTTATTCATGAGTAGAAATTTGTTTCTTTGTTAAAGAAAATCACTTGGTGCATGTGGATTCTTCTATATGCCTTTTGAAATGTTGAATAGTTGCACACGTCTTTTGAGGCTTTATTTACTTCTCTGCTGCTATATTTTTGAATCTTCTTTTGATGAGTTAATATTCTTGGGATGGGACTGGACTTGAAAGCGCACCTTTTTGATATACAAGACCATAAGTCTTCTTTTGAAATGTGCTGCCTTTTCCGCTCCTCATTGTTTGTTTTAAGTTGGTCGCAGTCAGCGTGAAGGCTATTAAAAGTGTGCACTTAAATTCAATGAAATCAGAGATGGATCATGTTTTCATTTGAGGGTGTGATTATTATTTTTATTATTACTTTTTTTGGGGGTTATATCTACCTAAATTAACTTTCATTGAGGAATCATACTAATATATGGGCCTTTTTATTATAAGTTCCTAATTACTCAGACCTGCCAATGAAAACTGGATATAAAGATTCGAATGTTAGTTTTCTGTTCAATAATGGTTCCTCTAATCTTTTAATCAACACAGGAGAGTTGTCTAGCAGTGACGAGAAAAAATATAAAGCCCTTAAGAGAGCTACAGAGAGGGAAATTTCACAGAGTGCAGACGTTATTTGTTGCACATGTGTTGGTGCTGGAGATCCTCGCTTGTCAAATTTTAGATTTCGCCAGGTTAGACCAATCTGGACTGATATATCATATTGATATGAAATTGCAAATAACGTGAGAGCTCAAAGATTCTACCTTGTTTTAGGTTCTTATTGACGAGTCTACTCAAGCAACAGAACCTGAATGTCTCATTCCTCTTGTTCTTGGAGCAAAGCAGGCATGTGAAGTTTCCAATTCAGGATGTCGTCTATGTAAATTATTTTCGCTATGTTCCTGCTGACTTTTTCTTGTTTTAGGCTGTTCTTTGTTGGTGACCATTGCCAACTGGGACCTGTCATTATGTGCAAAAAAGCAGCGCGTGCAGGGCTGGCTCAGTCCCTATTTGAACGCCTTGTTCTTCTTGGTGTGAAGCCAATTAGGTTGCAGGTATTATTATTACTACTTTGTATATCCTTGTCAATCTCAGGTTTGACATTGCGGTCAATTAAGTAAAGTTTGCTGAATAGTGGAAATAGTCTTTTCTTATATTGTACATATTGATTTCTTTCCAGAAAGGCACGAAACTTTTTGTTGGTAGGAGTAGTGACTTCAAAGCTTGCTAATTTTTTTAAGGAGTCAAAGCTTTCTAATTTTAGAAAGGCGACCACTGTGGTCAGGGTGTAATTAGAACTCTCCTCTAGTTAAATTTTATTTTGTCATAAATGTGTTCTGAGGAAAATTGATTTTTTTTCCATCATGTATCACAACAACCAAAATTTTTTTAAGCATCCTTTTTTATGACTGCTGATTCTTGCTTCTTGCTTCTTGGAGCCCTTAATTATTGATGGCCCAACGAGTATCTCCAGAAATGACCAAATATTTGCTTCTTAAATTGCCCACTTCCAGAGACCGCCTTTTTCTTTCTGAGATATGCAGAAGTCCAGCATACCAAGTGACTCCCACTCTGATACTCTATTCCAATGGATATTCAATCCTTTGTGCCTCTTGGCCTGCATGATTTTTTCCAGAATTTTTAAGAATAAAAGAAGTATATGGGGGATTAAGAAAGAACTAAATGCAGCAAGGTCATTCTTCCTTCTTTGGCTGTGTTTGTATTATTCTGTCTTCATAACTTTGAAAAAAGTTATCTCATATTTGCCGTTAAAGTATTGAAGGAATTGGGTTGCCTCCCTATTCCTCATCTAATCGAATGAGTTAGCAACAACTAACCAAAGCCAAAAAAAAAAAGGAAAGAGAGACTCCTTGATACGAGTAGCATATATTTTATTTCTAAATTTGCTATTTAAGTATTAGAATCCAAGCATTTTATGATCTTATTGATTCTCCTTGTCTTATTTTTACCTCTAGTCTTATTTTTGCTATTAAGATGGTAATGCATATAAAATTGTGTCTGAATATTGATGATATGTTATCTTTTTTCTCTCTTATTGTAGGTCCAATATCGTATGCATCCATCACTTTCTGAGTTTCCTTCTAATAGCTTCTATGAGGGTACACTGCAAAATGGAGTTACCATCAACGAAAGGCAATCAACAGGCATTGACTTCCCATGGCCAGTTCCCAACCGTCCAATGTTTTTCTATGTCCAGGTATTAATGGATTCAGTTATCTTTTAGATTTGAAGAGCTGGAATATGTTAATTAGAGAGCAGAATACATGAAAATTAGAAAGGACTTATCTTGATCAAGGGTAGTTAAGGGCATAGGAAAATTTACATTCCAAATGTTGAAGACATTTTTCCTTCTACTTTTCAATTTTTTTATGAGTAATAATTTAACGATTAGGTGAAATGTACAAATGGGAGGAGGGGGTTCTAGTCTTGAAGCTACAAAATACTCTCCAATTATAAATTATAGAAAAAGGTAGTAGTTATAAAGGAGATTAGACTTGGCACTCTAAGTAGAGCCCTACAAAATTTAAAAGCCCTCAAATTTTCTCCTCCGTACTTTATAAGCAGATCTGGTTGTTGGATTCTTCGTGTAATTTTTTGGTTGTCATTAGTGTTTACGTTATGACAATGGTAATTTTCTTGAAAGGAGCCTGTGTGGAAATGTACACGACCAAAAAAACATAAACTGTACTTCATCCGTGTAGAGCTCTAAAGCTTTTGATTTGATTGTATCGCCTGCGGAGTGAACATCAATTGGATATTTTGGAGCTAGAAAGAATGAATTCTTCTGTTGGACATCAATTGAACTGTTTGAATGTGTATTCTTTTATATAAAAAAAGAATGAATTGTTCAGTGTTGCCATAGTCCCTGTTCTGATAACTTGTGTTATGTTTCTGGTGTTTCTAAATTATATTTTCTTTCAGTTTGCTTCCACTCATGTTTTTGAATTTTCACAATTAATATTTTTAGATGGGACAAGAGGAGATAAGTGCCAGTGGAACATCCTACCTAAATAGGACTGAGGCAGCAAATGTAGAAAAGATTGTGACTACTTTCTTGAGGAGTGGTGTAGTCCCTAGTCAGGTACATTAGTTGTTAACTTTGGTTGTTAAAGGATGATATTCTCCCACAACTTTTTGTGATATATCTTATATCTGGATTGCTATAGATTGGTGTTATCACACCTTATGAAGGGCAAAGAGCTTACATTGTGAACTATATGTCGAGAAATGGTGCTCTCAGACAGCAACTTTACAAAGAAATTGAGGTAATGCTTAGAAAGTGTTTGTGTGGTAATGCTCAGAAAGTGTTTGTGCATGTTCTTGCTACAAGTTGCAATTTTGCTCTGTTTCTGTTATCAGGTTGCAAGCGTGGATTCATTTCAAGGAAGGGAAAAAGATTACATAATATTGTCATGTGTGAGGAGTAATGAACATCAGGTTCGTTACTGATTCAATATTTTCTGAATTTCTGGTGGAGCAACAGTGTTTCTCGATCTCTTATTTTTTTATTTTTTTATAAGAAACTATGTTCCTCGATTGAAACCTTTTTTTTTATAAGAAACTATCTTCTTCGATTGAAACCTTTTTTTTTTCTTTCTTTATAAGAAACTATGCTCCTCGATTGAAACCTTATTTCACCCTGTTCCTCTAATCCTAGCTATTCTATCCTTGACAAGCATTTTACTAGTACTGTCTTCTTAATTTGTGTGTTTAAAATTGTCCTGTAATAGGATGCTCATATACAGCGTAGTTACTTGTATGTTTATTGGAGAAGGTAATTAAATCATTACTTTAGTCTGCATCCCTTTTGACAAGTATTTACTTTCTCATTCTGCACGTGTATCCCAGAAAGCATAGGTCTACACTATAAGGCGTTTGACATTTTAGCTGCCTTGTGCATTAATTATTTTGTTTGTTATCTTTTTCATATCTTTTGTGTTCAAATGAGATAATCATTCGTGAATTGAATACCATGCCACTGATTCACTTGAAAGCATAGGTCTACACTATATGGCGTTTGACATTTTAGCTGCCTTGTGCATTAATTATTTTGTTTGTTATCTATTTCATATCTTTTGTGTTCAAATGAGGTAATCATTCGTGAATTGAATACCATACCACTGATTCACTTGAAATTTTTAAGAACTTTTTCCTTTCTAATGCCGCCCAATTATCCCAGAAAGCCTATGCCCCTATATAAGGTGTTTCCCATTTTAGCTGCCTTGTGAAATGAATTATCTTGTTTGTTATCCTCTTCGTTTCTTCTTAATCAAGTAAGTTCATCATTTGGAGTAACTGGTAAAGCCTATTCCTTTTAGGGCATTGGATTTCTTAATGATCCTCGCAGGCTCAATGTGGCTTTAACACGAGCTCGATATGGTATTGTCATTCTTGGAAACCCGAAGGTTTTGAGTAAGCAACCACTGTGGAATAGCTTATTGACACATTACAAGGTATTTTGTGCTCAACCAATATGTTTATATGGATTTTCAGTGATTTATTGGAATCTCTTGATATAATTCTGCGGTTGAGATCCTTGATTTGTTATGATATTTTTTCATCTTTCATTGCTAAGCTAATCCAGTGCTGTGTTTCTGGTTTGCTATTGATGTCTGGCAGGAACACGAGTGTTTGGTTGAGGGTCCCCTGAATAACTTGAAACAAAGTATGATTCAATTTCAGAAGCCTAAAAAGGTAACCATTGGATGAAGGAAGATTGGGGGAGGAATAGAGGGGTGGGGTGTCACTTTGAAGCTTTGGAATTGTTATTTTTCCCCCCTTTACCGATTCATTTTATGCTGCAGATATACAATGATCGGCGTCTTTTCTTTGCTGGTGGACCTGGAGTTGTGCCTAATGATAGTTTTGGACCTGTTGCCCCATCTGGCCCTAATGCTGATAGAAGAAGCAGTCGTGGTAGAGGTATTACAATTCTTATAAGTACCCAACTTTGTTTTGAAGAAAAAGTTCTTAAGGATCCATTTGTAGCTTATGGATCATTTTCTGACCATATACTTCGTAGCATTTATAGCATGTATCACCTCTGTTGATGTGTTCTCCTTGGACCTTTTATTTTATTTTTTTGACAACTCAAATCTTATACTTAATTTAGGTTCATACTTCCCTCCTCATCTGCCCAACGGTGCCCAAAAGCCTGGAGTGCATGCTTCTGGTTATCCCATGCCACGAGTTCCCCTCCCCTCATTTCATGGTGGTCCTCCACAGCCATATGCAATTCCTACTCGTGGAGCTGTACATGGACCAGTTGGTGCTGTTCCTCATGTCCCTCAACCCGGAAGTAGGGGTTTTGGGGCAGGGCGAGGAAATGCGGGTGCTCCTATTGGTAGTCAGCTTCCAAACCAGCAAGGCACACAACAAAATATTGGAAATCTTGGTTCCACTTTCAACTTCCCTGGTTTGGAGAGTCCCAATAGCCAACCGTCAGTCGGTGGTCCATTGTCTCAGCTTGGGTTTGTCAACAATGTGTGTATTCTCTCCCTCTCTCACTATCCATCCACCAGTTAATTTTGTGTCCTGAGAGTATTTTTGTTTGTTCCATAGATGCCTGTTCAGCCACCTTCTCAAACATTTCGTGATGGGTACTCCATGGGTGGAATCTCACAGGTACTTATTGATGTATGATATGTTTAGCTTTGCTATTGTTGGTACATGATTTACGTTTCTTAAGTTTTTTTTCCTTTTCCTTTTTTTTTTTATGATTACAATCAGGACTTCTTGGGTGATGACTTTAAAAGCCAGGGATCACATGTTCCATATAATGTTACTGATTTCTCCACCCAGGTACTTTATGCATGATTGCTTCATATTTTTTTGATTGATTGCTTGCATTAGTGCTCAAGTTTTAGTTTAGTATATTATACATGCATGTGTATATATATATATATTTGATTTAGTTACGAATGGATGTGTTCTTTTGGTAAAGTGCATACTAAATAAAAAACAAGTGAGCAATTGATGTAATAAATTATTTGCTCTATTTTGCCGGAGTAACAAGTTAGACCATCCTGATATGTCATGCTTGGAATGTTTAGGGATAGCTTTTTTTTCTTTTTTTTTTTTGTTAATTTTAGTAGCTTGGAACCTTTTATTTCTGATTTTTTGCCGACGGTGGATGCATCCCATCAACGTTTAACACTCTCTTTTGGTTTCCTTGTAGGCCTCTCAAACTGGATATGCCATTGATTATGTTAGTCAAGGAGCACAGGGTGGCTTTCCAGGGAGCTTCCTGAACCAGAATTCTCAATCTGGATATTCCCGTTTTGGAACAGGAAACGATTTTATGTCGCAGGTTTCTACTACTCTTTTCCTCCCTTTAATTTGATGTCTAAAGTTTCTGTTGGCCTTTAATCCCCATCCATTTCACAGGACTACATGAATCACGGTTCACAAGGCTTATTCACTCAAGTTGGTTTTAGCGATCCCTCATTAGATGATGCCTCTCAGAGTCACTATAACGTGTCCAATGCAAACCCACTACAGTCTCAGGTTTCTTAAAATTTTTGGAATTTATGCACAAACTTTTTTTTGTTTTCTTGGAAAAGAAATGATAATTTTCTTATTTGATATATATATGTATATACCATACAGCAGGGCATGATGAATTCTCTCTACTCCCAGCCCTTTGCACACTACAATACACAGCCCTCGACCCTTCAGGCCCCACCGCAGCAGCCTCAGCAGGGCCAGAGCTCTCAAAATCAGAAAATTCACTTTAGTGGTTGAGAGAGTGTAGGGATTCACAGCGGTGATGGGTAGTCTTTGCATCCAGCAACTTGGTGTGTGCCATCTGTATGCAACTGTCTGCTCTGTTGGTTTCAGAAAAGGTTGCCAGTTTTGGGTCAGTATGATTATTACTCTTATCCACAACCATTGTTGGTAACATGTGATTTGGCAAATCTATTAATACTCAAGGTGGACAACAAAAAGACGAAGGGCGGGCCGTCTTTCAGCAGAACAAGGGCAGCAGCACATCCAGGGCTGAGAAAGAAAAGATAACCCATACTCCTACTCAAGGTTTTGTGTTAATGAATAAAACTACAAATGTTATTTTGTGCGAACGGAGCACTGCATGGCACGGTTTCGGTTTCGGCGGAAGGGGTTCATAATACATAGGACCGGCAACATTTTGTGTGATGTATATGTGGGGCAACTGATTCATTAAAATACAGAAGCAGCAGTCAAATGGAAAATTTTTGTACAGCAGCAGCTGGTGAAAGTTGCCTTTATCATCATCCTTTCTCCTCCCCGTGACATGTACCTGTACTCTGCTTTATCATCATTTCAAGTAGAGGATGGCTATTGACTATAGATTATAGGAAGTATTTACATATCTTTCTTTTTCTTTTGCTTTAGTGAGTGCTGCTTCTACTTCTACACAGGGATCAATGTATTTCTATTTGATATGGTATATATATCTTTGGGCTTGTTGAGAGAATTATAATGAGACACTGAGCTCTATTATGAATATGAATGCATTTGTTTTTACCTGCTAATATGGAACACAAAATTGCATTTTGCAACTTTTTTGTCTTCTCTTTTGCTCTTTCTGAGATTTGGAATTTTAAATTCTACTGAACAGATTGGATTGATAGTGTCAAAAGTTGCATTCTCCATCCGATGGTTGGAGATGGAAAATGGAAAATGAGTCTAAGATGGCATAGTCGTCTTCCTCACAAGGACGATCGAGTTGAACTGGTGTCTCGTCAATCTTGAATCCTTGATTTGTGAACTCACCAAGGCACTCGATGGTCCATGGTCGGAGCTCGGATGCTGCCCAGATTATGCTATTTTCCCCAGCGATGATCTTTAGGATCTGTGCTAGAGGGGGCATTTCCTCCTGGTCGAAGAACACATCTGACATCAATATCAGGTCAAACTCTCCCAACTCGTTGGCTTGACTCACCGATTTGTCCGAACCCCAGACGAGTTCCCTTACTTCCACCCGGTCCCCAAGTCCATTGGCATCTACATTCTGCAACAACCCAGGCAGCAACGACTCTATATCGGTAAGTACAACTCGACTGGCACCAAGAAGAGCTGCCATCAAACCAGGGAGTCCAGCCCCAGCGCCGAGCTCTATCACCGTCTTGTCTTTGAAGTCGAAGTCTAAGAGTTTGCACCGAGTTGCCATCCACTCAGCCAGGACGACCGCCGAGTTCCAGACCCAGGAACCGGTGAGCACTCTGCCAGTCGTGGAATCATAGAGGTCGTCAAGCTCATTAATTATTATGTTGCTATCAGAGACTTGGATTTCTCTAACACCCATCTTATAATGTCCTCAGCTTCTTCCTTTGCTGCTGCTGCTCCAATTTTCTTTGTGCCTTCATAGCAAAGCAATCCTTTTAAAATTTCTTCCCCTTTTTGTCATTATTGAAGAATCATATGCCGCTTCCTCTCTCTGCCTTTTTTAAGAGTATCATTTAAGGATAAAGATGCCTCAAAGTTGAAGCAAAAAGACAAGGCCAAGGCTGTGGAATTTTGCTTCCATTTGAAATATGATATATTTGATGCCTTGACTTTATTGCCTCCTTTATTCCTATGGCATATGTGCGCTCCATTATCTCTCTTTATGATTCATTTCAGCTCAAGATTTTGCTGTATTTTTGGCATAAAAAATGCTCTACTTGACTACAAACTGTGCCTCTTAAATCTCTCATTCCACAGCTCTTCCATTTTCCAAATTCTAAGGATTCCTAAGTGAGGGATGTTAGAACAAGAGAACAGCTAAAAGTGGTGGATGAGCTTCATGTCCCAACTTTATTTTTGCCTATCGTATGGTTGATTATTCAACCACTTGCAAAGTATTTAAAGTTGTTTAACTAACACCAATTTAGTGTTCTCCAAAAGGACCTCGACACCCAAGAACGTTGTCATAACGATTCCAAAATCGAAGTTTGTTCTCGTATATGGACTATTCATCTCTTAGAAGGCATTGTTAAGAGATTGATGAGAAAACTAAGTCAAATAAAAAATAATATAATGCATATATGAAATGGTAATTATTTATGTGAAATATCTCATTTATAGATAGAGATATTTGTATGTCATTGAAGTTATGTGCGAGGAGTTTCATCTTCATAAATCTTTCTTATATTAAAAGTTGATGATAGTCAATGAGTTGAAAGGAAATTTGTCTAGTGGTGATTCATATTGTGGAAATTTTCTTGATTTGAGCTTAGGAAGTATGTGATGGACAAAAACAATGTCGCTGATGAGAGATGGCTAATGAGAACTAGACAGGTGCACGCTATTATAAGTTGAGGTATCTCAAGTTGAGGAGACGTATCTTGGATAATTTACCATAATATATGACGACAATGCAATTAATCAGGTCTATATAGTGAGAAGGATACAACAATCTAAGCATTTAATAGCACTTTGATCTAAACATTTCTATGTAAGCCGCCAATAACCCAATTTAGGCACATCCCATAGTGATTATATACTCTAAAAGAAGTTTGAAGTGTGTTCATCATTTTTTACAGCACTTTCAATTGTAACTAATCAACAATAGAGCTATATAAATACATCACCTCCATTAAAATCATTTTATGAAACACAAGTGTTAAACTTCTTTTTAACAAGCATTAAATATGTCTCAAAGCTTTCAAATTGTTGTTTTGTTTTACAATTCAATAGAAAATAGTACATATTCACCATCTTCAACCACCACCATTATTATTTATCATCAACATTATTGCCGTCATTCTTAAGGTTACAATTAATATTATTCCAAAATATAAATTTCACAAGTTATAGATTAATTTGAAAGAGTTATAGTTGTGTATGGTTTAAAAATGGTGTAAAAAATGAGTTGCTTTAAAATGGAAGAGTATGTTTTAGGTAAATTTATTTACCTTAACTTTTAATAATAAAACTTGTCCACGGTGTCCATTTTTTTATCCTCAAATAATTTACACTTTATCTTTTAGGAAGCACAAATACTTAGTTTTTTTTATCATGTTGGACACAGAGACCTCGAAGCACATGTTTGAGGTGCGAAATAGCGTGTATTTTTTTTTTAACACATGGCTGATATGCCAAAAAACAAGTGTGCCGCACTCACGACGGACTGCTAGTGATATATTGGAGGAAGGTGGGAATGACGTCACGTCCGTGACTTGATGATGCAAAGTAGAGGGGACCACTTCTATGGCATGAATCTACGATCTACAAAAGTCCACCTATCGGTACGTCTGAAGTGCTAATTTATCGTTGTATGAACTAGAAGTTGTAGTTTCTACTCATGATACCAGTGGAATTGACAAAACGTGGAGATGAAGACATTATAGAAGTTGGGGATGAAGACATTATAGAAGTTTGAGATAGAGTTTCAATTTTTCTTGTAGGAAGGACTGATTTTCTTTTTTCTTTTTTAACTAAATTTGTGTGGTAATGTTTATTGGATGAAGAATTTTATACTATAGTCGCAATGAGTCACATTTTGTTTTGTACGATTAATTAATTCAAATGTATTACCACATCAATATATACACATTATTTTTTAATTATATATAAATAAAAAACCTAGGTACAATATACTTCAGAATTTTGTTAAATTGTTAAATTTGATACCAATGAAATAACATTTTGAACTCGACTAAAAAAGATAACAAATTTCCTTGACCAAAATATACACTCTCCATGCAAAATCAATGAGTACAATAAGAAATCCAAGAATGAACAAGTACTCAAGTTAACAAATAAAGAGTTCATATCACATGAAATCAAATATTTGAACAAGTATATGAATTCAAACATCTAAATTGAAAATAACAATTTTGAACATTTTATTTTTGAATTTCAAGATATTAGATGATAAAAAGCAATGTCCATGAGTATTTAGTTAGATCTTACATTAGTTCCCTTTTCAGGATATTTCCACCTGTGTAGTTTTGCTGATAATCCCCCATGATAACATTTATAGAAGAGGGGGCATAAAGAAATCAGAGCATAAAATTTGCTTGTAGAAATACACAGTTATTTTCTTTTTTTCATAATTACAGGGAGAGTAAACACGAGAGCGATAATACGAGAATCGGGGGCTCAACCGCAGTAGAAGAGCCTTTGATAAGATGAAAGAATATTACATACTATGGTTTTTACACATATAGTTGCAGGATCCAAATAGTTGTAACTTTCTGCAACTTACTGGGTAACTTTCCATCTCGGAGAAGAATGACCAAAACATGGAGAAATCATCACAAATTTTGATAGGCCGGAGAGCCAGCTCCAACTAAATTTACAGCGGTTTTCACCCGATGGATACGGCAATGCCCTAGTATTCAATCACTCGGATTCTAGATGATGACCATGCCCCGTGCGCCTGTCATAACTTCGAGTGTAGTCTCCATGGACACCCCCCTTCAAAAGCCTGCTCCAGTACATCTTCCATCCGCTTAGCAAGTAATATCTAATAAGAAGAAAAGCCAAAATCATTGGTTTTATAACAACAATAAAGATAATGGGACAGAGAATGCAATAATCTTTCAGACTACACGGAGAGAGAATATAATGATCAGGATCTGGTTGCACCACCTATTTTTCGGACTACCAACTAAGTCTAAATACTATTTTAGTCCCTACTTTTAACTTCGGTTCATTTTCGTTATTGTACTTTCTAATCATCCATTTTGGCTTTCGTACTTTTAACTTAGGTTCATTTTAATGCCCATACTTTCAAAATATTTGTTGTTTGTTTTGGTCCCTGTAATGTCAGTCCCTGTTAGCATAATTTTAACACAAATTTTATATACAATAAAAACCTTTTATAACTATATTTCAAGAAACTTAGTGAGTGAAGTGTCATGCTTAGATCGTGATGGAAAGAAATGAGATAAAAATAAAATTGAAAGAACCGAAATTGTCACTTTTTAAAAGTGCAAGGACCAAAACAAACATTTAGAAACGATAGGGATGAACAAAAGTTGAAAGTACGAGGACTAAAATAGACATTTTAAAATTATAGGGACCAAAATTAACCATAGCAAAATGAACCAAAATAGTATCTAAACCTTGTAAGCAATCTATAAAGCAACAGACCCAAACAAGAAGCTCAAGATCACCTTATAATGATTTTGAGATATTGGCTCAGAAGTGATACCAGCAAGAGGAAAAATAAATTTGTCTAAGAATTGGAATCTTAGGCAAGCCACATTTCTTCATTGCAAAATTATTGATCACATATTAGGGTTAACAAAATGCATAAGAAATCAATTTCAAATGGAACTACCTCACGCTGACATTATCCCTGCAGAGTAAAATTAGGGCAATAACTGGGCTTTTTTTTTTGTCATATGCATTTCGTTTTTGTTTGCACATCCTAATGATCAGAGCAACATCTTGCCTATGCATTGCATCTTACCTCCAGACTGGCAAGCACGGCAGAAGGAACTTCCACCAAGTCTTTCAGATTTCTCTCTGGTAGAATAACTCTCTTTATCCCATAACGATGTGCAGCTAATATCTGCAAAAGATCACTTGCATTAGTCATTAAATTCACGGACATGCCTTTATCCATTTCTTGGACATGAATACATATAAACATTCATATCCTCAAACAGAGGTCAAACTCAGGGGCTTAAAACCAAAAATTTCTCATAGAGAGTGCAAATTCAACTCAAAGTGCAACCATGACTACAAAGATGGATAACAGTTTACTCTAGACTCTAGAGGAACCCTCCACCCTCATGATAGAGTGATACACACAAAATAAGGCATGCATGCTATAGCACTCACTATTTTCTTGTAGCTTTGCCGACCTTCAAATGGATTTACTATCAATATATTGTAAACATTAATTTGCCCAAAATCTTATGCAATTAAAACTTCGTTGTTTGCAGATAAGCCAAATTCAGTTCTCTAGGATATCACAACCAGCATAAGTAAATAGAAACTTGTAGACAAGTTAATTTTAAATTTTGTGACTTCTTGTACAAGAACAAAAAAGAATCAGCAGGAAAAGAAAAATACCTATACATGTTCAGAATATGGCGGAAGAAAAATATGAGATATACCTTATCCTTGATGCCACCAACAGGTAGCACGAGACCCCTCAGAGTCATCTCTCCTGTCATTGCAGTATCAGCTCTAACTCTTTTCTGACCAAACAGTGAGACCAGAGCTGTTACAAGAGTCACACCAGCTGAAGGCCCATCCTTAGGCACTGCACCAGCAGGAAAATGTATATGAATATCACGACCATCCAAAAGATTGGTTTCACAAGCAGCTGCCAACTTGAGATCCGTTGCCCTTGCTCTTACCTGTAATTTCCAAATGATGAATGTTTTGGAAATAAATGTAAAATGTAATAAGGCTACTAAAATGTGCCTTATGAATTCATTTCAGGTGCAAATGGAAAAAATATCTGATATAATTCTCATAAAGGACTTAAGAGCATCGATCCATTCATAAGATGAGGCAGTATCGCATATTGAAAGATTGCACTAAACACATCTTCCCTGAGGAAGTTGACATCCTTGAGTGAATGTCTTAGTGTGTAATTATTTTTTTTATTTTTATTAAGGGTCTCAATGTGTATAGTGATTTATTTCTAAGCCGAAACGTCATGGATTGCAACAACCACTAAAGCGAGGGTTACTATCAAGGTACTGTCAGCTAAGTCAAGCACCATGGCCCATAGAAAAAAAAAGAATGATGGTAGATGTGTTGTTATATAGAACACAATTGTATCGGCCCCAATATTTTTGGATAACTCAGAATCAATAGATTTTTAGCTATTTGCCCCTATAACCGAGGGCACTTGCACCCGTCTCAAGGCTCGGACTTGGAGGACATCAAGAGTTTTTAGTATTAAGATTTAAGCTCACCTAAAGGTTCAAACACAAGACCTCATGGTAGGTGATACCACAAGGTCCTATGTCATTGCCAATGGGGCTGCCCCTATGAGCCCCCCATATTGAGATATATCAGAGACATCTTGTTGAGGATAGAACTTATGACAGAACCAGAAAAGGCTAATAACACTCATTTGTAGAGATAAAAATATATTTATGGAAACACAGAGTATTGAGATGAATATGATACCCAGGTAAGGGCTATCTGAGCTGATTCTTTAATGACATCACCAAGCTGCCCAGTGAGATGTAATTCTCCCTTTCCAGACATTGCTGTAGCCTCCACAAACTGAACCTCTCCCCCAAAGGCAGTCCAAACCAACCCAACGGATATCCCAGGCGATATAACTCGTTCTGCTGCTTCTCGGTCATCAAACCTAGGAGGCTGCATAACAGTAACAAGAATAAAAATATGTGAAAGATGCTTTCTTAAAATTCCAACCGAGAAGAAATGATAAGAAAAGACTGAAAATTTTTCTATTTGGGAGCTCAAGTATATGCCAACAAAGTGATAAAGATATGGTAGGCCACGTATGGAACATAGGTCACATAGCCGCTCAAAAATCAACAACTATTCTTTATAGCCCAACAGCAATAGATATTTTTAATTGAATATCTAACTTGAGGGCAGAAAGATTCATTGTTAATTGAAAATGACTTTCAATTTGTAATTATACTGCACTGTCTCCAAAGAAAGGGAATGATAATAAATTTTCGTTCTTCTTTTTTTTTTTTAATGAAGAAACCAACTAGTATTGACGCCCAATTATAGAAAAACATTCCTCAGATGTGATCAAGAACAAGGTGAAGAAGAAGCAAACTGGACATCAAACAATTAGTTCATTCATCAAGGACTTTGTAAACACACCAGTAATAGTTTCAAGTTACAGGCACATATTAAACAACTCATGCAAAAAAGGCCATAAGAATTATTACCCCAAGCACTTTTTCAAGCATAGCCTCGTCAACAACCAACAGAGAGGCTATCCTCAACGGGTTTCGTATCTCATGATCCGCTCCAATTGGGATGACCTCCATATCTACTTCAGCTCCATCGGAAAGTCTGTTTTCCAACAGAGGAGAAGAAACCTGATGCATGTCTTTACTCGTCGGAATCGTTTGATCTCTTTCCACAACTCTAACAGCAGCAGCACGAGCCAGGGCAGCCAAATTCCTCTCAAGACTTCGTACTCCAGCCTCCCTAGTGTATCTTTGAATCACATGTTTAACCATGGCCTATCACAATAAACAGGTACTTATAATTTGTTTTCATATATAAAAAAACCAGAAAACCATATACCAGATGTGAAACAAGCATTTCTGCTGCATGTCCATAGATAGAAAGAAATAATTCCACATTTATTCTTATCCACTCATGGCCAGTTATGGAAGCTTATTAAAATTTATGTTCTTATTTTCCGATTTTAAACTTTGCCTTTATGTTGTCTTCATTTGATAGATTACATTTTGTTGGTAGTTATTATGGCTTTCAATGCATTTTGGAGTTATGCATAGAATGAGTGGCTGGAAGTTACAAGAATTGTGTTTAAATCTTTGTCGGCTAGGGTTTCCTTTTGTAGGGTTATATATTTCTGATTTAGAATATTTTGTATCCAAATCTTGATCTTGATCATCAAAAGTAAATCATTTCAACTTCTACCTTGGGTTTAAATCATCTTGATTTGAGGGCTTTAGCATTTGTGATCTAGGAGTTTATATAACCATAAAGGTTCTTAGATCCAATCATCTTGATTTAGAATATTTTGTATCCAAATTTTGTGATTGAATGAAAGTCACATTTTTCCTTCAAAAGCCTATAACTTATTTTCCTTTCCATTCCTGCATACTAGAATCATTCGAGTACCGCATCATTCAAGTAGCCTTGATCAAACTAACTTGTGGGGTGATTCGAATCTTGAGTTTTGAGACAAGTTTCTTTACTCTTGATCTTGATCATCAAAGTAAATCCATTTCAACTTCTTTCTTGAGTTGAAATCATCTTGATTTGAGAGGTTTAGCATTTGCGATCTAGGAGTTTATATAACCATAAGGACACTTAGATTGGCTAGTGTTCTTTATCAGTAAGCTGTAAAATTGGAACTGGAAGTCCCCAGAAGCAAGAATTATAAGACAGCAAAGACAAAGGTTCTGTAGAATATTTACAGTTGTAATAAACCTTTTAGAGCATCCGGTGGTTCTCAGATGCTACATACTAAAGTGATAGGCCCCCAATTAAACATACGTACTAGTGCAAGAATAGGGAAAGAGAAAATAAGGAATAATGGCATGGTACTTATATGCAAGGTGGTTGTGTGGGGGAGGGTAGGCACTTGATTCATGGTGTATGTAGGATCAATAAAGTAGGGAGAAAGATGGTACGAGATAGGAAAAACTAGAAAAGAGTGAGCAAGAAACATTCAAAAGACTCTTGAAACTTCTTCCAGTTTGTACTTCTCTGATATCAATGAGAATGATACTTTGATCTCTATCATATTGATAAACCTATTAGTTGTAATCATCATTAATTAAGAGTTAACTACCTCTGGAATTTGAAGAAATTCAGTGTTTAGCCCATGCTGTTCCAAAACTCGCGGTATCAAATGCTGCATTGCAATCTTGAGTTTTTCCTCTGGTGTGTATCCAGGCAGCTCAATGACTTCCATCCTATCTAGAAGAGGAGGAGGTATGGGCTGCATTCTGTTAGCAGTTGCCACAAATACAACCTTTGAGAGGTCAAATGGGACATTCAAATAACTATTGACCATTGGTTAAGGAATCACTCTTAGTATCTCAAGGAACAAGAGAGAGTTTTAGAATTTCAACAGCAAAAGGCATTAAATATGTAAAAAATTTATATGCGAGTACATAGAAATAGTATACACGCCAATTATAAACTTGACCAGCAAAAGACCCTACCATAAAACAGCAAAAATTATGCAAAATATACACACAAAATTCCTACAAAAAAGGTAAGCATCATGACCTTAGCCCAAATCAGACATTTCAACCTCATCCACAATTAGTATCATATTTCTTTCTAACCATGAAACCTAGAAAGTCATTACTTATTTCCTTAAGAACAGATTTCACAAACAGAAGAAAAGGGTTAATGCCTCGAGAGAGACATTTCCAAGGACACCAATGCTTTAATATTTTTTATTTTTATTTTTTTAAATCATAACCATTACTTTGAATTCCATATTTGTTTTTGAAGGAGACCTAAAGAAAACATTATTCACCAGAATCTCCAAAACCATTCACCCAATAGGACTTCATTACAAAAATGAAGTTACCAATGCCCTGATCCTTAACCTTCTATTCTATTCTAGAAACTAAATGATCTTTCTTACCTTCATCCTTCCCTTTATAAAAACATACAGAAGCTAAACACAAAAGCAGGCTCTATCACCAAAATGTATGCTATGCACAAAAAAAATATAAATAAATAAAAACCATTAAATTAGGATACTGATCACTGAACTTTTTGTTTTGTTCAGGGTCAAGAACCTCAAGTAGAGCTGAAGCTGGATCACCACGCACATCAGAACCTGTCTTGTCAATCTCATCTAATAGCATGACTGGATTGCAAACAGCTACTCTCTGTAAAATGTTAAAAGAAGAAATTTCAAGGGTAGATAAGGCATCAAAAACGTAGTAAGCCAAAAGATAAAAAAAATTACAATTAACTGCAATTTGGTGAGAGGAATAACAACAAAAATTTATATCTAAGCCACTCCCATAAAGATGCAATAAAAACAGAAGCCTCTGAAAAATAAGAAAATTTGTCTTACACGTCTAAAATTCTCCTATTCCTTCCTAATCACAACTCTCTAAGGATATTCTTACCATGATAAGCACCTTAGCCTTCTTGAAAGGAATGAAAGCAAGGGTAAAGTTCATAAGGTGAAAAAGAAAAACCATGCTGGATAAAAATGAATTGAATAAGCAGCATCAAACACTATAGATAATGATCAACAAAACGATAGTTCAATCTACCAATAACTGCAAACATACGCTTAATCTCTGGCTAAATAATAAATCTTTAAGGAGCAATTACATTTAGACCAATAGGAGCATAGGGGAAGACTACCTTCAGTCCATCAATAAGACGCCCTGGCATGCTTCCAATGTATGTCCTCCTATGTCCTCTAATGTCAGCCTCATCTTTAACACCACCCAGGGATATGCGGACAAATTTTCTTCCCAGAGCAGCAGCAATAGATGATGCCAAAGATGTCTTTCCCACACCTGGTGGCCCAACAAAGCACAACACAGGCCCTCTTGCATCTGGCTTAAGCTGTAAATGTTGGATGACGTCATATAATAAAAAAATTTGAACTCGAGATGAAAATTTTGAGGATTGAAGAAAATTAGATAATAAGTTACCTTCCGAACAGCAAGATATTCAATAATACGTTGCTTGACCTTCACCAAACCATAGTGGTCACTATCAAGACGTTCCTTTGCGGCTTTCAAGTCTAATTCATGTTCTTCAGTTGCCTTCTTCCATGGAAGGTCAGCAAGAAGCTCCAGGTACACACGCAAACTGTTATATCCAGGTTGCTGAGGTTGCATTTTTTTAAGGCTCCTGTGAAGTTTAAAGAAAGAAGGGTGTAAAATTAGCTGATATATAAAAATCTCAGCTGAATAGAGATTCAAAATGCAGCTTGGAGAATTAGCTGACCATGATACAGTATATCAAAATTAAAGACTTGTTAAGCCATTGATAGTTTCCAGCAGAAACATTAATTTTTCTAGCAAGCTTTTAAGGTTGGTTGTGCATGGTTCGGTATCACAAAGCTACTTCCTATGATCCTTGTCAATATAATCTTTCGGGCCTCTACTGGTGGCAGCGTTTGCCCCATGCAGGAACATTATTTGATACCAAATGTTGCCAGCCTAGAGGTCGAAATTCCTCAATAACACTCGAAAGAAATTTTTTGATTCCCTGCATCTTGATTGAGCACACCCAATGAGTGGGAGGAAATCTAGTAAGTTTTTCAATTGATTCCCTGCATCACTACAAGGTCTAAGATCTTTTTTTCCCTCACTGACAATTAGGGGTACACTTGTAAAGCTTTGTACTGGACTGTGCTTTTTTCTCCGTCTTTAAGCAATTAATTAATTGAATGTTTGAAACATAGTTTTGATACTTGTACGAAATGGTATACACGCATCATATCCTTTTTTTAGGACTACACGCATCGTATAAGATAATGATATCAAAGCTGTAATCATTAATAAAAAAAAAAAGTTAAAACGTCTGCTTATCATCAACCTGTACAACACTCAGACTATACTTCCCATCACAAGAGTAAATATTACCACCATTTCAACAATAAAAAACAAAGCAAAGCAAACCTATTTCATTTTTGCTAGTGCTAACTGCGTGATAACTGATAGGAAATTAAAACTTCTGTTGCATAAAACAAAAACCTAAACTATCTCTTCTCAGAAAAGAATACCTCAACTCCCTCTGAGCATGCTTCCAGATATTTGAAGGCATTTCAGCACTTTGCATCTTTCTTTCCAGGGCAACTAAATCATCTTCATCATCGTCATCACCAAGCTCCTCCTTTATGGCCCTCATCTACACATCATGCAATAAATGACAAAGGTGGTCAGTAGTCTAGAATGATAGTCGTATTGAACCAGCAATGCCGGTTATCAAATTAAACAAATATCATTACCAACCAGCCACTGAATAACATGCTGAAATTTGAACTTTGTCAGAGGTACTTTTCGATAACAAGATATCTCAGAAAGAATTGAAATTATTCTCAAGAATAACTACAGTAATTAAAATATTAAATTACTTGAGAATGCAGTTAAGTTGGATCAAACACCTAATCAAAATTACAGTCGATTTGTATTTAAGTTGAACATAGCAGTTACAAAAAAGAAATAAAATCACTTATTTCTTTTTGTTATATCAATGAAAAGTATTTTTGTTTCTTGTCAAAAAAAAAATAAATAAATAAATAAAAAATCAGCTTAAAGTGTAGGGTTACCCAACTATTAGAAAAGATTGTTACATGTTACTAGTGTAAAAACCATAGGCATCATATACTTTAATAACGCTCTCTCTCTCAATCAATAGCAAAAGTAGCAGGTTGGCAACCAAAATAGAATTCAACACCTTATTTATAGATTCCACAATTACAAATAACCAAAGGCCATTAGACATTGACAACATTGATAAAGCATCAAATCCAATGTCCATCATTTCATCTTTTAGTGAATTACAAACTAGTAACATCATAAAAAATATATATATAATAAATAAATAAATTTTAAAAAAATGGAGATAATGTGATGTTACTACTGTCTGACTTTAAAAAACAATGATTGGTGGAGAATGCTAACCTGTTGACGCAAGAGAAATTCTTTCTGTGATTTTGATAGCTGTCCCTCTACCTTCTGCGTTATCTTCTCTGCTACACGTATTGACTGTTGCAAGTTAATAATAACATGAATCCACCAGAAGAAAAGGGAAGTTGAGGTGAATGCTCACTATTATTTACTTTGTGATATAATACTTGCCTGTAAATGCCTGTCCACTAACTCCATTGCTTTTGAAAGCCTTACTCTCAAATCAACTGAATCCAGCATAGATAATTGCTCTTCAAAACTCATCTCAAAACTGGCAACAAATATATCAGCCAATTTGTGAACTGGAACTGTGTCCAAAAGAACTTTTGTTCTTCCTCCAGTTTTTTGTTTCTAGGAGCGGGAAAAAATGTGAATTACTATTCCAAAGAATGACGCAGATGTACAGAGTAGAATAAATAAATAAATGAATAAGTGATTGAAGAACTAATGGGTTCAATTATAAAAGAAAATGAAATAAATATAATCTAGAAAAGTATAATCTCCATTGTAAAAGAAACAAATTTGTCATTGATCACTGAAAAGTTACCAACAGAAAACCAGCCACTAATAACTCCTTTTATGAGAAGTTAAAAGAATCGCCCAAACAGATTAGCGATTACACATTTAAACCAAAAAAAAGGTTACAAAAATTGTCCCCAACTAGTAGAGATTACATTACAAGACTAATTACAAAAAGAACTTGATACTGCACTCCATAAAGAAGCATGACTTTCAGCTAGACCCACTCTATCATTCCACTCCAAAGACTTCCCTTCGAAGATATTTTTGTTTCTTTTGTTCCAAATTTCCCGAAAGACAGCTTTTATTGAGTCAAAATCTTGGCTTTGCTTTGCTTTTAAATTCCAGCCCAAAACTGAAATATATCATCCATTAATATTTTATCAAAAGAAACACAGAAGATTCTGGAATTGTGGGCCCTTTTTTCCGCTACAAGGACACTACAAAAAGAGATTTCTTAGCTTTCCTCTGTTGTAAAGCAAAAATGACAAATTGAAAGACAGACTCACGAGGAGGCATTTTTTTATAACCTATTTTCAATACTAACCACCCACCCACCCACCCAACAGAACCAACCAAGCTAAATATTAACTTTTCTTGGAAATTTTGATTTCCAAATGGCAGCCTTTAACCAGCCAAACTAAATATCATTGTCTCTAGAAGAGAAAGAAACGCCTTCCAACAATTCCATCAATCCTCAAACATAAGGAAAATGTTCGAAGGATAAGTTCTCGGAATAACCAATTAAGTTTTCTCAACTATAACTTTAGCAATAATCTCATCTCCATCACCAAATTAATAGGCCACAAAATCAATGATTTCACATCTTACTTCCATGTAACACATGTCATCTCTCAACACCCTAACTAAAGGGAATGACTATGCTTTTCTTCTTTTTTTCGCTTCTTTTGGGAGCTTGTATCCTTGAACTTTTTCTTCCTTTTCATATTATCAATGAAAAGTTTGTTTCTTGTTCAAAAAATAGAACAAAAGAAGAATATCATTACTGTGTACCTGTTCAAGAACAGATATAAGCTCCATTGCAGTAGCTTTGAATTGTCGAGATAATGAAATAAAATCAGGGTCTTGCTCCACTTGCTCCAACTCTAATTAAGACGAGAAAAAAGGAAGCAATAACAACATCAGCAGATGAGTTCAAAAGGCAGCCTATTTGTTTAATCAACAAACTCAAAAAGTATGTCAGGAAAACCACTTCCAAAGAAAAGCATACTATGAAATATAATAACATCAGGAAAGCAAAGCAATCCTCAAGAGGAATGTTCACCAACACACTATCATATTCTCAATGCATCCAAGGCAGTAAATCCTTCAATTTCACAAATAAATATTCAACAATTTTACACACAGAAACATAAGTAAAATTACACTTCGATCCTATCAAACCTCAAGTTTTTGGTTCCAAATTTAAATACTAAAATTGTTTAACTCATTATAACATTAACTCAGTTTTTTAACAGGTTATATTACATCAAACCTCTAATTTTTTTTACAAGTTATATTACATAAAATGAAGTGTCCTATTAAATCTCTATGGTGTTAATGTTGTTCATTTAGCAGTTGATGAATAACTTCCGACATGTTTATTTATTATTTCAAGATTGCTTCGAATTAGAAGACCTTTTAACTGCAAGAAGAATCTACAACAGTAAAATATGTGCTTTGTCCTAGAAAGAATATAAGGCTATCTATTACATTTTTACAATTTCTTTTTTAGAGAGGCTTCTTCCTTGTTTGTCAATTCCTTCATGCGGGAAAATATTGTGAGGGCAACAGTTTTGAAGTTTTGGCTGGAAAGAAGTTCTAGGCTTCTGAAGGCAATGAGAAACAGACTAGAACGAAAGAGCGGAATACAAACCTATCTGGTCGTCATAATATAGCCTCAAAGGGAATTAGGATATAAGAATAATAGAGTTATAAAGTTAGTTTGGAGGATTCGTTTGTTTAAGGGAACTTTCTTATATTTTGTCTCAATGTTCTCTCTTTTTTCTTGATGCCTCTCCAACCACACGCTCTCATATTTTCTCAAAACCTAATTGCTAACCTATAAGTACCCTTCATCCTCCTTCGGGAAACAATTACATAATCTTAGATTTAGAGTTTTCTTGCATCGTCATTCCACCAAAGTAGAGGTTGAACAATGATTCATTCACATTGATGAGAGAAGATTATTGAACACAAATAATTTGAATAGAAAGCACCAAAAATAACCTTTTCAATCCAATGTTTACTACTTCTTATGTGATTGTCTTCTCTTCAACTTGTGAGATTTAGGTTCGAAGTTAAGTTAGATCCTCTCGACATAGGATTCCAAAATATAACAAAATACAGAATGGCTAACACCAAGATGATTTTAAAATATTGAGGGTCCAAATTCTAAATTGAGCATTAAGATTTTATAATCCGCAAGAGAATTGGTTTTTTTTTTTTTGGATGGGAAACAGAGCGTAACATTAATCAAAAGAGTGGGTGCAAAATAAAGATAATTGATATTTGAAAGTTGCAAGTTAATCAATAATAAGAACAGCTCCACTTCATTATACAATCTCTTGCAATGTGTTAAGTTCTCGAGGTTTAACTACAATTCATATCGAAACAAGACAGCTTTACACAGCAACACTGGAATTTGTTCTCATCTTATAGAGTAAGGTTAGCATAACAAAAAGAAATATCATGTGAGACTAACATCTTTGATACAATTACAATAAAGAAAATGGCTAGACATGATAAACACATGCTAAGCATCGCTCAAGAATGCTTCAGAATCCAATATGAATAAATTGTTTCAGAAACTGGAAGGAGGGAAAAATACCACAACTTCCATTACCAATGAAAATGATCCACAAAATCATAACCTTCCACCCACTTACAGAATAAAAAAAATGCAATCAACCACCAACCTGGCTTCGTCATTTCTGAAGGAGATATTCGGGCAGTATAATATGTTCCTCTGGTGCTGAGTTCCTGGACAGTGAATCTACATAAACCTTCTAGTACAACTGTATATGTAACTCTTCCACTCGGTTTCTCCACTCCTCTAGACAGCTGCAAGGCACGAGCAGCAACACCCCTGATAAAAAGTATTTCAGACTACCCCACCTTGCACTTTATTATATAACAATTAATAAAATAGCACAACATGACAAATTATATTTGAGTTATATGGAGAAAGATATTAAACCAATGAGCGAAACTTAAGTGAAAAAACTTATATGCAGTACTGCTATATAATAGTCAATTGAACAATAACAACTAGAATAAGTATGAAATGACACAATAACAACAGACATTATATACCTTGAATGCCATTGGATTACTTCCTGATGATTTTTCCCATCTATTCTTTGTGAGTCAGAGGTTCCAGCTTGGACCCTTGAACTACGATCTCCAGAATCACTTCCCATGCCTAGCCATTATTTTTTTGAAACAGTTAATTGATTGTTCCTTGGCATGCCATTATCAAATAGTACAAACACATGCATCACACGGACAAATATTCTTAATACAGTATAATTTCCAATAAAAATGCAGTCATTCAACACTAAATGGTTAATGAAACATACAGCAACTCAATTACCTTGAGATAACACGGGGCCTATTGCGGATGCTTCAGCATCATCTCGAACTGGAAGAATACCAATCAATCCCTTCTCTTCGCGCTGCCACAACTCTTGTTCAACCAGTTTCACACTGCGCCCAGAGTAAAAAAGGATTCTCATCAACTTTTTGACGTCGTCCATAAAATATACACAATCTCCAACAGCAAACCTTCGAGCTGACCAGATTCATTGTTTAAACATAAATATATTCACGTAAGCAAGTAGGACAGAGTATCGGAATTTCCCAATGAAGAAAACGTTTCATGAGTCCGAAAAGCTAGGAGAATGGGGGAAACTTTATGGAGTCTTTAAAATAAAGCTCCAACTTTAACTGAAATACGATTATCACTCGAAAAAATTCTAGCAAACAGAAGACAGAAGCCTAAGACTACACAGAAAGATTCGAACAAAACCAAATTCTCCCATTGACCTTCCTTTATTGCTAAAAGAAACGCCAAAAAAAAAATCGAATTCATACAAAATTTACTATATCATCCAATACAACTCCAATACCACGAATTAGCCCCGCAAAGTGATGATCCAGAGAGACAAACTCGGAATAACAAAAAAAAAAAAAGTCAAAATCGTTCGGAGCAGCCAATTAAATCAGAATTCTCTTGCGACTGGGCAAAGCACAGTATGATTATGAAGTCCAGTCATGCTTCCGTGGGAGAAATTCGAAATTCGAAATTGGTGAAATCAGAGGAAGAAGAAACAGTAGCATTTGTTGATTAATACCTGCTGGGTGAAGTGCATCGAATTCGAATGATGGCGCCAGGCAAAAGAACCTTGTTCCTGAACGGAAGGATTCCGAGTCGACTCGGTAGCTCCACCGATTCCGCCATAATTGCAGTTGGTGAAGAAAGAAAGAAGAGAGAGAGAGAGGGAATTTTAGCGAAGTGGAAATCGGAGAAGAAGGAGGTGGAGAGAGAGACGTCTGTGGTAGTGGTGTGGGTGGCCTAAACGACGACGTTGCGTCCTTCTTTGCATCAACAACAAAACAATATCCATTTTCGTTTTTCTAATCGCGTATTTAAAATGAACTCATTTTGCGGGAAACCCCCTCGTTATTCACATAATCTGTTTTCGCCTCGTTAGTTTTAGATTTTATGTATATGACCCAATTTCACCCCTCAAGTTTGGGTTATTTTCACAAATTGTTTTTGTTTTCTTAGCCGTGGACCGAATATACAAACGTCTAACTTTGTCGCATCAATTAGCACGTCCAACTTAAGAACCATCTCGGATAGGTTCTATAAGTCATGTTTAGTCACAGATTCACATAACGCTATGAAGATGCCTCCTAGTGGCGTGACCACCATCCAGATTCGAGTTTAAGCATCTGAAATACCCACCTTCCGACCGCCACCTTGTCGGACACCTAACTTCACATATAATCTTACTTTCATATAAATTAACTTGAGTGTCGAGGTGTTTGTCTGTCTTATGTAAATCATTCATTGTGTGACTGTTCAAACTATTTTCTCTGTCATACTTTGACTGAGTGCAACCAGTACAAACAATCTGTTATTATCCTATAGAATACGTAAGTTTTTTTTCTTGTGATAATGAATTTGTATTTTTTTAATTCAAGTACTTTCATTACATTAGGGTTTAAGGCTTGGTACAATATAATAATAAATTGATAAATTTTTGGTGGGTAAAGAATAATGTTAGAGATCATTAAACTTTTAAAATTATAAAATCTAAATTGAATTAACCAAATTGGTAATTTAGATTTGTTTTAAAAAAAAAAGGTTAATATCTTGAGGCGGTTGCAGAAATATTTATTAACAAAAAAAGGGAAATTTGAATGCCGCCGGCGCCGCCGAGCTTTTTCTTTACGACGCCAAATTATTATTATTTTAAATTTTTATTTTTATAATGTCTATTTTGATTTTTCGTATAAAAAACATTTTAATTTTAATTTATTTTAATTTTTATATTTGGAAATATTAGTTTGATACTATTTAAAATGACCATTTAATTTCATTAATTTCATTCTTTTTTTAAAGCATTATTTTCATTCTTGGACTTATTTATTTCATTTACAATTTTATTGCAATACTTCACTCATTAAATTACCCTAGTATAATAATAAATTGATATTAAATAATTTATATTGTGTATAAATTTCGTGTTAAGGTTTTGTAAGTAACTTTTTAAAAGGATGGGAATTAAATAAACGTTCCAGAAATATAAAAATTAAAACAAATAATTATTCAAACGTGAAAAAGATGTTTTCCACTAAAATAATTGTTTGTACGATTCTCTTTTGTTTTTTTAACTCTCTGGATAAGATCCCAACTTTCATTTTTATTTATAAAATAAAATGTGTCTATTTAGTTTTCTAACGCATATCTAATTGAAAATTATCTTTAAAAACAAAACTAAAAAAGATTTAGGTTTATTCTTTCAATTATTTCCCAACTTTCATATTTTATTTTGATCATTTTATATCATTGGTTTAGGACCTTGATTGGAAATCCCGATTTTATTTTTTTTATTTTCAGATTCACTTAATCAAATGGATTATGGATTAAGTGAATATGCGTGATATGATTTAGAAGATTCGCTTTTTAAAAATGTTTAAGATGCATAGTTATGTTAAAAAGGACAAAAATTTTGATAAACATATAAAATATAATGTATTATACGTCTAAATATTTTGTTTATAACTAAATATAGTTTACAAACATATTACTAAACACATATTGAACAGTTTTTTAATTGAGATTCAATTATTAAATCTGCGCATATCTGAAAACATGATAAATTTTCATTGAATCTGTGTTTTCAAAATTATGTTTTCTAGTTACCAACCAAACGCACTATTAATTTTTAAATATCCAATTTTAATCATTACTTTCTTAAAATAGTAGTAATAGTTTTAGTGATTGTCTGAAGTTTCAATAATTATTGAACATAAAAATGATTATATTTTGAAACCTAACAGTCTACTACATATATACGGCTTTAAAAACATGCATAAACATTTATTTAAATAAACAAAATATATTTTCATATACCAAGTTTTTATTTAGTGAAATAATTGATATGAGAATAGTTTAGTTTGTTAAGATCAAGTCAACATGAATGCTTAATTAAATAGAATTATTAATTTTCACGAAGTCCAAAGTTCAAATAAAAAAGTCAATAACATATTATTTATCTTCTTATAAATTGGAGGTTTAAAAAACCTCGTTGAGCTCGAAAAAGAAAATAAAATACACGGTTAAAAAGGATAAAAAAAAGCAAATGTAAAATTTAATTTTAGTTTCTAAATTTTTATACTTTATTTTACTTTGGCTTAAATTAACTTTCAAAATATTATTGTAATCTTTCGATTTTCAACTATTCTAATGTGGTATTATTTATTTTGTATTTGTTGCAGTACACAATGTGGTAATTAAACTTTGTATATAAAATACTCTTTTAAATATATATTCATACTAAAATAATTTTTTCATATAAAATTTTATGAGAAAAAATAAAATAAGTCAAAGTCAAACGAGTCCAAATATAACAAAACAGAAGTTCATAAATCGAAAAAGTTAAATTATAAGTTTGGTCCTTAAACTTTTAAACACGGGATTTATTTAGTCTTTATGTACTTAAAATAAATTCAAATAAGTTTCTAAATGCTCAAGTTTGTGCCTCAATTTTGCCCATAAACTTTAAAAGTTTCTTTTAGGTTCATGAACTTCAATTTTGTCTATGTTTTGGGTACAAAATGTCATGGTTCCAATCCTGTCATTCCTACATATTACTTCTCCGCAGGACAATAACGAGGGATCCATTGAGATCGATTCAAATTGGACATACAAAATCTTTCATTGTTCAAGCTCTTTCACATGGATACAAAAAGAATCATTTTCTTTACAGTCGTATCTACTTTAATAAGAAAGCGCTTCTCAAAGGAACCGTACGTGACACTCTTGCCTCATACGGCTCCGTCCCGGCATCAGGACCTCCCCTTTCCTTTGACCAACGGGCCCTCGAACCAACCTCCGGCCTACACTTCGACTACTAATAAGGGGACAAGACCAATCAATTAGATTGGAGATGATCCCTTCTTTCCTGTGAGTGCAGCCGACAGACGAAATCTCCATGCATGCATTCTTTCTTTCCACATCTCTATTTTTTTCTTTTGGCCGTTTTTGTCAGGCATTGAACCATCGAAGAGCAGCTAACAAAAGGGCTTAAGCAAGATGAACAATAAAATAGCCGTAGACAGATGGAAAGACCGGAGACCAGAGACTAGAAGAAAACATCCATTTTTTTGGGTTCCACAAGCAAGCTATTATTCTGGGGATCCCCATTAAGGAGTTTAATTTGGTCCCTATACTTTTAATAACGATTTTATCCTTAAACTTTAGTTTATATGGCAATAATTTAGTCTCTAGCCATGAAAAATATCATATAAGTGTCATCTAATTTATAAATAGATCCCTTATCGATTGATCGATCTACACACATCAGAAATTTAACAACAAAATTTCACAATAAGAATTAAATTATTACAAATTTTAAACTACAAATACTGAATTGTCACTGTTACGTACTAAAATTCAAGAATTAGACTGCTACCAATTTGAAAGTACAATTACTGAATCGTTATAAAGTAAAGTCGAGAGATTAAATTGTTACTTCAATTAAATCACGAGGACAAAATGCACTTTTTAACCTATTAAAAATTAATATACATAAATATATATATTAAAAAAAAAACATTGTCCCTTATACACTATGTTAAGAATTTAAGAAGGATTGACCATTAAGCAAAATTTAAGTTCTCAAAAAAAAAAAAAATATATATATATATATATATATATTTAAACCGACACGCATTTTTGTTTATTTTAAACTTTTAATAAAAGATTTTGACCTCAGCAACATGCGGGCGGTGGAAGCGTGTCTGAGGCAAAACGTCAGAGTTAAATCGTCAGCAATTATTTGTTCAAAAAGGAAAAAAAAACCGTCAGCAATTATGACATCATCGCGGAACACACAAATTCTAGGTTTGATAGTTATCAACAAATATTTATTCAATCTATTATATGATTAATTAATTTTTCGAAAAAATATATTATTAATTAATTGATTAACAAAAGCGAACTTAGTTTAACTGGACATATTTTTCAGACTAAAAAGTTGTGAGTTCGATCTCCATCCACAAATTATACTTAAAAAAATTGATTAACAAGGTGTGTTATAAATTTTACATAATTATTATTTTAAAATATTATATAATTTATAGTATATAAAATGAAATTCTGGCCATCCGTGAAGATATTCGTCTAGCAGCTCGGTTCCTTTGGACATTTCCAAAATCTGGATCGAATCTGACTATTTTGAAACTATCTCTTTGATATTTATCATGAGGTAAGCAAGATCGCTCATGCATGCCCTAACCAAATTTACGTTTATCGATCTATTTTGTGGCTATTGACTTATCCTAATTGGCTCCTCTGTTTGGTGAAGTATGATAACCCATTTTCTATGGGCTTTATGGCAGCGTAAGTTCTCTTAATTGAAGTCTTTATTTTATATATATTATATCTTCTTTAGCTTATTCGCTTCGTATCTATCATCCGGGTTTTTGGTTTTATTGCTCGTTGTTTTGTCTGGTTCAATGATACTGCTTATCCGAGTGAGTTTGAAAAGGGAGAGGTGATGCTTTGTGCTGGACTCTTTTGGTAGCGTGTCCTTTTAAAGTAGAATTCATCATTTGTTTTTTCCTTTCCATTCACTAAGATCTCTTCCGTTTCATCGACTTTGTCTGGATCCTCATTTTCTTCCGAAAAAAGGGAAGCAACCCCACTTTTTTGTTCGTAACTAGGGAGATCTTGAATGGGGTTCTTCACGAAGTTCGAAAGAAAGGAATAAAAAAGACTTTCTCTATGGTCTTTTCATTCTGAGACATTATGGCTTTGGAGTCGACTCCGATAACAAAGAAGGAATCCATAAAAACTTTACAATCGGATTTTCGTCAAGACATAATTAATGGCTATTTGCGTGCTCAAAGACGTAAAACAGTTACTTGGAAACTGTTTCAAGCTTATGCCATTCTTATCTTTTTTTTTTGACAGACTGGACTTAGTTGAGCTATATATAAATTTGAATCACAGAATCCAAAAACAATTTTAAAAAATAAATCGGTTGGATAGATATTCACTATATTTGATAATCTAAGAAAGAGAAGCATAATCATGCCAAAACACATCTAAATTTATGTATTGATTCAAATTTTCATATGTTTGATTCCAACAATGGAAATAATTCTACAGTACTGTAAGGATGAAATTTTAAAGGTTAAGTTATAGAGTTAGTAATTCATTTCGCATTTGTATTTGATAAGTCCTAAACTTTAAGAAAATGTTTAGTTCTCAAATTTGTATTTAATAAATTACTGAATTTTAGAAAAATGTTTAATATGTTTAAACTCTTAATTTTGTATTTAATATGTCTATGAACTTCTAACTTTGTGTTAATATTCATCGACCTATTTAAACTCACGATGTTTTGATTAGAGATAGAAGACAAGTTGAGAGTACTATTAAACATATAATTTAAAGTTAGGTATCTAATAGACAATTTTAAAATTGGGAAATTTGACTCAATAGGCGTTCTGTAAGACATTTTTTGTTTAGTCATTTGATAATATGAAATTACATATTTACCCTTCATTCACTCTATTTCATTATTATTTCTCTTTCTCATTCTTCAACTTCTTCTCTACCTATCTTTCTTTCTTTCCCATTTTTTCTCTCCATCATCTTCTTTATTTTTCTAAAGTTATACAGAAACTGCCACTTTCTTGTTCCCTCCCTCTTTTTCCATAATTTTCTTCTTCCCTCCCACTTCCTTGAATTTTTTCTGTTATCTTTTTTTCAAAATCCCAGTTGAGAAAAGCTAAGGGGAGTTTAGATTTTTCAAAATATTTAGCAAATCTCATAGAAGAGGGAGGAGATGTTGCTGGCACAAACGTGAGACCCACCGTCGAAGAAGAATATCACCAGAAAACGCCTGGAGGGGGAGAGGAAAGAACGGGAGAGAGCGAGAGATGAGGGAGAGAGGGAAGAACGAAGGAGAGCGAGAGATGAGGGAGAGAGGGAAGAACGAGAACGAGGGAGAACGAGAACGAGGGAGAGCGAGAACAAGGAAGAGCGAGAACGAGGGAGAGCGAGAGAAGAACGGGGGAGAGGGAAGAGAGAATTGAATTTCTAATTTAATTTAATTACTTAAAAATCTATTTATAGAACGAATAATTATGGAATAAATTTCATAAATTATTGAATTAATTATTAATCTAAATAATTATTAATAAAATTTGGTTAATTTAAATGAAATCGTTAACAAAATTAAATGTAAATAAATAAAATGTTGGGTAAAATTCAAATTCAAAATTATTATCGGATTAAAGATTTTTTAATTAAAAATTTGAAAATTAGAATTAAAGAAAATAGAATCTCAATCAGATTAGTGTATTCATATTCAAATTTGAAATTTAAATCAAATTTGTTTAATATTTTTTTCCCCTTCCTTAAAATCTCTCCTTTAATCTCCTAAATTAATAAAACTCAAGCAAACTCAAAATCAAAAACTAACATCACATCTTAAAATTACGTTTAATAATTAAATTTTCTAAATTTCAAAAATCCCACCATCGCACAATCTTCAATTTTAATTAATTTCCCTCAATTTCATTTTCCACAAGAGAAAATAAAAAAACTCACGTAATAATAGGGAGAAAATAATTAAATTTGAAATTTGAAAATGAAATAAAACTTAAATTACGATAGAATAAATGAGATTTAAGAAAAAGATTGAGGAGAAATTTAAGGAAACAAATTTAGATTAAATTTTAAATTTGAATACCAAATTACTAAAATGAAGGAGATTGAGATTCCAATTTAGATAACTTTTATCTCAACTTTCTCTCACTCTCTCACTTTTATCGCTCTCTCTCGCTCAACTTTCTCTCACTTCCTCACTTTTCTCGCTCTCTCTCGCTCAACTTTCTCCCTCTCCCTTCATCTCATTCCCCATCCACATCCCTAAAGTTAGGCTGAATTTTCTTCTTCCCAGAGCTTTCTTCCTCGACAAACGACCTCCTTCATCGATTTTGATGCACCCGTCGTTGGCGTCACCGGAATCATGAAGGCTGCTCGTTAAAAAGAAAAGAAAAAAAGAGAGAAGGTCAAGAGATTTAGGGTTCTTTTAGAGTAAAGAAGAAGGGAACGAGAAACCCAAAGAAAATTTTAGGGAGGATGAGAGAAAAAAAACTCACGGCGGAAGAGAGAAAGAATGGGTTAATGAAAAATGATAGAAGAAAAAAAAATACAGTAAAGAGAGGGAAGGAAATAGAGGGGGGAAAATGAGATAAGAGAGAGAAGTGGAAGAAGGGTAAATACATAATTTCACATCCTCAAATGCTTAGAAAACTTGTGTTTTGAGAGAGCAATTATAAAACTTAAAAGCTCGACAGAATGCCTATTCCCTCAAATTTCCCTTTAAAATTTAACACCATTCTAAAAAATTTAAATACTAAATTTATAATTTAATAAATATAAAAATATGCCAACGAAATATCACAACTATATAGACATAAAAGATATTTCTATCATATAGCGACAATATCGACGAAATATAAAACCACAACAACGTAAAAAGAAAAAAAAATTATATATATATTACGGGTTATTTAAAAAGTGTAAATATTTTTTTTCTCTAATTTAAATAACTTGAATAATCTCATCAAACACATCTAACAAAATCATATTTTCATTAATACTCTAGGTAATTTACATTTTGACATTATTTAAAACTTTGTTTAAAATTACATAGTACTTGAATTTTTCATGCTCAGTCAACATAAACTTAGCTAAGTAGTAATTGATACTGATTAAAAATATCATGAGATTGAATATCCATCCCAATTATTGTATTAAAATAAATAAATAAAATAAAATTCTCCGTGGTACTCCCATTTTATTGTAAATCATGCCAAAGTATTTATGATATTTAGAAAAATATACTTCCACGTGTTTTAAATGTCCAATTTTGATTTAAATGAAAAGTTTGAGATTTGAAGGTGTCTTTCTACGTACCCAATTTGCTATTTTTCTTGTTAACAAAGATAAAAGCAAAGCCAAGGAAATTTGTAAGGTTTTTGGCAAAATGTCGTAAGAGCAATGGTCCGGAAGAGGTACACTCCAACTACTATAAAAGATTTTTACTGACTTTATATTTTATTCATTTTAATCGAAAAACTTTAAGCTTGACACACCAAGTTTATAAGTTCTTTGAATGATATTTGTTTTGAGATAGTGTTTTGTGTAATTAAGATCGAACAACGAATTTTGTAAGGTTGTAATAATTATTCATATAGTAGATTTTGTTTCGTGGGTCGTGATTTTTCTCCCGTCTGAAATTTTCCACGTAAATTTTGTGTTTTCCTTTTCGTCGTTGTTTCCTCTCGATTTCTAAATTATTTTTTATGCTTATTCGATATGATATTTTTTTCCATCAAAATTGTCCTATCTTTAATTTAAAAATTAAATAAAGAAGTTACGTTTTCTAAGTTTTCTTTTCAATTTGCTTATTTAAAATTCTAATATACTATGTATTAAAAAAAATTAGAATGTATACATATTTTCACTCCATGTTTAACATTCTGTTATATTTATTATTATTATTATTATTATTTTATTTTTTAGTATAACATGTTGGAAAGGGGATCCGAACTTACAACCTCTTGATGTATATGCCAATTATTGTTGAGTTATGCTCGCTTTGACTTATATTTATTACTTATATATATTTCAATAGAAAAAGATATTTATAAAGGATTTGTGCCTTGGCATAAAGTTCTCGATCCTAATGAGTTCTATACAATAGGTACAATCTTACGAACCGCTCCATCTTAATTTTATAAGATATTTTTCAAAGACTACTTTGGAAAAATGTCTCAAGCAAATTCTTATTTTCTTTGTTTTCACCCCTACTTGAATAAGTTAGTCAATGTAGACATGGAAATTATGTCCATATATAAAGTTTCATAACTTCCATGAGTCAATTATTGGGGTCCCTAAAAAGTTTATTTGGATAAGTCTTTGTCTTTGTCTATGACATGTATTTATTAAACTATACCTAATAATAAGCTTTTGTACTTTTCCTTTTAAGGGAAAAATACATATGCATTATTTTCTTTTTAAAGTTGGTTTCGATCAAACTTTTAATAATCTACATCGAGTTAATCAAGATTGAGTAGATTAGACCGATTGATGGAATGTTCCTAAAACGTAACTAAATTAAATTGATAAAATGTTTATTTTACCGTAATTATGACTTTTTTCTCTCATATATATTCATTTTTATTTTGTATAACTTATTAAAATCCTGACTCTCGATGGACACTTTTTTTTCTTATTAATAATATATGGGTGAGAATTCGAACATACCCTGAAACAAATGTTATGTTTCAATTAGTTAAACTATGTCCTGGTTGGCAAAAAGATAACATTTATTAATAACTCGTTGATGCATCGTTTAATATACGAGGCCATATTCTTAAATATAATTAATTGAAATTGCAATAAGATAGATATCTTATACCAAATAGTATTTATTAATTAGATTATTTTTATATGCAACAAATTTTTTTAAGGCTGATGTGAACATGTCTCAACTGACCTTTGAATTTTCTACAAATTTTAACTAAAAAACCTTTTCAAAATTAGCCTTTTGTTTTGTTGAAAATTTTAAAATTAGTCTTATTAGTTAAAAATTTTGACTTTGCATCTCTCATATATTTCTTTGGCCTTGATGTCCAAACTATCAAAGTCAATATTCCATAGCTAATTTCCAAAGTTGATTTGAACACGTCTTAGTAGAACAACGCTATAAAGTTTGACTTTTTTTTTTTAATGTTATATATATGTTTTATTTGATAGTATGATACGTAATAATTTACACCTACTTTATTCTAGTCTTTAAATATTTTATTAAATTTCATTGAGTATTTTTCTTTTTGAAGAAAAATTTCATTGAGTTATTGTCATTAACTTTTCATATGGCATTTGACAATAATTTTGAACCATTTAATTCCAAACATGTGGTTTAACGTTTTCGTCTTTGATAATATTTTACCATCTAATATTCACCTTTTTAACTTATATTCAACTTCAACATATATCATTTAATTACATGCATAGATACTCGAAGCTACGATATTGATATGTTAAAACAAAATTGAACTTAAGGACCAAAATGGTAATTTTTCTAAATGTAGGGATTAAATATAAATTTTAAAATTTTAGAAACCAAAATTGGTAAATCTGAAAGTATAGAAACTAAAACGTAATTTTGAAAGTTTGAGGACCAAAGTGAAACAAACCTTAAAGTTTAGGAACCAAAATGATATTTAAAGATAGGTTTAAAAACTACTTTGATCCGTGTACTTTTGGCTTTGTTTTATTTTAGTTAACGTGCTTTCAAAAAGTTCATTTTAGTCAAGGTACTTTCAACTTTTGTTTATTTGAGTACTTGTACTCTCAAAACGTTCGTTATGGTTCCTATATTTTTTAAAAGTGACAAATTTGGTCTTTGTATGCAAAATTTTAACGCGAATTTTATATATAATGGAAAACGTTCGATACAAATTTATAGCTACATTTCAATAAATATAACGAGTGACATGTCATGCTAAAATTACAATCGAAAGAAATGAGATAAAAATAAGAATGAAATTGTTATAGGGAGAAAAAAGGAATCCAGTGAAGCGAGAGAAGATCGGAGGAGAGCTAAGAGAGGGGGTCGGTACTCGGTGACCTAAGTCGGCCCCCCGGCGAGAACCCTAGAGACCCGACTCGACCGCGATGCATGCCGGCCCGAACCCATCGTGACCCGACTCTTGATCCGACGACAGGCCCATAACATGATACGCTGGTTCAGATAATTAGATTTTCTAGATGTATCAGGATTCGACTTCCATAATCCCTGTAGGGATCATAATTCAACTTTTATAAATAGGGAAGTAAGCCAAATCCTAAAGGTACGCTTAAATACCCTATTTTTTACTCTCGACTACTTCAATACTAACTTAAGCATCGGAGCCCATGTGGTAGGAGTCACACCAGTCTTAGGGTTATTTTGGTTTTGCAAGTCACGTCGATCCCTAAAATCCAAATTTCTGCGGCAACAGAAATGATCAAAATAGTCACTTTTAAAAAAATATAGGGACTAAAACAGGTATTTTGAAGCTTGGTGTTGAATCACGAAATCAACCAAGCGCGCGAACCTCGGCTCGGTACTGAAGGCTATTCGAAGGACGAACTAGAAACAGACTTGGACAGGTGACCTACAAAACATAATACACTTCAATACCAAAGTCAGTAGCTGGCCGAACTAAATTCGAGAGAGAATTTAGGATTCGCGTACCTTGGAATAGAGGAAATGAGTTCTATTTATAGAGGAAGTCTCCGACCGTGTTCCCACCAAGGCCTCAACGACTCTTTAAGGTAATCGTGAAATGCGGCGTGATGTCGTGGAGTATGTCGAAGAATGGATTGAGCCGAAGTGAAAGAACCGGAATGTCTTGGTCGGCTTTACTTGATTGAGATCGGCTTGGCCTAAAGAAACATGGCCGAGGTAAGGAAACTTTGGCTCCAGAAGAAGAAGCCACGTGTGCCTCTCCGGATCCAATTGTCGCATGCCTCATGTGAGTTGAGAAATCACCTCCAACATTTGGGACCTCAAGGAATATTAGGTATGGGGACATAAAGGCCAAAGGGCCATCGACTCCTGGGTAATCGAAAAAAAGGCGTTTTGAAAATACAAGGACTAAAATGAATAAAAGTTAAAAGTACATTGACCAAAATGAACGTTTTGGAAGTAGATATATCAAGATGAACCAAAACAGTGAAAAGAAATAAGTTAAAGTACTATTTTGGTCCCTTTATTTATAATTTGGTTTGATTTGATTCTTATACTTTCAAAATAACAATTAATTTATATTAAATGATTTATGTTACGGATAGAATTCATGTTAAAATTTTAAAAATAGGGATCAAAATAGTCACCTCTTGAAAGTACCAAAAAAAAAATATTTTTAAATTACATAGACTAAAATAAACAAAACAGTAAATATAGAAATAAAAATAAAACAAAACTAAAATTACAGGACAAAATAGTATTTTAATGAAATAAATGCTATAAAGCCCAATCCAATGGAAGAAGCCCAAAACATCAGGCTTGGGCCATTCCTTCATATATAAAATTATTTCATCACAAAAATGAAATTAAAAAATTTGACCCCAAACCGTTTAGGGAAGGGAACTCGATGCTCGCCGGGTTTCTTTACAGTTTTCGCCGTCGCCGATTTCCTGATCTGTTACCGCCAAACTAAAAACAAATACCCAACTCCTCCCGCCCTTAAACAAAATTTCAAAAAAACTTCACCAAATCCCAGATTTCCCCCTCATTCTCACCTTCTCCGCCCTCAATTTTGCCCTTCGATTCCCATTTTTCGCCTCCGTTCCTCTCCTTTCCTCTTGTTTTTCTGCATGGCGGCTCCGTCGCCGTCGGCCAGCAACAACAGCTCCGATACCGGCACCACCGCCACCGCCGCCACGGCTAACGTCGCTGTTTCGTCCAACCACTTGGCGAATCGTACAGGCACGCCGCCGAAGACCCTCCGTGGGCTCAACAAACCCAAGTGTAGGGTTTGTGGCAATGTTGCTCGTTCCAGGTTAAATTACTTCCTTTCCTGCCATATTTACTCCTTGTGACTTGAAATTTTAGTTTCTGATGCCTCTTCAAACCCTAGATTTGTTCTGTACGTGCATTCTGGTTGTTATGGTGCTTGCGATTATCGGCAATTTTTTTTTCTTTTTGTAGATTGATTTTTCGTTAGTTCTATGATAATGAGATGGTACTCGGAATATTTGATTTTTACTAAATTGAAACATTGCGCAGGTGTCCGTATGAGTCATGTAAGAGCTGCTGTGCGAGAAATCAAAACCCATGCTATATTCACGGTAAGAAGCTGATCTCTCTATTTGTTGTATTGGTATGTTTAGTTTTGCCGTGGTATGTCCATTATCCAACATTTCAATCAGTGCCAATTTGTCTCTCAACATTAAGTTGCACATATTATTCTTGTGTGTGTAGCCCGGAATCGCTATCTTCAACCCTGCCTTTTCTTAATAGAGATTTTTGAGAGAGGGGATTGTTTTAAGGGGAGGGGACATCCTTTGTAGCCTCATACAATTATGGTCTGGTGCCCTCCATGGGATCACTGAAGCTAGAAACTAAACTAGTGTTCCTCAGACCACAAGATGCACTTAGTGTTTTCAAAGGCTCTAATTTTAGGCGTAGAGACTGCTTGGTTTGTAAGAGGTTTACGTTCATATGTGCGCATACTAAGGCTTTAGGACTTTACGGCTTGTATGATGTTGAGAAGAATAACATCAGCTCTGATTGCATACTCTTCAAAATACAAAATCCCACTTATACATAGAGCATGGATTGTAATAAATCACCCATTACTACTTCTACTACCAAGACAAATTTAAGATCTAGGAGGAAAAAAGACACAAATAGGCCGATCCTATCAATATAGTGATGATGTTGAGAAGACATGAGACTTTATTTGAGGTTTATATCTTACCTTAGCTCTCCAAGAGAAAAAAGCCTTAAAGTTGCTGTTTGTAACCCCGGTTAGCGTAAATTTCCTTACTTTAATGAAATTGTCTCTCTGCTTCCATTTAAAAAACCCTTAAAATTGCTTTTAGCCTTCGAAAGCATTGAGCACTGTTTTCAATTTACTTTGAATACACTGTATACGGCCTCATTGGAGTGCCCTTCACACATGTTTTTGCAATACTCCCTCATTTCTTTTTAATTTAGATTGAGGCTTTTTGTTTAGTCACTCCCTCTTAGGCTTAGGGTTACCTCTCCCCCAAGGCATTTAGGTTGTTTTTGTTTATCTTTTTCCTTTTAATATATCTCTGTTTCCTATCAATAAAAGGAAAAAAAACATTAAGTACACTGTAAGATGACAAACTTTTTGCTTGCATAGAGGAAAGAGCTGCAAGACATTGCTTGATTTAAGTGATGAACATAATATGAAGTACAATTATATGTTGTAACTAGGAAATAAGAATTCATGATAAATAACTAAGAAATAAGAATTCATGATAAATAAAATGATGTATATGATTGAACATAAATATATTTGTATTTGAAGAGTTTACTTTGATGCCTACTTGTTTGTGTCTTCAGACTTCAATCGGTAATGAATTAGTCAAAAGTACTAAAAAATGAATAAGATTATTATTATTATTTTTATATAAGAAGCTTAGCTTTCATAGAACGTGAATCATATAAAAGAGCAGCCCAACAAAAGGAGGCCGAACCTGAAGGAAGGACCTCAAATTTAAAAGAATAATACCTAATTGATAATTAAAAAAATTCCTAAAAATAGAAGCCCATAAAGAGGTGTAAAATGAATACGCTAAAAGTTCTGTGATTTTTCTCAATCCAAATGCAAACAGGCCTGCCAAAGAAATCTTCCCTTCCCCTTGCAACAAAATCTCCTCCAACATTGACTTGCAATCTCTATTATGCACCAAAGAGACCCCTAAACGCTCTGAGAAATGACATCACAAAGAATGAAGGAACGACAGCTCTAGAGGAAATGATTAAGGTCTTCAGATGCATATGATGCACCCACCATTGAGGCCCTATGAACGAGCATTGGATGACCTTAATGTACGGGGTGAGAGTCAGATTGGAGAGAGAAAGAGGAACGGCTGGAAAACACTCCTGAAGGATTAGGAATCCATTAACGAACATACCTAGCCTAAGGGCAAAGAAAGAAGCCAACCTATGCATAAAGTTGAGAAGAAACATCATGCGCTTCCATATTGAACAAGGGAGACCCAAAGTAAAAGTTGTACCAGGTGTAAATTGTAGAGAAAGGGAGGACAGAAGCCACGAAGGTAAATTTTAAAGAAAAGAGATGATAAACACGAGGGGAGGAAAAAGGTAAAATGGAGTATCCCCCATCAATCCTCCCAAAAGCAGGCAACCAAGTTGGATTTAAAGCGTCTTGTACTAGGTGGATTTGAGTATAAAGCATCTTGTACCGAAGGTTTAATTTTTGCTCTTTCTAGAGTCGGAGATAAAGCGACTTGTGGTGCTAAGAAATGCAGGGGGCAGAAAAACTATTGTTCCAAACTAGGCTTGTTTTTCTCTCTTGAACACTGAATACAAAGACTTTATTTCGCGTATGACATATCTATAAATGAAGTCATTCTTTCAAAGAGAAAGAATCTGGATTGATTGGCCTGGACTCTCTTTCATTTAATGTTAATCTCAAGATCCTTCTTTCTCTCTCTATCTCTCTCTTTTCCCGAAGATAACCAGGATCTTTTAAACTGTGACAAAAAAGTTTTACGTAAGTTGTTTCTATTCTAAGAGTAGTGAAACGTGATTGTGAGTGGTTTCTGCGACAAAGCTCTCCTTTTTCAAAGTATCCTCAGGTGAAGTAGTCAGATTTTGGGAGGACTCTTGTATTGATTCTGCTCCTTTATCCACCACTTTCCTGGATCTGTTTGCTTTGTCCGCCAAAAAAGGTATGTCCATAGCAGATTGTTGGTATGCAGAGGCATCAACTGGAATTTGCGCTTTAGAAGGAATCTTTTTGAAAGGGAGTAGATAGGAAAATTTCACTGAAAAAATTGGATTAGTTATTGGGCATGGTAGGGATATTTTATGATGGAAGGCGGATCCCTCTGGTAGTTTTTCAGTCAACTTAGCCTTTGTGGCGCTCACGTCCCCTTCTCCCAGACTTAATTCGGCCACAGCAAATTTGATATGAAATTTTAAAGCTTCAAAGAAGATCAAATGCTTCATTTGGACTCTGTTCTACTGGGGAGTCAACACTACAGACAAACTACAGAGAAAACTCCCTCGCTGGACCCTTTCACCTTCTGTGTGCAGAATGTGTATGAGTAGTAATGAATGTGTGGACCACCTATTTCTACATTGCCCTTTTGTTTTAAAAGCTTGAGGGTTAATAGCTTCGCTGTTGGATTTCTCTTTTTGCATCCCTAGAAGGATTGAAGACTTTATTGCTGAAGGGTTCGGGGGTATGAAGCTTAAGGGCAAAGCTTGGGTTCAGTGGAATTGTGCGGCTCGGGCTCTACGTTGGTCTATTTGGAAGGAGAGGAATAGACAACTTTTTGAAGATAAGTTGATATTGTTAGATTCTTTTTGTGTGAATATTAAGCATCTTGTTTCTTGGTGGGCTTTACTACACAAGAAAGCTTTTTGCAACTACAATCTTCTTTTGCTTACACAAGATTGGAAAGCAGTGATTGTATAGAGCTTTGGGGAGGGTTTTCTCTACCCTCCGCCTTTTGGTTGTTGCCCCTTGAGGGAATTTGTGATTTGAATACACACCTTTTGTTCTTATCAAAGAAATAAAAAGTGAGTGGTTTCTGCAACCTGGATATATTACTCGACTCCCAGGAAGTTGGCAATTTGGTGGGTTCCATATTTTTTTTAATAAAGTAAAATAATCAAGAGCCATTGTAAAATGAAGCATAGATTTACAAGTAAAAATGGTCATTTTTTGTAAGTTCTATTCCACCATTTCTCTTATTGAAATATCGACATTTTCTAGGAGAAAAAATTGGTTCTGTGGGATACATTTTTGATATCTCTCAGATGCTCATGGAGTTACCATATAAATCAAGTATTTAGAATTTATCTTGAAAATTAAATACAGTCCAGGCATTTTGAACAGGAATATAAGTTTATGTTCATATTTTGTTGTTGACTAATCTGCACTTATGCCTGGTAGCTTGTTATGAGGTTCTGTAGGACTTGTGGTTTTGTTAGATTGAAAGCTTGGTATATGATTATGATATTTTTGATTTTATGGTGCAGTGCTAAAAGCAAATGCGACTTTTCCAGACAAGACGCCTACTTCTAGCTCTCCACTATTTGAGAAGCAATCAGCAGACCCATCATCATCTGGGTAAGTATGTGAGTTCTAGACACCATTTGATTTAATTTTATTATATCTATATTTTGTCCTGACATTGAGAAAGAATTTTGTTCAGGATACTGCTTTAGTCCTGCACCAATCGTGCATCTCTTATGTTATTTAAATATGTGAATGCTGTCATTCATATTCTTCAATCGTACATTTGTTAACATTGTTAGCTGAAGGTTGGAAGTTACTGACTTTAGACTTAAATCTTCTCATTGGACCATTGAAAATTGGGCTCTTCATGATATTATTGGTTTAAGACCGCGGAGGATTCCCTTCCCCTTTTTGACATTTATGTGAACTCAAAAGTTAATTGGATAATTTTCTTCCCCTGAGGATGATATCAGATTATTCTTGGGATCCAACTCTCGCTGTAGCCTACAATCCAATATATACTTCTAATACCATGACAATCATGTTTAATTAGGCTACCATTATCAGAGTCTTAATATTCTAAGTTTCACACTTCAGAACTATATTTAGGCTTCTTGCTCTACATGTTGAGAGTTTCCTTTTCGATGGTTGTGCTTCAGGACTTCGCTTAGAGTAGCTTCACTTCGTCAACTTTCAAACAACTTTTCCCAATTCAACAGTGTGCAAATCCCACTCCGTTCAAGGAAGCCATTGACTCGAAAGGTGCTCATAATTGTCAATTTATCTTCTGCTATGTAGTTATTGCACTCAAGTAGAATGCCTTGTTCTAATTTAAGAAGGTTTTTAGGATGCCGCTGCAATTAATGAATGGAGATTTTCAAAGTTAAGGGAATTCCGGGAGAGACATATTGAAGCCGGAAATGAAGCTTTTGATCGATACATGCAGAACGTTAATCTATTGGAGGAGGTATTTTCCATGAAATCTATGATTGATGGATCTATTAAGGACGGACCCTCTGTAAACTCTTCTGCAGAAGCCAACACCGAGGAAATGGTATCTGGATTGAAGTTAAAGATAGGATCAGATCCAATTAGATCAGATAACTCCAGAAAGAGGATACAGCAAATTGTCGAGGATGGACTAAGGAAACTTAAAAAAGTCAAGGTTACCGATAAAGTTGATGAGGTGACCGACCAAGCTGAACCTGATAAAGTTGCTGATCAAACAGATCTCAATGACGGGTGCAAAACAGCAAAAGGTTGGCCTGCCAAAAGAGCTATAGCCTTAGGTGATCTCATTGACAAGTTAAACAAAGCCAGGAATGAGGAGGATCTAAAATCTTGCTTGGCAATGAAACATCAGCTTTTTAACCCGCACCTAACATCCAGTCAAGCAGAATCTGAAGAGATTGACATGTCCAAGGAGCAAGTTGTAAAGAAAGATTTAGAATCAAGGAAAGAATTGGGTTACTCACTGCCTAAGTTGATTAATAAAACTAATATCGATCAAGAAACTCTGAACCGAATTGATGCCCACTTTTCTTCCCTCAAGCAGATAGACAATCTATGATTTGGTGCAGATTTTGCCATTTTTTCTATTGGCTTTAGGCTAAAGGAGGCTCCAAACATAATGCTGTTATGTCCATGTATAATTTATTCTCAACAGCCATTGATGTTTATATGGCAATAGCATTAAATGTGCATTATCCTTCCACAAACTCTACACCTGTTTATTTGATCTATCTTATTTGTGATGTGCTACAAAATGAGCAGGATGGACCATGAACTCTTAACTTGTGCTTGAGACTAGGATTGGCATTTGGGGGTGTTTTCAGGGAAAGATCTACTAGAAGGTTGTGAAAAGGATGTTGAGAGGAAAAAGTTTCCAACATGGGCTGTCTTTTTTGGGCCAGAAGATTGCAAATAAATGGGCCTAAAAAGTAGTAGTTGAACTTTCTTTTCTAAAGTTATAATTGCAGGGAAAAATCAAGCTGGATGTTGGAACATGTTGTCTTCTTGAACAGGATATATTGCCTTTTTGCACAAGTCAGAAAATGAGGTAGTTCAGATGCCTCATGGAAAAGGTAATTCCCTCTGCTTTCTTTTCTTTTTTTCCTCCACTAACAATATCTGCCTAGTGTTGCCTCATTCCAATTGCTAAAGATAAACAATTGAAACCAGTAACTCTCTTCATAATGGGGACAGCCAAACACAACAATATCTCTCTTATTATTTCTCTTTGAATCAAAGTCATTTGCTTCAGATGGGTTGCTTCCTTCCACATTCCCTCCACCAGCCAACCAACCAAGACCCATAAAACACTGATCTTATTATGACAAAGAATTCCATCTGAAAGCTTTTCATTTGGAGTTTCTTAATGGGATGTGCCTTTTTCTTTGCTTTATTCTTCAAAATCTATATCTTATGCATATAATTACAGGTCTCAACCCGAGGACAACTTTGGTAGTGGCTATCAAACTTTTATAACCCATTTTTTTCTCTCCTTGGAACAAAAAGCTGTCAAATGCTTTCAATTTCAATGGCTCTGCTCATCTCAACATCTTTCTTTTTCAGAAGCCATTTTGCATTTTTATCAACCCCATTATCATGGCATTATATGATTCTATATTTATGTGTGATGATTTAGATCATTACCACAAAATAAAAAAAAAACTTCTTCAGAAAATTATTATTCATTATGAATAAGTCAAGGAAATGGGACAACCACAATGAAATTTATATGAATTATTAACTCTTTTAAAGGTTTCTTTCTCACATGCTTTCCTTTTGCTGCAACCTAATCTCTCTTTGCTTTTAAATGCTTTGCCATAATTATGTTGGACTAGAGGCTACTAATGATACATACACAATCCCACATAAAAGATATATTTGTGTATTATATAAAATTTTGGTTAAATTTCAAGTTTAATATGGAATTCCAAGATTGTGGCCATTTAGTTCCTTTACTAATGAACTTTCAATTTCATGTTTAATAGATTTTGCTATTAATTCTATCAATTTAATGCTTTTATGACATCCCGATTATATCTTTAACAGGTTACATGGCTGATTGATTTTGAGCAGGTTGAGACTTTTAAGGGAGTTAATATTAGATACAAAATTGAATTCATCTATTAGATGGAACCTAAAAGTTTAGAAACCAAAGCTTTAACTTGGTTCGTTGAGAAGTCAAAAATTTGTAGGGAAGTGTGCGTGTTTGTCCAGCAAATATCCAGGCAGGAATCAGAGTTTGTGCATGATTGTGTGATTGTACTACTAGTGTTTCTGATTGATGCCATTTCCACTGCCACTGGCTGATGGTTTATTAATTTCAGGCTTCATTACAAAATATTTTCTTTTGAATCATGTTGGCTTTGTGGAGCACCCATATGCCCCCACATGGCCTTTGCACACTGCTCCAAGTTTTTTGTATTATTTTTTATTTTTTGAGGTTTAGAATGCTACTGGGTCAAGTTGGTTTGGTGAACCAAACTTATATGCTTGGATTGACTTGATTTGGTTATTTACAAGGCAATGTACTTAAATTCATTCCTTTTATAGCTCATCGATGCTTCAAACAACTAGGGTAATAGATGTAATGGAATGGACGAGATGAAACTTAGAAGAAAACTACAGAGAATGGAACATAACGAGGACATAGGTTGCTAGTTTTCGGAGCTTCATGGAGAACTTAATTAACATGGAGATTATGGTTATCAAAGAGTGGAAAGACTAATTGAAATGAAGTTTTACGTTTATGATTGAGTAGTTGATTGTGTCATACTCTACCAACGTTTTGTGCCTAAACTCACCGACGAATACCAATTTCGTCTCTAAAGATTACCTTTTCTAACATTTGATCTTGTGTTAAACACAATTTGGTGCCTAAACTCACTGCGGATGAATACCAATTTGGTCTCTGAAAAAGTATCTTTTCCAACATTTGATCATCTGTCTCAAGAAAGGTTAAGATATTTTGCAAATTTCATTCGGCACCATTTTTCACAAACTTTTTGCCAAATAAATTTGAAATCTTGTTGAAAAAGACTATCTCATGTGAAAACATTATTTTGTTGAGAACGATAAGAAAAATGTTTCGTTGGGAAAAAGTTCACTTAAAATCATTTTTCTTTTGTCGGGTGAGAATTCATACTAAACTAGTTGTTTATGTTTTCTTTTTCACATTGTTAATCACATTAATAATTTCAAATGTTTGTATATCATCCAAAAGATTACCACATATGTTACATGAGGTTCAATCTTTTATCTGTATATTTGTTATATTAAAAGAAAAAAACTTACCAGCTATAATTAATCAGGATTTTAATTCTTGAACCTAATTTTAATTATATGATCGAGTCAAAGTTAATATATATATATATATATATATATATATATATATTTTTGATAAATAAGTCAAAGTTATATTAAAGAATACAAACATGAATAACCGATGACAATGCCACTAATTTCTTACTATAATTATTTTATAATACCAACAATTCAATTAAAATTCTACTCTTACCTTCATCATAGATAAGCCTGTGAATTGACAAATTAGGTTAGGCAAATCTTAGCAAAGCATGATATTGACAAAAATTTATAACTCAAAAGAAGATTATTAGCAATTCAGATGGTCCCTACCCCCAAATGCTTCAAATTTTGCCCTAAAAACCTGCAATTATTCCTCTCCATACAAGTGTTTGTAAATGTATGATTAATATTAATTATTTCTTATCCTTAGAATACTGAAGACAATTTTTTAGTTACATATATAAATGCTTCATTGACAAGGCATGTATGGCATCTCTATTAATTAATTGGAGGAGGATTATTAGGTTAAGAGAGGTAGGTGGAATTAGGACGATGGGATTAGCTTCATTTTAAGAAATTGGTTCCAAATTTGCAAATGTCTTGAATTGGATCAAACAAAAATTTTTCAGAAAAAAAGTTTGAATTCCTCCAACTTTTCTAAACTAGTCGTACCATGTAAGCTTATCCTAAGCTGCATTTAACATCCATTGAACATAAAAGACTATTGAAAAATATTAAAATATAAACCACTAAATTTAAAACTTTTCAATAATAGAACTAAATATAATATAAAAATTTTTTTAAACATGAGATGGTAACTTTGCAATTGTTTCTTATTTTATATCTTTCTCAACCTTTTTGATGTAAGTGTAGCATTTGAATCTTATCAGCTTAGGTCAAAAGGTGTAATTTTCAAGGGTGATTTTGATTTTGATGGGATTTCCACTCTTCTTTTATACACAAAAAAAAAAAAAAAAGGCTTATCTTCACAACTTTTTCTCCTAATATTGCTTCTTTTTGGTGGGTTTCTTTGATCATCTCAAATTATTTAATTGAAGGAAGTGCACATTATATTAGAGGGTTTGGTGACTTTTTCTTTTTGATGTTTTGGTAAAGTTTAGATTTTCAAACCTTGAGAAGTAGATAATAATTGATGTAATGTTTACAAGTACTCACATATAATATATATATATATATATATATATATATATATATATAAATCAAGATAATGACTTGTAATCTTTTTTTATTTAAACCTTTGGTGTGAAGATTAGAGTATTAAATTTTTGTCTCGATACTTTTATATTTATGAATTCGTATCAATGTAAATATTAATCGACATTTCTGTAGTAGCGTTAAAAAACGGACAAAATATTAATTACAAAAATATCTACAAAATGTCACTAACATGGTCATAATATTAATAATTAACCAATTTTAACTTATTTGAAATGTGTGTTAGGTTTAATTTAGATATGTTTTTTATAATTTTTTTTAAGAAATATATATCGATTTCGACCTTTTATCAATATTTTCATCGATATTTCCATAAAATTGAGATCTCGACGTCAACCATTTAAAACTCTGTCAAAGATTAAAAAAGGGATTTTTAAATGGATGTTTCTCTAGAATTCCTTTTTTTTTTAATCATCCAATTATACACATACACACAGATTTATATGTGTTAAATTAATCAGTATTTTTTCTCTCAATTTTATTCTCAATTTGTTTTCTTTCTGATGTCACGGTGTTGCATTTTCTAAAGCCAACCTTGAAGAATCTAGATAGTAGATTTGATGATCCTCTTCTATATTCAATTTTTTAACATTTTATAAATAGTAATGACCTTTTTTTTTTTCATCACGAAATTTATTTTGTTTTATTTTTTAATTTTAATGAAGAAATTAGTGGGGTAGGAAATTTTAATCATGGATGGAGACTTTTTATTAGCTAGAATTTGTGAGTTGAGACATCATTTACTAGTAGTTATGATTTAGAAAGAGTATTTATGCATATTATTATTATATAATTATAACTAGATATATAAAGTTTATTGAATGCATGTCTTGATAACACAAGTTTAGCTCATTTTTATATTTGTGAGTGTCTGAGCTAGGATCAATTTTTTTTAGTACAACATGTGGGGGTGGGGATTCGAACTCATGACCCTTTGGTCAGAGATAGGAGCCTTAATCATTTGAGCTATACTCGGTTTGACAACTTAAAAGAATCATTGATGTGAAAGGGTGAGAAACCAAATTAGAAACTTTTTTTTTATTTGACACACTTGGTATAAAAGATAAATATGAAAAAAAACTCTTAAATTATATAGCAGAAAACCTGAACAGAACTGGTTAAGACATACATCAACGACTAAAAGGTTCGTGGGTCCGAAAACCCACCCACATATTTATGTATTAAAGAAAATAAAGAGGAAAGATATTCAAATTCAAAATTAAAATAGGTTGTCGAGATAATCAAATAAAATAACTGAAATAACTCACTAGAAAAAGTTTTATTTTTTTTCTTTCTTTTCAAATTCAACAAACAAACACGTGGGGTTTAAAGATTCGAACATCCGACCTCCATGAGAGTTAGGGAAAAAAAATTAAAGTTGGAGAATTAATTTAATTGACCAAACTCATAAATTTGGAATCACATGCATGAATTGGGGCACTAAAAACACAAAACCCTAACTGCCCCCATCATTAATTGGTCAAGCTCTAGGGTTTCCTAATTATGAGTTTTTCTTCATTTTCCTTCCATTTTATGAAAGAAAGAAAATCCAATTGAAAGGGAAAAAAATATATTATCAAATGGGTTTAATATTTGTTGTAAAGGAAAAAAAGGAAAAACAAAACAAGAACAAATTTATAGCAAGAAATGAGTAGTGATTTCATAAAATATTATAGAAAATAGAGTTTTTGGCAATTTGATTTAACCTCATCAAATTTTACTTCCCTTTTTTTCTTTCCTTGTGATGGCTAAGTGCCCATCACTTTCCACTAAAGAAAGAAATAACTGATCTTGTGAAACAAACAACAAACTCTTCTAGATTTTCCCCCACAAATTTATTGTCTCTAATTTACCTTTTAATCTGATGGAACCTCTTTGTAAGAGCTTGGTATACTGTTCTTTCATCAAGTAATTAGCTATTTTGGAGTCTGGTCGGTAACGTTCATGTTTTTTTTTCTCGTTTTAAGTTCTTAAGAAATATAAGTGTTTGGTAACTGTTATGTTTCTCATGCCTCTCATTTTTAAGAAATGTTTTCGAAATTGTGTTGAAATTTTGGAAACAACATAAACAAGAATTCTCATTCTCGTTTCCAATTTTTTTTTTCAAAACTTAAATAGAAGTATTATTTTATTATTCTTGACTTATTATAAAATTCAAAATAAACATTTATTAATAAGTAAATATAACACAAAAGTTTGAAATATTTAATTTAAAAAATTAAATTTCATATAAATAATTTACATTTTTCACTACCAGAAATAAGAAAGAGTTACTAATCATGTAATATAAGGAGATCATTATTTAGTACAATTAATCGAGATACGTGCAAACTTACCTATCAATGATTTGAGGGGTGAGTGGAAAAACAATATATTATATCATATTTCTATCCATGTGAAAGGAAAAATTTTGTGGAAAAAAATGATGTCAAATCTACCTATTAATTTAGAGTACATGAAGAGAAAGAAAAAGGAAAAATTGATTAGTGTTTGAAAATTCTATTTAGTTCTTCCACATAAAAACAAATATTTGATTAAGACATTGTTAATATTTTGTTGTAATCATAAAAAAAACCCAAATCAAGCTGTCTTCCTCGTTAATTTGTCATTAGCTCAATTTGGTCACAGTTATGATATACTTAATCTGGGAAACTAAAACTAATTATTTCAAATATATATTCTTTGTTATTATTATTATTATTATTATTATTTTGCAAAAGAAAAAAAAGCTTTCAAAATAGACAGCTCCACCGTGGATTGCCCAAACCAATCTTTTCAATCTCTCTCTCTCTCAGTTGCATATAAAATTCCTTTATTAGAATTTGTATTTTTATAAAGGCAATTACAAATACAGTTTTTTTTTTAAAATTAAAAGGTAATTGTAAATATCAAAATTTTTTAAATTCATTCATGACTGATATACTTTAGTAATGGGGTAATTAGCGTATATATTTTTATTTTACGTGATAAATTATTGTTTCGGATAACTTGATGATTAACTTAATTATATAAATCATACACCCTTAATGAAATATAATGGTCGTTCTTCCTTAAAAAAAAAAAAATAATTATATAAATGGTAGAAATTATGGTAATTGCTTTTTACTAATCTTAGATATTATTGACTATAATCTATCATATCAGTCATATGAATGTCATATTATTGAACTATGACAAAATAAATAAATAAATAAATAATAAGCTATACTTCTATATATATATATAATTTAATCCTCTCTGTCAATATCACCAACAAAATATTGATATGACATGTTTATTAATTTGTCATTTAGAATTAGAAAATACGTGGCTCCTTATCACCATTCAAAAATTGACAACCCATTAATTAAAAAAAAGTCTTTACTTTTGCAATTCTCTCTCTTAATTGTCAAATATTTGATAGTGGCGAGTAACAAGATTCCTCGTTACCATTAAAAAGCCAAGTATTTCTCTTTTGAATTTGAATCTCCGATCTCCGAAAAAGAGAGAGAAAGAGAGAGTGAGATTGTCCCAAGTCACATGTGCAGCACATGATCGTGCTTTGATCTCACAATCTTTCTCCTCTTATAATGGCTTCCAATGGCTTTGGTAAGAGAGAAAATTGGGACCCTTTTAATTTAACCTCTCCTTTGTGTGGGTGTGACAATGACAACTTAGGATCCAATTTAATGGAATAATAAATATAAAAATAGGTTTTTGGGGTACCATAGTACCTGTCTTAAGGTCCTCTTTGTTTGCCCAAAAGTAATAATGCCTTGTGGGCCAAAAACCCTATTTATCATTTGCCAAACTCTTTTTAAAGCTACAATATTTTTTTGTCCCTTTTTCAAAACTAGGATTTTAAAAATTAAAAAAAATATATTTAAAAACCATGAAATCCCACAAATGGGTCATCACCATATTTTGAGCAATAAATGAAAAAGCTTGGAAGATATATCAAATTAGGGCTTTAGTTTGTGCCTTGAGGGAATTGATTCTCATTGCCATGAAAAGAAATAAATAATTAATGTAAAGAGTGAATGGGATCTTATTTGTAAGAAAAAAAGAAGATTTTTGTATGGTCTTTTAATGGCTTAAATTCAAGTTAGGGTTTTGAATTTTCTTCCACCTTGAAAATGAGGGAATTTTTTAAAGCTCTATATTAATTTTAAGGTGCTATTGAATTAGAATAACTCGTCATATATCTTAGAAAATTCATTTTTACACGTATAGATTAGGTAGTGAAGCAATGACTTTGAGAGTATTAATTTTAGATCGTCAAATACTTTGTAGCAATGACATTAATAATTAAATGGACAAAAGTAAAATATTAAATATTTTTCTTAATAATCAAATTGATTCATTGACAAGACAAGATGAAATTCCTTTTCTGTCATTTTTCAGGTACATAGTATCTTATCTGTTCAATAAATTTAGGCAAAATTTTGAAAAGTAGGGTAGCAATATAATGTTGCATTCATTTGGATGATAGAAAGTCACATGAATACACTGATTTTTCCCATTTTTAAGATTCAAAAATTTAATTTCAAAATCTTTGATTTGATATATCCAAGAAAGATATTAAAAGCATATAAATTAAACTTGAAGCTATTTCTTTGAGATGGAAAACTAAAGAAAATTTTGGAATAAGAATTAATTAAGGGCTATTTTTTGTAATTAAAATAGACATCATTTTAATGTCATTTTCCTAAATGGAAGTTAAAATATGCATTTTCCACTTAAACTAGCATAATATTTTAGTATTAGATCTACGATAATCTCTCTATTTATTTTCTCTCATTTTGTTTTTAAAATTATCAAAAGGTAAATATTGAATCATTTAAAATACACTTCAATGTACGTAAAAAATTACTTTTCCTAGAAACATTTGATATAATTAAACGAGTGAATTATAAATCATTTTTTTTTTATTGAACTACTCCCGAGCCACTCCCATTTTCTCCATGGCATCCATCCCTACAGGGACTCGTCTAAATGGGACGGGGAATCTCCGTTTAAATTCCCCACGGGGCGGGGATGGAGGAAACATTTTCCCACGTTCCCCATCTCCGTTCCCAATTCTGCCCAGATACATATACACACTAAAATAATTATTTTATTCTTTTTAAAAATATATGTATAAAAAAAATAATGTATTGTTCTCAACCCACCCACCTAATATATGTATTTGAGAGAATTAGACCTTATAAATTAAGTAACTAAATAAATTTTCTTTAAGAAAAATATATTTATGGACAAATAATTTAAAACATAAAAAAAGAAATAGGGAAAATTTCCTGTGGGGAACCCGATCCCTATGAATTCTTCGCGAGGAATCCCCACCCCGGTCCCCGCGAAATTTTGTGGGGCGGAATTTTGCGGGAATGGTGAATTAAATAGGAGGTGGGGATAGGAACGGAGAAGCCTTCTCCGTCCCCGCCCCATGAACATCTCTACTTTCAAACACATTAAAATACTTGAACAACCAATACAAATTAACCTTATTATATAAATATAAATACCACAAGGTAAAAAAAAAGTGTTGAAATACTGCTGTTAAAGGTTAAATTGAGTATGCAAAACATCACATGATATAGTTCATATATTGTACTAATCTTCCCTTTATTTTTGGTTACTAAAATCTTTATTTTTTTTTTAATGGAAAAAAGTTATTTATTGAAAAATATGAAATAATTTTGTTGGTAAAATTATTGGGTTTCCTTTATATGGGGCAGAGAAATATGGGTTTCTTTGTTTAGGAAATTCACTTTAAGTTTGTTTCATACAAGAAACAAAATAAGGCTAAAGGGATTGTAAAGTAGGGAACATATATAACTGTTCAATTAATCTGAATTCTCTCACTATTTTCATTATTTTATAATATGATCAATTCTTATTATTACAACTTGGGACATTGAACCTTAATTCTTGGGAACTGTTCTTTGAGGGAGAGATTCAAGGAAAATTAACTCATGGACAGGCAAGAGAAAAGCTAGAAAATTCTCAAAATGGAAGGCAACTTAAAATAAGATTAATGGTTTTGTTAAAAAAAATAAAAAAAAATTAAGGATGGATTTGGTCGTTGCGCAGGATGTTGGGAGATTTCAAATGAATTCCACTGTTTGTTATATATATTCGATTAAAAGAAAATTCGAACAATGGAATTCCATTGAATCTTAAGTTAAATTACTTATTTAATCTATCTTATTTTAATTTTTAATTGATAAATTAAGACTATAAATCTATATTTGTAAATTTTTTAATTTTATTTTTCATTTTCAGAATATTTTATTAAAGAAAATTTTTAAATACGTACATTCATTTTAAACGAGATAAAGAATTTAAAATTATTTTTTGAACTTCTAATCATAAAATTTTTATTGATTTTTTAGGTTAAATAGAGAGTGAGATTGAAAGAGAATTGGAGGAAAAAAACCATGGATTGCATCAAAATATCTCTTTATTTTAGTGTCTCCCTTTTTCTTGAACTCTGATGAAAGATTCATTTAACCCAAGTAGGATGAGGAGAGAGGTAAGAATTTCAATAGCATTAAATAATAATAATAGTGATGAAGGAAAACATTGTATTCCAGAAACTTACTTTTTAAAGTAAAGAAATCAAAGAATATAATACCAAATTACATCATGATTTTTTCTATTTTACGAATTATATCTCCATATAATTAGTTAAGACATATATTTATCGATCAAAAAACCAAGGTTCAAATCTCCCTCTCATATGGAGTTAAACTAAAATAATAATAATAATAATAAATACTGCATTTAAAATGAAAAATGATAAGTTGTTGAATAGGAAATAGTGGATTTTACAACTTGTCTTTCATTTATTAATTTGGTAATGAGTTCTTAGGCAAAATTTTGATAAGGGAGACCTTAATATAGAAACATAGTCTTTTAAAAAATTGAGAGTTGTAGACGATCGCCTCAAAACACCAACTTTTTTATTTCCATGCCTCTTGTATTTTTGTAAAATATATAGATATATAGTATTTGACACATTTAAAAAAATAATAATTAAAAAAAATCAAATGCAATGTATGTATTAGAAAGACTAGAATTGGTATTAGAAACCTTTGAAAGTTTAGACCAAAGACATTGAATGATATGATGGGGCCAAGAAGAGAACGAAGACAATTTGGAGGCAAAGGAAGGAAAAAATTACCGACAAGTTTTTTATTTATGGCCTGTGGTTGTTTTGTTTGGAAGGCTTTCAATTCAAGGGCAAAGGATTTAATGTTTTTTTTTTCCAAATTTTTTGAAAATTCATGTTTACGTCAGTGATCTCTGTAATCAAGACTCGTTGTTTGGGATGAATATCACTCCGCATCGTAACCAATAGAAAAAACCACTACGTCACTCAACGACTAGTCTAGTCTAGTAGTAGTTCGGATCTTTATCGAGTCCGAGCTCTCCAAGCTCAATGCTGTTGGGGAACTCCGCTTCAGCCTGACCACCTTCTTGATTTTCTATATTTGAGTCTTTGGAGTACTTTGGGATTATATTCTGTGCTGAGGATTTGTGCTTGTGGGCTAGGGTGAATATTGCAGACCAGCGGATCTGGTGGTCGACAATCGTTCGAAATTGGTAAAGGTTTGACCATTCACTATTTTATATATATCACCATTATTCTTAATAATAATGTTGGTTGAGAGATATATTTGAATGTTGGAAGAAATAAACAATGTTTTAAGGCAATTGGCCAAACCAACCCCATCCCTCTTCACATCTATCCATATGCCTTTGCCTACTATCTTCTTTCCAAAAAGACCACATCTTTGAAATAGTGTACCAAATGCCATGAATCTATCTCTTTTATATTTGTTTACGAGTCCTTTTACTATATGAAAATTTCGTGTATTACAATTGCAAGGGAAAAAAAATCTATATTGTTACAATTTATATCAGCCATTTATCGTAGGATCAAATAGTTAAAAGTGACGTGGGACCAGACATAAAAATGATTCTCGAGTGTTAAATTATGTGGTTGAATACTAGAGATAGTAGAAAAAAATAAAATTCTCTTTTTGAATCATGGGTAAAAGTTAAAAGTGTCAATTTCTCTCCTCTCTTGTCAACTTTTCTTTTCCTCTCCCTAATCACAGTTAAAAAAGAAAATTCTTAGAACTTCATGAAAAGGTGACCAATTTCTCCTTATCCCTTCCTCAAAGTGGGAAAAGTAAAATGCTCTTTTTCTAAGGCTTGTTTGACATGAAAAAGTGTTTGTTTTGAACCACTAGAAACTCCCTTTGGATTGTTAGGTTTTCTTGGTGAGAATTTATTCCACACCCAAAAAAGCCCCTTAAGAGAGAGAGATGAAATTAACATACCCTTTTGAAAAATTGAACCTACACAATTTTGTACATATTCAACCGTTTCAAATCTTTCACTCAAGTACTTAAAGTATGCATGTGATATTGGGAAGCCCCTTTCCCATCTAGTTTCAACATTTTAATGCATAGAAATTGATTATTATTTTCTCTTCTTTTTGAGGTGTTGATAAAAGTGATAATGAGTGCCCTCCCAAATGGCTTCCAACAAGCTGCCCACCAAAGAATTTCTTTTTAATTTTTCGAACGGTTTATATGCCAGTGGAAAATTTCGTTGTAACTGGAAATATGGTTTGAATACAAAACTTCATGGTAGGTGATACCACAAGGTCCATGTCGATCAATTATCAACATCAAAGCATCGGTATTTGAAGATATTTCATTTCATACGAGGCAACAGAAAAAAAGGTGAACGGGGTCTTGCCCATTAATTATTCCCTTAGCCTTTGGGGCCTGTATGGTTGGACAAATTTGGGTGATGATCACCAAAATATTGAAAAAGATATGCAAATTAGAACAATAATGATATTGCTTTTGAAGTTACAAGTTTGGTGTAGAGCATTCCCTTTTGATTTTTGCATATATGTAGGGGAAGACAGAGAGAGTTTTGATGGAAAATGACCTAAACCAAACATGTCAGTAAGTGTTACCCCATATTGGATAATGATTGAGGAGAGAATATATGGAGAAAATGAATGAAATTTAAGGGTCCAATGAGGCCAAAAACTGAGGAGGAGAAAGCATAGCCACATAAAATATGAACAAGAGAGAGAGAGAGGGAACAAAGAAGGAAAAGATAGAGATGGAGTTTAATTAAGAAAGAAGGATTAATTTAGAGAGAGGGAGAGAGAGAGAGAGAGAGAGAGAGTTGAAAGAGATGGGATATTGGTAAAATTTTTGAGGGATATGTTGTTTTGTTTGGAAGCTTTATTGTTGGATTCTTACGAGAAAAAAGTTGTGAGAGAGAGAGATCTGAAAACTATTGAGAACAAACGAAAGATAGATAGAGATCTGACATAAAATCTGAATTTACTATATCTCATATTAAATCACCGATAAATAAATTTAAAAAAACTCAAAAAGAAAAAAGAAAAAAAAAAGCTACGTAAACAATTTACTATATCTAACATTAAATCACCATTAATTCTTAAAAACTTAAAAGTAAAGAGAAAAAAATGTATATAATTTACTACGTGTCATCTCATGTTAAATTATTGTTGAATTTACTGTATGTCATGTTAATTCATCGTTAAATTAAAAAAAATCAAAAGTAAAAGAAAAACGTTAATTACCGCTGAGCTAGGCTCGTTTTGACAAAGAAAATTATATGAATATCATTTACTACCTCTCATATTTAAATATTCACCGTTCAATTGAGAAAACTCAAAATCATTGTTAGGAAAAAAAAAACAGAGAAAACTCAAAATCAAACCAAAAAAAAAATTTCCGATAGATCTCACCATTAATTTTTTACTTTTTATTATTAGATTAAAATACTATTTTGATCTCTATATTTTCAAAATATTCATTTTGGTTCATTACTTTTAATTTTGGTTCATTTTAATTTTTATACTTTTAAAATGTTCATTTTGATCTCTATTAGAAAAATTTTATAATAAATTATATGCATAACGAAAACTCTTTAATATAAAATCATGTTTACATTTCAATAATAATATCAAGTATAGGGTCGTGTTGAAATTAAGAGAGAAAAACTAAGACTAAAAATAAATTAAATGATCAAAATTGTCACTTTTTAAAAGTACATGGACCAAAACGAATATTTTAAAAGTACAGAGACTACAAAAATAAACATGACCAAAAATAAACATTTTAAAGTACATACATGACTAAAATGAACTAAATCTCAAAGTACATGGACCAAAATAATAATTTGGATGTGAATGAAAAGAAAAATGAATAAAATGGGTAGATAAAATTTCTCTCCTCATCGCCCCTTTAATTTTTTTTTCTTTAACACAACGTGTGAGATCAAGATTCAAACTCACAATTCTTTGATCGGATCTAAATACCTTAATCGTTAAGTCATGACGGTAGCGCCTTTAAATGGATTCACACATGTTTTCTTTTTTGGTTTCCAATTTTATAGCATTAATTTTTTTTATATAAATCATTGATTCATCTAAATAACGGGAAATCAAAATATATATCTTTATTTAATGTAACAATAATGAAATAATCAATAATGAGCCTAGATGTATTGTTGATACCATCGTAATAATTACTTATTAACTTATATATTATATATCGATTCATTGTAATCTTGATTTACATGTGTTTTTCATTTTTTTTCTATATTTATAATTTATTTAGTTGCTATTTGTGATATTTTATTTACATTTAGCTAGATTTGCAACAAGGGAACAAAATTAACAAAAAAATGTTTAGTTTATGCAACTTAAAAAAATATATATATATCTCACATGTATATCTAATTTTGGTTAGAAAATATGTATTTTTTAAATCTTGATCTCGTTTTAATTTTTTTTTAGTACAAGTATGGGTGGGGATTGAACTTAAAACATCATGTTAATTACTGCTGAGCTATGTTTGTTTTGACAAATTTTTTTAATCTTATATTAATTTAGTTAGAAAAAAGAAAAGCAAACAATAGGTTGGTCGTCTCTCTTAATATTTTTTCTCTCGTAAATCTCTCTCTAGAATTTGAAGAGAATGATTAATTATGGAGGTTTTAATTAAATAGAATTGGTGGGCATTAATTTAGTAATTACATCAGGAATGACAAGTTGTGACATAGACACATAAAAATGAATTTTAGTGTAAAAATATTGCATTCATATTTTTTGGATTTTCTTCATCTTCTATTCCTTTTCAAATCACTGTTATCTATTAATTAAATCCATCTAATTAGGCATTGCATCTAAAATTTTATGACCATTGACTTTTTAAATTCCTTGTTTCCCACATTATTTAATTCACAATTAAGTTGAAAGAAAAAGAAAAGCATGACCTTTAATTTATTAACGGTTTGAAATATGAGATGTTGACTTTTTTTTTTTCCTTTTTCATTTGTATAAACCTTGAAATTATTACCTTGGGTGAAAAAAGGAATTACATTTTACTATTATATACTTATTATTATTATTGTTATTTTATCAACGTCAACTTAACTCAATATGTATTTATTTTTTGGAATCAATTTTTTTCGGTCCCCATATATAGTTTTTCTTAGTTCAACAATGTGTAGCGGCGGAAATTTGAACCTTTAACCTTATTGGTCAAAGTATATTGAATCTGACCCGCCGTTACTACATAGTTAGATGTGTGGCCATTTTAACATTTAAGTTTTTAATCCATCGAACTAAATCTTTAACACTCAATAATAAACGGTAAATTTAACTAGGAGATTAAAGAAAACCACACTAAAAACTTCAATAAAATCTAAATTAAATAAGTTAAACACACCCATTACGACTTTCCATGAGATTGAACGTTAGGGTCTCTCCCATGTCGAACTAAAAAAACAAAAAGAAAGAAAGAACCAGAGGATTAACCAAATTTGCAGAAACACCTGAACTCAACCAGCAACAAAAAAAACCACCTAAACTCATCAACATCAAAATCCTTTATTTACCCCAATTAATTAAGTCATGTATTTTCGACTAAAACGACAGTCTGTCACGATAAGAAAAGAACGCTAGAATCCGAAGAAAGGGTCTCATCCAATTAACCTATTCTTCGGGTTTTGCAATAGGAAGAAGAGAATATGAAAGAAACAATTGCTTCACTCAACATCAAAAGAAAGGGATAGGGGGGAGAAAGAGGGAAGTAATAGCAACAAAACTAGCTAAGAATGTGAAATCAATTATATAATTAATGCCATACATTTTTGGAAGATGGAGAAGAGAGGACTTATCACTTTGATTTGTATATTCAAACTATATATTATAATTATAAATACATCCAAAGGTCAATTGGGTTTGGCAACTAACATTCATTACCACTTCATTATTCATTCAAAAACATTATGCCAACTCCAATTCTCTTTTGATTCCCTTCCATCTGGTCCCCAATCACACTTTTGAAAAGCACTTATAGAGGAGAGAGAAATTCTTAATTACATAAATAATTGTGAAACATATATAGCCATCAAGCCTAAAGTTTTGGCCTTTGAGAGAGATGATTGGAATTGGTCACTATTTTATAACTTAAAAGAAACTTTTTTTTTCCCTTTAATTTTTAACTTCTCATAATTATGATAAAAATAATATATGTTGTAGTGTGATAATCATCACGTCTGAATAATATTTCGAGTCAAGGTTAAGGACAGACTCAAAAGAGAGGCAACTAAGATCATGGCAGTTGTAGAACTTTTCATGTAGTTGCTAGGGTCAAATAATGATTAGAATACGTAGTTTACATTAAACTAAACATAAAGTTATATATATTTATATGATATATATCGATCAAACTTAGAAATGTTTAATAGATTGTTACAATGACAAAAAGACCTATTTTAAATTTTTTTAAGATCAAAATACAAAAATAAGTAAATATTTTTGGGATCAGAATTAAGAAGGGGCATTTTAAAAGAAATTAAACTAAATAAATTAAGAGCATAGCTCAAAGACACCAATCTCTAACCAAAATGTTGTAAGTTTAAATCTCCACCTCCTATGTGGTTAAAGAAAAGGAAAACAAAATAAATTAAAACCTTTACTATATAATACAATCCACATTACTCGTGTTCCAGATTTTTAATTACTTTTTTAGTACAACAAATGAGGTAGGGAGATTCGAAAGAGACAAGTGTCAATTACCAAATTTCCCGTAGTTAGAAATTGAACATATATATATAGCCATCAACAAAATTCATTTTGATTCTCTCACAATTTTACAAACTAATTAAAAAAAGTGAAAGCACTAGCTTTATTTTTTAAAACAAACTAATTTATAAAAATAATTAACTTTTTTTTCTAAAAAAAAAAGGCTGAACATAAATGGTATATAGTTGGAGTTGTGTAGGAGTGAAATGGAACAAAAAGAAAAAGGAAAAAAAAAAGAAAGAAAAAAGAAAAGAAAAGGCATGTTTTCTGAATCAAGCCCCTCCCTTCTTTGCATTTCATGAATACATTATTGCTCTTCTGCAAAAATCCGCATGCCCCATATGCCCTCTTCAATGGCAACTCACATAAAAAGAAAGAAAGAAAAAAAAAAAAGAATCAATCGTTCATTATCATTGTTTTTTTTTTCATTGGTTAGTGTTCCGACCAGTTTATGCACATCTCGATCGATTTCATGACCATCTTATTCTACTATATCTAGTTGTTAAGGAAATACGTAGGATTGTTTTCAGGCTCTTTCTCTAGTTCTAATACTATATTAAGGATGAATAAACTACCACTCAGCACAAAAACTTAAGTTGATAAGTGGATAAATTTAATTCTATGTATTGGATATCTAACATTCTCCGTCGTTTTAATTTTTTTTCTCAATTTTCAATTTTGGTAATAGTTGAAATTTTCTAAAATAACTGAAATTGTTATGGGATAAAAGTAATGACACATGAATAGTGATTTGTGCCTCATTATTTTATAAAATCATCTATTTGTTCAAGAAATGATTTCGGACACGTGCCAAATTGTTTATTGTAGAGATGATTTTGTTATTAAAATAATTGTAAAATTTCAGGATGAATTATATGGATTAACTAAGCCAATGTGCATGTGAACTGCCTCAGGGACAGAATAGTAATTATGTGAAAATACCTCATGTATATAATTTTTTAAAAACTATACTTTACCTTATATATTTTTTGGCACAGTTTCTACTAATCATCATTTTAAAATAAAATAAATATAACATTTACGGAGGTAAGAGTCTAAATTCAAATTTTTTAATTTTAATCTTTTAAGTTCAACAATAAGTGAGAATAGATTAAACTCTCGAATTTTTTTAATGGGAAATATATATTTTAATCAGTTGAATTATTTTTGCACTCGAGTTGACTTCTCGTTCTCGAACTACTAGAACTACTAATCAGCATGATTAAATGGAACGCTTTTGGATTTCTTTCTCAGGTAACTTTTTTTTCCTTTAAAACTGTGGGTCATATTGCATCAATTATATCAAAATAATCTGACAAATATAAATAAGAAGGGTTTTTTTTTCTCTTTTTTCCCTCTCTTTTTTCCTTTATTTGGGGGAAAGTAAATGGGTAGTGACATTGCATGATGTGATGGGTGCAGTACCATCATAAATGCCATGAGACCTATGCTGTGATCCGTTTGATCAGTGGGGTCCACTTTCACCTGTGCAATTATGACCCTTCATTTGTACCGTTTCAAATTGTGATGAAAAATAAAATAAAAAATTTAATTAAGATTTGATATTTTTTTCTTCCTTTTAATTGATAACTTTGATGGTGGAGATCTTTGGCTCCTCATGTGGTGTGGTGGACCACAAAAATCATTCCAATTTTATTAAGATTCATTTTAGATTAAAATATTATTTTAACCTTTGTACTCTATCCTGATTTATTTTGGTTCTCGTGCTTTACAAAAATAATCATTTTAGTTCTTGTTCGTAAAATTCTAACACAAATTCTATATATAATAAGTACCCTCTAATATAAAGTAATTGTTACATTTTAATAAATATATTGAAAGTATACCATGAACATTTTGATAGTACAAGGATCAAAATAAAAAACTAATTATAATAAATATAAATATGGATAAATTTGACATTTACCCCCAAAATAATCCTTCCAAGACATTCTCTCTAAAAATTATGTGTTTGAGATTGATTTCTTTTTTATTAGCTTCATCAAAATTGAACATCGAGAATTTGACCACACTGCCTTTAATTTGTTCAAAGTTATTTAATGGTACACAATTTTCTTTTATCTCTAAATGAAAAATCTTAAATTATATATATATATATATATATATTCATATCAAGCTAATACATAAGACTCATTTAATAACAAATTTTTATTTGAACTTGCTACTTTTATAAATTAATCGTGTCCATTAAATTCTCCCTCTAAATTGTTACTTATAAAAATATTTTTGAATTCTCAATCCAAATTTAAGGGGAAAAAACAGGTTTGATCATGAGAACTTTCCCTAGGTAACAATTTTTATTTTAATTTTGTTTTAAAAAATCATACTTATTTACTAACATTATTCTTTGTTTTCTAATCTAATTTCAAAATGACTATTTGAAATCCTAAAATATAAATAAATAAATAACTAAAATCCTATTTTTATTTTTAGAATTAGATTAAAATTCCATAAGCCCTCTTACAAACTGAAAAATGAAACAAAGAAGAACATAAGTAATTTACATAAGTTTAATTTTTAAAAAGGAAGAAGCTAAAAATCAAAATCCAAAACAAAATCATCATCAATTTTAAAATTTTGACTATAATGTGTTAAAAACAAGCTCCTAAAAATCTAATGACTAACATTGAGAAAATCATTACTCTATGTTTCGTAAACATTATCATTTTTAATTCTTGTTCCTCCCTTTTAATAAAGAAAACATAATTACATTTGAAAATTTATTTTTTTATTTTTTTTAGAACAATTATTTATTATTCTTCATTTGTTTCATTGAAAAAATAAGAAAACTTGATTTGGTTGGGAATGAGAACGAAAAATAAGAAATTTGTTAGTTATTATTTTCCAAAGACAGAGAAGCAATCAATCATTTAAATTTTTCAATAGAACTAAAAACAATAAACAATAAATGAGAATGTTACCATAAATTACGACCCATAATTTCCAACCTATACATATATAATTCAAATAATCAAAGTACGTTCAAATCGCCATCCTTATACTTGTAATATAACATTTTAAAATAATAGCAACATAATCTAGAAACGAGATATAAAAAAATCAAAATCAAACGAGAGGTTAACCAGATTACTTGAATACTTTGGTGGGTAGTAATAAACATTAGAAAGCAAAACCATATGCATGGGGTCGTGTGAGAGAGTAGATCCAAAAGCTTTTATGTGCCCACAAATATAATATGAATGAGTTAGGAGAAGAGGAAGGATCAAACTCATAAAGGGTCTGGTTTTCAAAATCAAGAGAAAGAGATGTGATGTATGAGTAGAGATGAGGAAAGATTCTGAAATCATGGAAGCATGGTTAAGAAAGAGTTAAAATAATTGATAGTCACTATCTATACCAACAAGGTGCACTCTTCTTTTCGGTAGCTCAATTTTAAGAACAATGTGGTTGACTTGGAGTAATCTTGAGTTGTGTGACCTCTTAAGAGATTTCTTAGGAAGCATGTGAGTGAGGATAAAACATGTTGAAAAAACTCGTGTTGGTTCGTTAGGGATAGTCTTTGCTCTTCTAGCTAGTTTAGATAAAAGACAATAGCACAGCCAAATCGCAAAGGAATGTTGAGGCAATTAGATGACGAATCCAGATTTCGAATCCTAAACTTGGAGCGTTACAAAGAAAGCAAAGCGTTAAATTCTCATCCATGTAGAGAGGGAGACCCACCAGCTGCAAATATTTATCATATCCCATATTTTGATGCTGCTTCTTCATCTGCCCCTCATTAGGGTTTTTTTTTTTTTCCTTTTCTTTGTGTGTCTGCTACCTCTTGTGACTTTGCATTATCACCATCAGAAAAATGATCAGAAGGGCATCATAAAGTACATCCACTCAAATAACAAATAAGCCATCCAACTTCATTAAATTATAACATTACCCCAACCTCCTTTCTCTTTTTCCCTCTGACATTATGATCATAAAATCTCTCTCTCAATTTTCTTTATAAAATTCAAAACATTATGCATTTTGGACTTAAGTAATTAGCCAGGACAAACACTCTTGGTATTATTATTATTATTTGTTTTTTTTTTTGTATAGTTGAAAAGAAGTTTCTTTTCTATCGAGGCATACAATATAATTGAGAAAATACCCGAGTAAGAAAAATGGACAACAATGAGCTTCAATGATTGATCGATGCTTGGATACGGTTAACCATGTCGATGATTGACATTGTTGATTAATTTGGTAAAATGATTGATATATAACATATATTCGTACTTATAACTAAATTATTTATGTGTGTGATATATATAGATAGTAGTGTTGATTTGACTATATTTGGCACACTTCCATTTTGATATATAGTTAATAGATTGACGGCTTAATTAACTAAAACCATGTGGGAGCGTAAATAAATTGTAAATATCAGTAAAAACTTTTCATTATTTAGAAGTATATAATAAAAATATGGCCACCTAATTTCTCAATGAAATAACGTAACCAATGAGTAAGTTGAATGAATATATTTATAATTTTAGTTTTCAATTAATCGATTTGATCGTCTATTTATCTGTTGATTATTATGTCAATCAAGTGAAACTCGAATTTGAACTAGCAAGGAGAAGAGAAATTTGTAATTTTCCTAGATGTTCAATCAATTGCTAGGCTTTCAAAGAACGTTTTTCGTGGATTTAAATCTGACGTCTCTTCAAGTCTTTATCTAAGATGAAAGGTGATAGATCACCAACTAAGGCCCTAAACATTTATCATTTTTTTGACAAAACTAGATAGGCTAGGAAGAGGCATGAATCACTAGCTCATTTCTTCTTCCATCTAAAAGGACCCTTTATTTTAAGTTGAAATGACAAGTAAAAGGAAGATGGGTTACAAAAATAAAATAACAAAAACCACTCAATTTCAAATATATAAAAGAAAAATTAAAAAACAAACCACAACATCCCACATGCCATTTTTAAATCACATAGCTATATAAAAAAATACTATATATGTAAAATAAAAACTAACTTTTTTTAGTTAATCAGTTTTTAATTAAATTCAATCCTAAAGTGAGTCAATTTTCATTTATCATTATATCATCTAAAATTGAAATGAATAATAACAATATAGAAACTATACCATACAAGAACATCATCTTCGAGGGAGAAACAACTTGACAAAAGGTATAATTTGTACAAATATTTTCATTTTTCAATTTGATTAAATCCATTAATTTGTTATTTATTTTTGTTGGGACGAGGTGACATTCAAATCTGACGTAGCGAGAAGAATGAAATAAAAGAAATTTGCAATCTTCAAACTAATTACACATTCGAGATTTAGTGAAAAGTGACACATCACACTGGCAAAACACCTAAATATTGACCATATTTGTGACAAAACTATATTGAAGAGGAGCTCCTTTTCTTCCCATCACTCTTATTTTAAGTTGAAATGACAAATTACTAAAAAGAAACTCCATTAATTGAGTTGATAAAGATAAATAGGAAATCCCAATAACAATATAGATAAGCTTGGTTTGGTTTGTGGTTAGGCATTGGTTAATTAATTAGAATTTGTAATTAAGGAACCAAAAAATTACTTTTGAGTAATGGAGGATAGGGATGAGGAATCCAACTAGCTACACAAAGTCAAATATTGAAAATTAATTAATCATAATTAAAGAGAAAGAAGAGGGAAAATAAATAATTAATGGGTAACAAAAATAAAATCAAACAAAAAATAAATAAATAAAAAGAGAGTGTTGGAAGAAGAAGAGGGTTTGGTTGGATTGAAATTGAAGAAATGTTCTAAGTTGGTGTGCCTTCAATCAAGGAAAAATGGGAGATGATTTCAATTTTGAATTGGCATGTGAATTTTTTTTTTTATGGGAAATTTTTTTAATTTGTTTGATTAAATTGGGTTCTTGGGTCTACTTCAAATGGTTGAAACTAGAAATTAAGCAACAATATTAATTAATATTACTTTAGGAAATTTTCTCTAAGTCATGAATAGCTCACCAAAAAAAGAGGGAAATAAAAGAAGTAGGTTTGATGTGAGAATCGGAGATACGAAGTTCGAAATCTTATAACATATTACTAATATAATATAAGTGTCTGATATACCACTGATATGAGTATCTGATATATTACCAAGTGAAAATTTTTGCTATATTTGAAAATTTTAAAAAGATGTGACATATTTTGAAATATATAAAATATTTTTATTACCTACTGCAATTTTCTAAAATAAAAAGAAAAAAGAAATAACGCTTCTATAGAAACTATAACGTGTAAGGTGTATCGATTTGGTGTACTATTTTAAAATTGTTTTAGAGAATAGCTTTTTAAAAATGTATTCGATTTTTAAAAAATGGTTTGATGGAAACATCGATGAAAATGTGGATAAAAATGTAGATTTCGATGGGTAATATTGAAAAAAAAAAGATATATAAAAATAATAATAATTTATAAGAAGGGTTAAATCAATTCAATAAACACTACACTTATTTAAATAATTTAAAAAGTTATTAGTATTAATATTATGTTTATTGGTAATATTTTGTTACATTTTTGCAGACTCAATGTCAATGTTGAATCTATGGACATGTGGAAATGTTTAAATTACGACGAAAATTTAATACTCTGATTTCAACCTTTTTTTATTCTTTTATTCTACGATGAATCATAAGTTTTTTTTAGTGAATTTTTTTCTTTTATATATGGACATAGTAGGAGACAATCTATCACTTGTCAATGTGTGTTATATTATGAAATGTATTATAAAATAACTACCTCTTTGTTATAGAATGATTAAATGACATTGTTTGATAATTTTTCGAGAATTTTTTTGTTTTAGTTGAACGATTCATGTTTGATTTTAAAGTCGTAGTTCCAAATTTTGAATGTTAATTTATTTTAAAATAGTAAAATGCTTATGTGTTATGATTTTTTATTTTTATAATCTTTTTAAAATATTTCTCAGTGTTGACATTTTTCGCAAAATTGGGACCTTAATATTTTCCATCCATATCGACATTTTAAATTATTTCAAGAGGTTCAAACCAAAAAGAAAACCACACCCTTTACACAACTTGAATATGAGATTTGGTACATACACATATCTTTCAAGTTTCATATACCAATTTATAAAGGTCAACCAATTCGGCATGTTCATCCAAATCTTAATTAATTAAATATTTCATAATGTTTAATAAAATTAATTATTTGATTGTTCTATCCACTAGGGTTTTTTTTTTTTTAATAGATAATAATCTTCAAAGGTCTTTCATGTGAATCGTGTTTGTTTGTCTTTTGTGTATTGGTTTCTCTATTTTTGGCCTTTTCCATGCATTATTATTATTGCCCAACAAATTACTTTTCAAGTATTAGTAGAGAGGGATGAATTCTATTTTCTAGTAACTTCTTAACTTATCATCTAATATGATTTATTTAAATTAAATAAAAGTATTATAATAATTAATTAACTGAATCTCAACATATCTCAAATAGTTAATACATTATTTCGACTAAAAATTATACTTTTCTGTTGATCTTTAAAAAAATTAAATATTTTTATTTTTATCTTATAAAAAAATTTTAAGAAAATTAATTTTTAAAACTTTTTGATATTTTATTCCTTAGTTTTGTAGAACACTAAATAATTAATATTATTATAGGAATAAAGAAGGTTAATAAACACATATTTAAAAAATAAAATTTGGATTGGTCGTTAAGACATCTCCATCCTTGAAATAAATTCCTTTTTCTTTTAAATAGTATTTCTCTATCTGCCAGAAAAAATTGTCATCTCTATAGATATGAAGGTAAGTACGCGTGGTAAGAAAACTGTTAGGTCGTATTCTTCTTTCTCAGTACTCTTTATCTTTGACAATTGAAGACATGGTAAAAATGAAACTTTGACGATCCAAGCTATGGTAAAAAAGTAAAAAGTAAAATTAAAAATAAAAGTTCCAATGCATTAAAGAGAAAAGGGTAAAGATACCATGCATATAATGAGAAAAACTAAAGGACGAAGGAGAAAGAAAATGAAAGGCTTAATAAAGGGAGGGAGGGGCTTTTTGGGGTTTAAGCAAAAGACAAAATGGAGATGCTATTCCAAGCACTTTCCCTTTCACATTTTTCTTCCTTTTGCCTCTCATTCATTTAAATTTTAAATTTTAATTTAGTTCTCTCCTATATTCTATTTCGATCTCTAAACTTTTATACAAAATTTAGTTTTTTTTATTGTTATTGTTAATTTTATAGGTTAATTTCAAACCCGATTGATATATGTACACTGAAATGAAATTTACCTGATGTCACTTTAATTTTTTTTTTTTAGCATCAAATTGTATTAGAAACAATGTAATGAATTTAATCATAAAAACCATGTTTTTTAACGTGTGACGTTGAAACATGAAAAAACTTTTAACACTTGAAAACTTACTCCATTTTTATCCTTATTGAAAACTTGAACTTAATCAAAACTTTTTGTGAAAACTTTTTCATTTAATAAAATTCTCTAGTAATATATTTTTTTTTCTTGACTCGAATACAAATGCAACACACACATTGCTAAAAATAAGTCTATATGATACCATACATATGTAACGACCCGATTTTTTAGACTTGATTAAACTACCTAACTAGGAACATAACTATAGACATACTTGTGACATTTAGAAACTTTGAAAAAAACTAAACAACAAAATACACTTTCATACTATAATTTTATAAAATTACTCAAAAGCTTTGTTTTGATCCCATAAGAAATTTAAAAAATAATAAAATAACTAACTTTTGGTAAACATTGAATAAAAAAACATGAAAATTTATCGGAAAGTATAACTTTTTAAGGAATCATATGAATACGGACAAAACATGCTAAAATGCAAGTGGTGCCATGATAGGAAATGCTAGGTCATTCAATACGAAATCTGGAATTTCAAATCTTAATCGGAATCTTAAACTTAGGGTGTTACAACATAAGATTTTGTTAAATGTATTGTAAAAATTTGATAGTAAAGGACCAAAATAGAACGTCTAAGAACATAATAATTAACAAAATATAACAATATCGATAAAATGAAGTTTAAATTTTATTTCAATATCTGAATTTTCATGTTTTTTTTCTTTCTAAACTTCAAACTATTCACTTTTAGTCATTTGAACCTTGCAATAAAAAACTATTTATGTCCCTGATATTAATTTTATATAAATTTATTCAATAAAAACATCACACGAGGCATTTCTTTAGGTTAAATTAAAAGTTCTCCTAATTTTTTTTTAAAGTTGTATCAATTTAGCCATTATATTTTTAAAAAGTTTTTAGATTAGTTCATGGATCTCTATATTAGAATTTTTTTAAAATTATAAATACTAAATAGACAAAATTTTGAAAATATAGGGACATATTACAACTATATTACAACTATAACTATATAAATGTAAATAGATTAAATAGGCACAATTTTAAAGTTTATAGTTTATCTTTTGTTTACTTATCTAATAAATATATAAATGCTCCTATGGATAATTACTTGAAACTATATACAGATGTGAACATGAACATAGTTTAGTGATTAACTATTTCTTCTAAAAGATCGTAGGTTTAAATTCCCCACCTTCACATTTGATATAAGATTTCAAAAGAATTACGAGCCTAAAACTACAAAATATGCTGATTTGGGTTGGGATATACAATATTTAACTTGCATCACCGCCCTTGCCCTTAATCCATTAACGAAAAAGAAAAAAATAATAAAAAGATAAGTCCATTATTCCATTTCGACAAAAGACCCACGTTCAAGTTTCACAGCTTTGGGTCTGCCATCCCGATCATGATTTTCACTTACCTCAAATCTAAAAGTTGTCATTTTTTTGGTTATTCAGACCCTAGACACTGTGATTTGCAAACACGTGCTCTAGTCCTCTTAGTTATAAGCTTCACCTCATCTCCACTACATCCGTTCATCGAGTATCCTAAAAAACAATGCATTTCAAAGTGTGATTAGGGAGGAAAATAAAGTAAAGGGTAAAACAACCAAGATCAAAATATGAACCTATCATGGAGAACGAAAATGACCCGAAACGAGACAAGGAGTTGAAGTCTGATTGGAGAAGACCGGCCCGGGACATAACGGGCCGGCCAAAAGAGTGACCTAATGTCGGGGCAGAGAACGAGGAAAGCGACCAGAGGGAAGCCCATTGAGCCACGAAGGGCTCGGCCCCGACCCGGTGCTCGGCCCCGACCCGGTGCTCGGCCCCGACCCGTGCTGCTCGCCCGACCCGGTGCTCGGCCCCGACCCGGTTGCTCGGCCCCGACCCGTGCTCTCGGCCCCGACCCGGTGCTCGGCCCCGACCCGTTGCTCGGCCCGGCCCGGTGCGACCCGGCCGCTCGACCCGCCCCGGTGCTCGGCCCCGACCCGGCTCGTCCCGAGCCGCCGAGCCTCGGCTCGGCCCACGGCCCAGCCAGTGATCCCCCGTCTTCGATCGACGATGTCGCTCAGGCCCTGCAACGGTGAATTAGGGTTAGCTACGGAAGATTCTGGAACAACTTCACGCTATAAGTATTGATCCAGCTTTAGAGGTATGACGAAAGAGAGTTGACTACATTTACGTTATTCTCTTGCTAACTTAAGCATCGGAGCCCGTGTGACTAGAGTCACACCGGTTTAGCTCGATTTGATTTTGCAGGTACTAGTCTCGGATCAACAAGTTTGGTGGATGCGAGGTAATGAACCGGAGGACCGAAATCCACGCATCAACAATTGGCGTCGTCTGTGGGGACGATACAGCAAAACGAGTTTCGTCGAAGCAAAATCCCGATCTGAGGTGAAATTTCGATCCAAGGCGTGTAGGGTGCAGTGGCCGACCATTCAGGCGAGGTAGGACGAAGCCCCGATCATCGACTTGGCCCGAAAGCGACATGAATCCTGATGAGAGCCATCGGTGCTTCGAAGAGAAGAGCCTTAAAGAAGCGGCTGATCACTTAGATGAGGCAAGACCGAGCCCTGATCGTCAACTTAATCCGACCACCCTTGACGGGGGAGAACCAGTGTCGTGCCTGAATAAAGCGACAGACCTCTCGGGAAAGGCGAGGCCGAGCCCTGGTTATCAACTTAATCCGACCACCCTTGATAAGGGAGAACCAGTGGCGGGCCTGATTAAAGCGACAGATCTTTCGGGAGAGGCAAGGTCGAGCCCTGGTCATCGACTTAATTCGACCACCCTTGACAGGGGAGAACCGGCTGAAGAGGTAGAATCTGTCCCTCTGACAGCCGAAGATCGACGGGTCAACATCGGAACCAAGTTGGGGAGTGAGGAAAGAGAAAGCCTTATAAACTTCCTCAGAAGCAATGCTGCTGTGTTCGCATGGTCACCGGAGGACATGTCGGGAATCGACCGAGGAGTTATGGTACATCGACTCAACGTCGACGAGAGTTGTAAGCCAGTGAAACAGAAGCGTCGCGCGTTCAACCAAGAAAGGAACGAGATTGTAGCTGAACAGGTGGATGAGCTACTGAAAACAGACTTCATTCGGGAAGTACATTATCCCCAGTGGATATCCAACGTGGTGCTGGTAAAGAAGCCAAACGGCAAATGAAGAATGTGCATTGACTTCACGGATCTAAATAAGGTTTGTCCAAAGGATTCTTTTCCTTTGCCTCGAATAGATCAACTGGTTAATGCCACTGCAGGACATGAAAGATTGAGTTTCATGGATGCCTACTCTAGATATAATCAAATCAAGATCCATGTACCGGATCAGGAGAAAACTTCTTTTGTCACGAGTCGAGGCTTGTATTGCTACACCGTGATGCCGTTTGGACTAAAGAATGCAGGTGCAACCTACCAACGAATGGTGAATCGGATGTTTGCAGCCTTAATCGGCAAAAATATGGAAGTCTACGTAGACGACATGCTGGTAAAGAGTCGAAAGAACGAGCGACACGAGGAGGATTTGGCAGAAGCTTTCGACATCTTGCAAAAGTACAAGATGAAGTTGAATCCCACCAAATGCACGTTTGGAGTGACCTCAGGCAAGTTCCTGGGATTTTTAGTGCACCAAAGGGGAATCGAAGCCAATCCAGATAAGATCAAAGCTGTTCTGGAGATGGATCCACTTAAAACTCTAAAGCAGCTGCAGGGACTCAAGGGAAGGATAGCAGCACTCAACAGATTCGTTAGCCGTTCCACTGACAAGTGCCTACCATTCTTCAAAATCTTAAGGAAGAAAGGACAATTTGAATGGACGGAAGAGTGCGAGGCTGCCTTTAAGGAGCTGAAACAGTACCTAGGGGCAGCTCCACTCCTCGCAAAGCCGATCGTGGGTGATGAGCTCTACTTATACTTAGTTGTATCCAGCACTGCGGTGAGTTCCGCGTTAATAAAGGAAGAAGATGGACGACAATCCCCAATTTACTACACAAGCAAAGCAATGGTAGATGCAGAACTTAGATACCCACCAATGGAGAAGCTGGCATTGGCACTGGTCACTTCAGCTCGGAGACTACGCCCGTATTTCCAAGCTCACAAAAATAATGGTCCTCACTAACTTTCCCTTACGACAGATCTTACAAAAGCCAGACACTTCTGGACGACTGGTAAAGTGGGCTGTAGAGCTCAGCGAGTACGACATTCACTATAAGCCAAGAACTGCCATGAAAGGGCAGGTTGTGGCAGACTTCATAGCGGAATTAACACCAACAGAGCCTCAAGTATATAGTATCGACCCACAAGTGGTTGAGGAAGAACAACTCTGGACACTCTACGTAGATGGGTCCTCAAATTTTCGGGGATGCGGGGCAGGACTCCTACTAATCTCTCCAGATAAAGAAAGATTCGAATATGCGCTGCGATTCAACTTTCATGCATCCAACAACGAAGCCGAGTACGAAGCTCTACTAGCAGGACTAAAAGTGGCCAGGTACGTTGGGGTCAGGAACATACTAATACTTAGTGATTCACAGCTGATTGTGGGTCAGGTGAAAGAGGAGTTCCAGGCTAGAGAATCGCGAATGGCGAAATACCTTTCACAGGTAAGAAACCAGCTCGACCAGTTCTCAAAATATGAGATTCGACAAATTCCACGTGCTCAAAACGTCAACGCCGATGCGTTAGCTCGACTAGCTGCGGCTTATGAAACCAACTTAGGCAGAACTGTACCGGTCGAGATTCTACCCGAGCCAAGCATAGAAGCTCAGGAAGCCATGGATATCGACAATCAAGGGCAATCAGAAGAAAACTGGAAAAGCCCTTTGATCAAATATTTGAAAGATGGGATCCTGCCTACTGAAAAGATAGAGGCCCAGCAGCTACAACGACGAGTGGCCAGATATGTGCTTAAAGACGACAATCTGTACAAAAGAGGCTACTCGTTGCCGCTTTTAAAATGTCTAACGCCCGATGAAGCCGACTACGTCATGAGAGAGATACATGAGGGTGTTTGTGGGAGCCATTCTGGAGCACGATCCCTAAGTCACAAAATAATTCGACAAGGGTACTACTGGCCGACCATGCTGAATGACACGAAGCAATTCACCAAAAAATGCGACAAATGCCAACGGTTTGCAACCGTACCTAGACAACCGCCAGAGCCTCTGACAAGCATAATGAGTCCTTGGCCCTTTGCTCAGTGGGGAATAGACCTTATAGGGCCTCTCCCACTAGGAAGGGGCCAGACCAAATTTGCAGTAGTGGCAGTCGACTATTTTACTAAGTGGGCCGAAGCCAAAGCCCTAGCGACAATTACAGAGAAAAAGGTCACCGACTTCATCTGGAAGAACATAATTTGCCGTTTCGGAATACCCTACGCCATTATCAGTGATAATGGGAAGCAGTTCGACAATGCTGCCTTTCGAGAATTTTGCAGGGAGTTAGGCATTAAGCACATCTATTCCTCGCCAGCACATCCGCAGGCTAATGGGCAGGTTGAAGCAGTCAACAAAATTATCAAAAGAACTCTGAAGACCAGATTAGAAAAGCTCAAAGGGTTGTGGGCAGAGGAACTTCCCAACGCATTATGGGCATACAGAACGACACCTTGTACTTCGACAGGAGAAACGTCATTTTCATTATCATTTGGCTCTGAGGCGGTAGTGCCAGTCGAGATCGGACTCCCTCCCCAAGGTAGAGCAGTTCACTCTACTTGACAACAACGAATCCGTAAAGCTCAACCTCGACCTATTAGAAGAACATCGAGAAACAGCACGACGACTACGAACGGCTGAATACAAAAATCGAATAGCTCGATACTACAACTCGAAGGTCAAGCAACATGACTTTAGAGAAGGTGATCTGGTGTTAAGAAAGGTTATGCCCAATACAAAAAATTCAACTAGCGGTGCGCTCGGGCCAACATGGGAGGGCCCATACAAAGTCACTGAAGTGGTGCGAATAGGCACTTATGCTTTAGAAGACCAGCGGGGGAAGGCCTTACTACACCCGTGGCACGCCCAACACCTCAAAAGATACTACCACTAGTTCGACATATTTCTGGACATTTTTATGTTTCTCCATTATTTGGACCAACTAAGCTTATTGTAACCAAATCTTCGACAGGACGATTTTCCTACTAATAAAGTATTCGACGTTCAACGTGATACTTGAGTTCTTATGTTCATTCTGAAATAAATTTCTCAAGCAGGGGGCATCATATAAATATCTACATATCTACGACCTGAACATCTACATATCTACGACCAATCAAGGAACTCAAAATTAGGACGGACCTAGAAGCAGGCCGATAAACTGAAAGCCAATCAGTGAAACCAGGGAAAAGAATCCCGAGGTGCTGAGAAAGGCATGCGTACGGGCCCAGCAAGGTTAAAACAGAAAACAGGCAAGCCTAACCGATCAACGAAACCCACGGGTAGAAAATCATATGGCAAAAGCCAAAATAGGTTAATTGATATTCCTGGTATAGTAGATGCTATCACACATACAATCATACTCAATTCGATGGAATTGTTTGATCCTTATTGTTGTAAGGGGATCTTCTCTCATTTCGCACGTGAGGGGTTCTTTCTTGGTTTCGTCCAGTCATTAATAACTTTATTATTGGCCAAAAGAGTGACCTAACGCCGGGGCAGAGAACGAGGAAAGCGACCAGAGGGAAGCCCACTGAGCCACGAAGGGCTCGGCCCCGACCCGGGGCTCGGCCCACGGCCCAGCCAGTGATCCCCCGTCTTCGATCGACGATGTCGCCCAGGCCCTGCAACGGTGAATTAGGGTTAGCTACGGAAGATTCTGGAACAACTTCACGTTATAAGTATTGATCCAGCCTTAGAGGTATGACGAAAGATAGTTGACTACATTTACGTTATTCTCTTGCTAACTTAAGCATCGGAGCCCGTGTGACTAGAGTCACACCGGTTTAGCTCGATTTGATTTTGCAGGTACTAGTCTCGGATCAACAAGTTTGGTGGATGCGAGGTAATGAACCGGAGGACCGAAATCCACGCATCAACAGAACCTATACTACTAGTATTATACATATATATGTATATATACATTATGTTGGAAGATATGAGAGAGATTAATTGATTATATATTGGTATTGGAATGGGTGAAAAGAAAAGAAAAGATGATGAGTCCTTAAGAAAAGGCCATTCTCTCCCAACCCTACTTGGCCCCACCCCATCAACACACACATTAAATTTCAAAACTATAACTCATTCGTCACAGATAAAACACAAATACCACACACAGAAGAAGTTCAAAGTACAACCACCACCACCCACGGTGGCGCCGCCGCCGGCAACCACCTCTCCCGGCGGCCAAATATATTAATCCCCTTCACACAACCATATATATATATATATATATATATATATATATATATCTTGTCCTTTTTCTCTCTCTCTCATTGAAGAATCCGCCCTTGAATTTGAGGCATCTTCCCCCCTCTCCTCTTTCATGCTTCTTCTGTGGTAGCCTTTATTGTTCTTGCCTCCCCCTCTCTCTCCTCCACTTTCTCTCTCTAAAAATCCCCCCTTTTATATATATTCCATATATACAAACACAACCCATCTCTCTTTTTGCTCTCAATTCCAATGGCAGTTCAAGCTCAATACCCTTCCAATGTCCTCCTCCTCAACAGGTTCCCCAAATTTTCCTCTGTTTCTCAATCCCAGATTTTGATTCTGGGCTTTCGGTTTTTGATCTGTTTTCATAATTTGCAGAAACATTCAAGAAGATCATGATTTTTCATTACAGCCTCAACCTGGTGGAGTAGTAGCAGCTGGAGGAGTTCTTCCACACCCCCATCTTCTCTTCAACAATGGAGGTCGGTCTTCAAATTCAGTTTCAGTTTCAGATCTTTTGTTTGAATTGGTTGATTTTGGATGATGGGTTTTGATTTTTAATCAGGTGGGAATGATAATAATATGAATTTGAGGAAAAGAGGAAGAGATGTTTCAGTTTCAGCTCCCACCATTATCAATCATCCTCTCTGTTTTCATCACCAATCTCAAATTATTGAGATTTCTCAGCTCCATAGCCACCACCAATCCTCCAATGTCGTCTCCACCGGCCTCCGGCTGTCCTCCGGCGACCAACAACATAAGCTCCACCAGCACCCGCCGGCGATGAATGAGAATAATCTTGTTTCTCTCTCTTCCTCTGTTTTATTGTCTAGCGATTTCGCATCCCATATCAAGCAACAGAGGGATGAGATTGACCAGATTCTTCAAGCCCAGGTACGGATTTGAAATACCCAGATGGGAAATTGAATTTTTAAGGGAAAAAAGGAGAAATTGATTTTGAATTTTGGGTTTTGGGGTTTGATTAGGAGGAGGAGCTGCGGCGGGCGTTGGCGGAGAAGAGGCAGAGGCACTTCCGGGGAGCTGGTGGGAGCGGCGGAGGAGACGGCGGCGAGGAAATTGCGGGAAAAAGAAACGGAAGTGGAGAAGGCCACTCGCCGGAACGCGGAGTTGGAGGCACGCGCCGCCCGGGTGAGCATGGAGGCGCAGGCGTGGCAGGCGAAGGCGAGGGCGCAGGAGGCGGCAGCGGCGGCGCTGCAGGCCCAACTACAGCAGGCGGTAATGCGCGGCGCCGGAATGGGCGGCGGAGGAGAGGGCGGCGGAGACTGCACGGTGGGGGCGGCGGAGGACGCCGAGTCAGCGTACGTTGACCCGGAGCGAGTCGCGGCCGGGTCAGGACCGAGTTGCAAAGTGTGTCGGAAGCGAGTTGCGTCGGTGGTTCTTCTGCCGTGTCGGCACTTATGCGTTTGTACGGATTGCGATCAAGTGGTTCGGGCCTGCCCTATTTGCCGGGCCTTCAGAAATTCCAGTGTTGAAGTTTTTCTCTCCTGAGGCCCAATAGGCCCAACCCCCAGGCCCAATGGTAAAAAGTAAAAATAAAAAAAAAAGAAAAAAAAGAAAGGAAACCACACCCAAAAATAAAAAATAAAAAAAAAAATCTATATTATATTATAATATTAAAAAAAAACACACATTTTGTTTTTCTTTTTCTTTTCTATCTCTCTATTTTGATACTTGGAGATGTAAATGGCCATGTGGAGGATGGCAGTGTCTTTCTTTTTCTTTTTGGTGAAATTTAATTCAAATATAAATTCTTTTATTTTATTACCAATTTGTTGCTTCATTGATTTTCTAATGTGGTGTGTGTTTTTTTTTCTGATTTAATAGTTTCTATTTACTAATTTTGAGTTTCCATTATTGCACTTGAATCACTTGGGGCATTGTCGTTTCACTTTATATAGTATGTTTGAATTGATGTGAAATAAGTGCATGAGGTCATGAATTTAATTATCGATTAAGGTCGAAATCAAATTTATAAGGAAAAATATCTTCGATATTCAAATTTGAGAGTTTTTAAAGGTAGAAAAACTTTTTTTTCTTTTATCATTTGAAAAGAGATGAAACGCCGGTTACGACATTCATCGATAATTTTACTTTTTACTAACATTGTCGCGAGTAATTGAATTATTAAAAATGTATTTAGGTTTTACTATCACTTTTTGGTTTTTTTAATTATCTAAATAGAAATGTCTCATTTTCAATAATCTTAATTTTAGGTCTGGTATGAATTTAAAATTAAAAATAAAATAAAATAAACTTAAAATGATCCGTTGGGAGAATGATTTTTTTTTTTCTTAACTAATAATTTATTGGAGAGATCAAATCAGAACAGAAGTAGGTCCAAAGTTCATGATGCATGTGCACTGCACATGCCACTGCCTTTTATATTTCCAAGCAAAAAGGAAAAAAAAGGAATATTAATAATAATTGAAATACGTTTGGTTATGAGGTTTTTTTTTTTTTTTTTGCCCTTTCCTTTTTCTAACATAAACATAGTAATTTTTTTTTTCTTTTTTGATTCAAGATCATCGAGATGAACATTTGAACTTCCGATCTTCTGATCGTTAATATATACTTTAACTATGAGAATAGGTAAGTTATAAAGAAGAAAGTTATTTTATAAGCTTTTTTTATCCAAATATAAACAATATATGATGGTGTTTTAATTTATGTCTCATTTTGCTTAATAATCATAAAAAGTTAAATTACATTTTTTAGTACCGTACTAAATTTGGCCATTTTTATTTCTATTATTAAAAGTTTATGAGACACTCTATGGTTAGTTAAAGGTTATAACACCTTCGACGTAACGAGTTGTTTAAGAATACATAGCAAAACGTCGTTGTTCAAAATCAGTTATACCCTTTAATTTTTAGTTTTTTTTTTTAGTCTTTAGTAGTGATATTATGGAAGTTATTGAATCAGCGCAACAAAGTTTAAGTTGCAAAAAGATAATTAAGCCTAATTATTAAAATGACAAGAATTATTATTGTAAAAGTAAGAATTATATTGATGAAAACAGAATAATTTGAATGTGATGAGTGTAGCAATGTGTGCATTGTGATTAAACAAAGAGGAGATTTCAAAATCCAAGAGCTTTTTCTTAAGGAAAGCAAAACAAAGATCAAGAAAAACAGAGGCATTGACCAAATTTAGGTCAAATTTTAGCTTATGGGAATCAGCAAATTTGGTTGCAAAATTAATGTGCTCTTGTGGAATCTTCATATATTTTAATGCACATAGTTGTTTCATTTTTTTTATTTTTAATGTATTTAAAAAAAATAATAACAATCGTGTTTTAATTAGAGAGAAATTTAATTTTATACGACTTAAATTAATTTATCTTCAATTTAAAATTATGTTTGGACAAATTATTTAATTTTTTTTAGTAGTGGGTGAGAATTCGAACTCGTAACTTTTTAGATGCGATATTTACTTAATCGCAAAAACCATAGTATGAGAAAGACTTTTTTTTCTCTGTCATTTAATTATGGGGCAACTAGAGAAATGGCTAATGAAAAATGGCCAAAATAATCAAATATCACGAAAATGGATAAAAGGCAGTTAGAGTTGAACTACAAGATTGTATGTGGACAAATTTACCCTCCAATCAAAATAGGTAAATTTATCTTGACACTATCCCTATAAAATTGTGACGAAAATACCCATCATCAAAATCTTTAGTACACCTAAATTCTAGGAAACAAGATAGTAAATCAAAATTATACCGTTCAAAAATTTTAAATCACATCTAGATTTAGAAATTTAAAAAAATGTAAGATAAAATCTGTTGAATGCATACTTTGAAATAAAAAAAAAAGATTGAATCAAAATGTAAAATAGACTAAAAAAACGTAAAATCAAATTAGAAAAGTGGAAAAATAAAGATTGAATCTGTAAAGTACTGTTTTTAAAATATAGATGGAGTAGTTGAAGATTAATACCATGTTAGGATCCATTATGGAAGGGAAAGCAACTCAAATGACTCCTTCCCACTTTTGCCCTTAACTTCTTCTTCCCACACTTGCCTTAACTCTTCCTTCTTAAAAATAAATAAAATTTGATTCAATCAAGTCTCAAGCCCCTCAAGCCTCGTGCGCCTCAAGCTTTCGGCGTCCCTCTTCGGCGTACACAATTTTCGGCATCCCTCTTCCCACTCTTGCCAGAACCTAAACAACCTCCTTCGGATAAGCTTTCGGTGTCCCTCTTGGGGTACACAATCTCCTAGTTTCGTGATCTCTGATTCCTCTAGTTGAAATCAAAATCCCTTTATTTCAATGGGTGGATAGCTTTAGACAAAATCCCTTGAAATCAAAAATTGAAATTTTAGGTGATTGTGTGATTTCAATTTTGAAACTTCAATTGAAATCCTGTGTGATTTCAAATTGGGTACAAAGATTCTGCCATTCTTTCGGCAAAATCCCTAGAAGCTTTCGGGTACAAAATCCATTGAAATAAAAAATTGAAATCATCCATTGAAATCCTCCTTTTGAAATCCTCCAAACTTCGACATTCCTCCTTCAAGGGTAAGTAGTCGACTATTTTTTTTTTTTTTTTGTAATCGACTGTTTTGTAATACTCCAAACCTCATTGTTTTTGTTATCCAACAACGTATTCATTGATCGATTTTGAATGTTGTTTAAATAATTGACCGTTTGTTAGCAACCTCCGATATTCAAGGGATTTTGTTGGACACAACCTGTTTTTAGGACACCTTATAGATATGGTCAGTTGGGGAGATTATATTGAAAATATAGTTTAGATTAAATAATAAATAATAAAAATATTGTTAAAATTAGATTCTAGTTTAGTTTGAAAAAAAAAAATTTAATAAATTTCCAATCTTAAATCTCATCTTAAATTTCAAATTTCAATAAATTTAAACTCAGATCTCAATTATGATGTTTCAATAAATATCATTAGTACCTGGAACTTGTCAATTTTGATGTTTTTTAGCTCAATGTAACCATTTTATTGTTAAACATTTAAAATATATTGTAAAAAAATCAAGAACATCCAATTAGATTCCGGTAGAACTAATTGATACTCATTAGGAATATAATATGTGGTACTAATTGATACTCATTAGGAACTAATTAATTTTAACAATATTAGGAATACGCATTCTTATTTGTTGGTTCTACCGGACGATTTTTTTTGGGCTTGATTCAATGGTTGAATCTTGTGGAGTTTTCTTTTTTCATTAATAATCTAATTTTCTAAGAACCGGGTTTGCTGCAATAGGAAGATTCTTTCGAGTAATGTTTCAATAATTCAATGACTAATTCTCATATATCAAGAATTAAAATGCAGCTTCTTAGAATGTAATAATCATGGCATATTAGTTATGAATGTTGATGGACAAGGATAACCCAGTCAAAATGGTCATCTACTCTATAGAATCCTATATCTACCCCGTTGTACTGACGTCTCTTGCTTATTTTGTGAGATAACCTCTAGTAGCCATATATTTACACATTCATCGTATCTCCCCTTAGGAAAATATTAATATATGTTTCCTTGATTGCTAATATGCATTTTTGATTTTGTTGGTTTTAGTTACTTTTTTGCCATATTTTATGCTTTGATCTTTGTTCCGATGCAGTGATAAAGAAAGATTATGCGATGCAAAATATGGCTATTTTCTGCATATAGTTTTCAATCTATTTTCGGCGTCTGAACTTTCACTACCCCTGTAGATGGTGTTATATACGGGGTTAGTATCTACAACTATGCAGTAGTCGCTGCACCTGACATCCGCCAATAGGGATATGACACACGCCACGTCCTTATCTACTAACAGCCTCATAATTATCGACTTGCCAACACCATTTCTGAAAAGTGAAAGACGTGTAATTTTTTTTCCTTCTGGAAAATAAATATCTCTAGAGATACATTCACAAAGTTCTTGTAGGGTGGAATCGAATGGAATTGAAACGTGCAAGGTAATGAACCCTTGATAATTGTTGTGCTCCTCCCAACTAAAACCGTAGCTAACAATGATCGCATAATGTTCCCGCATTGATTGATTTAATTCTTGAAAAAATGTAAAAATAAAATGGGTGGGGATTAATGATATATTGTCTAAGAATATTAAAGTGAATCATATATGTAGATTCGGTGGTTTAAATTTTGTGGAAATATTTTAGGAATTATATAGATTTTGTGGTTTAAATTTTGTGGAAAGATTTTAGGAATTATGTAGATTTTGTAGTTAAAGGTGGTTTCAATATTAAGTCTATAATTAGGGACCGATTTAAGGGAATGTGGGAGGCCTAAAACGCGGATGGGTAAAATGGAGAAAGATTGCAAGGGCAAACATGAAGTGTGTAGAGGGATAAATAAGGAATTATATACCTCCCCAAATTTTAGGAAATCAATTTTAGCCATGTCATGCAATTTAGAAAAACTTTGGCCATTTTGCTTAACGATAACCTGTGAGTAGCCATTCCTAACGATTTTCCTTTAATTATTATGTTTTGGTGTTTTCTTGAAAATTAAATTTGAATGGGGAGGGGGTCTCAAATCGGGCCAGGCCCACTATTGGCTTCTTAGGTGAGAAAGCCCATTAACTCTTTTCAAACCTTAAAAAGATAGTTATTGTTTGATAAAGATGAACAAAAATAACATTTCATTTGTGTCTTATTTTTTTTTCTGTGGAAGTTTAATTTTTCTGGAAGTTTTACTCAATAACATAATAAAATAATGTAACTTTAAACATGTCAACATTTTTTATATATTATATAATATAAAAGGAAAAATATTTAAGTGTCATCTTCGTGCTGACCACCAATAAAAATTTGACAGCTCTTTAATTTTTTATATTTTTCTCTCTTATTTGTTAAATATTTAACAATCGTCACCAAAACATAACTGCTAGGTAAGTATCTAAGTACTATTGGTTCATAAATAGTACATATTGTGACTTCTTAAATGGCTTATTTCTTTATTCTTGTAAATTTCAAATAGAAGGCTATAAATGTAATATACTGTTTTTATTGTGTTATTTTTGTAAATCTCTGGATTCGCCGGTATGGGCTTAATTGAAATGGCGGGCCTGCTGATCTTCATTTTGGGCTTTTTACAATAAAGCCCACTAAAGCATTTTTATGATCTTGAATGGAGGAAAGAAAAATGGACGGACAGAGTTTAATTGCTTAATATTGTTCAGATTGATCAATTCTGATTCGATCAAATTAAATTTTGAAACATTTTTAATCTCATCTTTTTGTTTTTCTTTGTTTGTTTTCTTTTTTATAATTTATATACCATTTCTAATCTAATATATAGTTTTTGAAATGAAATGTCCGTTTTCACTTTTTGTTCTTCTTTTGCAAATAGATTATTTTTTAAAAATGTTACATTTTATATATAATCGCTAGTTATATTTATGCTCTAGTTAACATTACATTATAAATTTGATACTTGAACTTTTAAGATAGTGTCCGTTTAAATCTCATGTTAAAATATTTTATTAATAAATTTGCCTGATAACTTTATTAGGATTGTGTTTATTTAGGACTCGTTTGATAACGTTCTTGTTTTTTATTTCTCATTTCTAATTTTATTATGAAACTTAAACATTTGACAACTATTTATATTTCTTATTTCTCGTTTTTTAGAAACATTCTCAAAATTGTATAGAAGTTTTCGAAACAACAAAAACAAGTTTCTTGTCCCGTTTTCCATTTGTATCAAGACGTAAATAAAAATAAAGTTTTATCATTCTTGAATATATGAGTGTTGAACTCATGCTGTTCTATTTTTCTTTATAAAAAGAAAACAACGTAAACATTACAAAATGAATCCTTAATCTCCCTCCTTTAAAATTATTTTAATGGACCTATATTTAACAAAAGCCTCTAAAATGAACCAATGTTTAGTTTTTTCTTAATTATATTCGCATTGAAAAGAAAAAAGAAGGAAAGATAGTGCAAGAATCAAACATTACTAAGAAAATTATTTATTTGTGTGTTTAAAAAATAAGAGAAAATCATTATTTAGTAGTAAATTGATCTTTTTCTTTTTTTTTTTTTTTCAAAAGATAAGTTTTGGTACTTTAAGTGACGCTACTCTTTTTTATTATTGTTTTTTTTTCTTTTAATAAAAGTGATGCTACTTTAATCATTTAAACTAAATGTTAACTCTAAATAAAAGCTTTTATTAATTTTATAATAATCATCAACATTGTTTATATCATAATAATGATTTTAATCAAAGTTAATATATCTAAATATATGATTAAGAGATATGTAAACAGTAGAGGAAACTATTAGTTAGAGATAAATAGACACATCCTCGAGAGAAATTTTGTTAACAAAATAGAAGATATATCAGACGATGTGTTGGAGGGCGAGGACAAAACGAAAAAATAACTTGCTCTCCACTTAGTTCATTTTGTATTTTTGAAAAAATTAGGTAAAGAATTAATAGGAATATTGGGTCTCTATATAAATTCTTGAAGCTAATGAGGTATAGATGGGCGTGTCAATAAGAAAATAGGAGCTTTTAAAAAGTAAAGTCTATTTTTGTTTTACACCACATTTTTTACTTTTTATATAAAAATATAATATAATATGCAATTAATCAAATTAAGTATAATTCAATTAGTAAACACCTATAACTAATTAAAACATCCTGAATTCGAATTCTCACCTCTAAATTATACTAAAAAATATAATAATATAAGATGCAATCCCATTGTTATTTTATTTTTCTCCAATGGAAGTGCCCAGAAGCTTCTTCGAAAAATCTGAACCCTAAATAAATACAATTAAATGATTTTTATATAAAAAATACGTAATAATATCTTAATTAATTAATTAATTAGTACAAGGACAAAAGCAAGGTATATTTGGGTTCATTGCTTTCGATTCTTGGTGTCTCCTCGGATAGCTACAAAAGAAAGAGATCTTTTTAATGTTTTTTAAATATTAATTTAAATTAAAATAAGGCTAATTACTTTTTTAATAGGATATTTCTTTTTTCTTTCCTTTTTTTTTTAGCTTTGTGTCTATTACTTTGATTAAAATATTCCACCAATACGGCTATTTTTCTTTTTTCTTTTTTAAGTGGGAAGTTTTCCTCGCTGTACTTTTTAAAAGTAACAATTTTAATCCATGTTTGAAAGTATTTAATACAAATTATATACACAACAAAAATATTTTAATATATTAAATTATACTACATTTAAAGAAATCTACTAAGTATAGTGTCGTGTTGAAATTATGATAAAAGAAATAAATGACAAAACTAAAATATTTTAAAAATATAAGACTAAAATAAACGTTTCAAATAGACTAAAATGGATAAAAATTAAATATATAATAACCAAAATGAAATCAAGTTCAAAGAATTTGAACACTACAATAATCTACCAAGGTTATTTTTATTTTTATTTTTTTATTTTAATAGGAATATTTTTCCCTTTTATTATTTTCGGCCTTTGCGCCTTGTAGATTAAAATAATCAACCAATAAGGCTATTTTTTTTTTTAATCGGGTTTTTACCTTTTACTTTTTTGGCCTTTGTGTATTTTATTGAGAATAAAATAATTAACCAATAAAGTGATATTAACAAATATATAAACTAAGAGAATGGGGCTTTTTTTGTCGAGTCTTTTACAATTTTATCAGATTAAATTATTAAAATTTAATGATAAAAAATAGTGAACTTGTCTTTTGTAATTTTTTTTCCTTTGCCTTTTTTACTTTGACTTTTTGTCTTTTCCGAAGAAAAGAACAAATGAATATAAATAAATAATAAATAAATGAAGGTTAAAAAGCTGTAATTTTTAACTGTGCAGCAAAATGCTTCACGTTTAAAGGACATGCTGCTCCATAGGAAACACACGTGAGAATCACATGTTGCATCACGTGACATGTCAGAGTTGTATCACGTGAAACGTCACGTGTGGGTTAAAAGCTTTTTTTCTTTTCATTTTCTTAAATAAATATTCCGATTAGTCCCTAATATTTGAGATAATTATCAATCTAGTTCTTAATCTCTTGAAAATCTTTAATTTTTATTCCAAATGAAATAAAAATTCTCAATTCTTCCCTACAAATTTTATTAGAATTTGTTAACAAAAAATTTGTGTATTTCATTTCACATATAGATGCCACTTGATAGCATTCCAACGCGTCTATAAAAATCAATTTATTTCAATTGGGATATCTAAGTGTCGTGTCTACTTGTCTAAATATGTTATTAAAATAATAATTTAATAATATGTTAATGTTTCAAACTCACAATCTCTTGATTGGGGATAGGTGTCAATTACCAACTACACTCACTTTGGCTTCAATTTCATGTTAATAAATTAGATTTTAACATTTTTATACAATAACTAAATTGAGAATTTTTAATACATCAATCATAAATTTGAAAATTTAAAATATTGTAGACCAAATTGAGAATTATCTACAAGATTAGAGATCATTTGTTACATTTAGCAAGGAAAAAAATATGTGAACTTTAAGGGATTTACTATTTGAAACTCGAACAATAAAATTGTGAAAGAATAAAAGTATCCCACTAATTATGAGACTTGCAACCATATATATAGTTTAGTAATAGTTTAGTAATCGAGATATTTTTACATTCCTCGAAAAATTGTAAGTTCGAATTTGCATCTCTATTTGTAATGACACTCTTTTCAAAAATATAAAAAATTTAAATATGGCTATTTTTTAAAATAAATATTTGATAGTAGAAAAATGTTCTAATTAATTATAATATTTACAAAGTTTCTTTTTTCTTTTTTTTAAGTACCATAATCGTGGAGTTGGTAAATTGAACTTAACATCAAGAAAAATAATTATCGTCTTATCTACTAAAATATGTTCCGATTGACAAATAAGCCACTAATTAATTTAATTAGGATTTCTAATTAATATTTACATTGATATTCATTATCTATTTTAGTCCATTAATTATTTAATTTATTCTATTAAATTAAAGATGAGTCATCATTTCAACTAATTAAATTTAATTTCGATTTTTTATTATATAAATTAATATTTTTAATGGACTGTTTTAAAAAGATTATTTAACTCCATGATAAATATGCTATTATGTTAAATGAATATATTTTAGTCATTAAAAAATTAAGTACTTAATTAATACTAGCTTATCATTCCACACCTAATCAATCAATTAATTAAAATTTTATTTTAATTTTCATTCAATACTTAGTATCATGATACATAAACATAATTAAATTACATTGATTAAAACATTATTTACCCCTTATTAGAATTTCGAATATATATATATATATATATATTATATTGCACATATGCTAATACAAATATTTAATATGTAATTATTCAAATTTTTAATTAATATCCTTAAAATGAAATCCGCAGTCCAAAACAACATATACAAAACTTTCAATAAAACTCCATGGCAATTCATTTACCTCAAAATGAAATATGAAACTAGAAAAAGATAGCCATATAATTTATAGCAAAATTTAATAATAAATTACATTTACAATTAAAAAATAGAATAGAATATGATGAGAACAACTTATGCAAAACCATTTAAAATGTGAATTTTTTTTAAGGGTGTATTATACTAAACTATATTAAAAAATTTATTATTATTGTTGTTGTTATTATTATGAGTGTTTAGTTTGCGCCGATCAAAACTAATAGTAATAAAAATAATTATTATTATTCTTTTAAAGTGTGGGATTAAAAACAATATTTCACAAATTGACGGAATAAAAAATAATAATTTTTATATCATATTAGGTTGATATCTTAGGTAACCCACCAAAGAAATTAAAATTGGAGTTGTTATAGCCCACTTGCATCTTACACTCTCCAAAGTCATTGGACCATTTCCAAAAGTATCTCCCTTTCGTAATTACATCCTCCTCGTCGTTATCATTATCGTCATTATTATATAATTACAGTTACAACTAAATAATGTTAATAATTATGACCGATTAAAATATCATTATTGATACAAAGAAAGATCTATCATCGTTGTCTAATAATAGTCAATAAGACAAGAGGTTAATAGGATAGAAGAACTAAATCGCTCAACAGTTCCTCTTGAGTTTGGCATCAATAATAGTGGGGATCGATTATCATGAAGTTAAGCTTTAAAGAGCCCATGTATGAGCCAACAAAATCTCTTTCGATGAAATTATAATTAAGTCACCAGGTATATATATTTAGACGTGTTACCTATATTTCATTTAATCGAAGTATTTTTGCTCAACCATGAGGAAAGCCGTGCACGGACTAAAAGTATTGTCTGAAGTAGATTGACTGAGTCATCATATAATCGTCATGTTATTTTGTTAAAGGTAGCTAATAATATCGATCATCTTAGACTAAGTCCATAGAATCATTGTTTAAAATGTAAATTTGCATTCTTTTGAAAATCGAGTTTACATTTTTTAAAGGTTTATAAGAAATATTTTCGACGTGGTTCTTTGATTTTTTTTTTTTTTTCAATTCAATTTAATTTAGTCATTTCTAATCCATCACCCTCATTTTATATTATCGTCAATAACTTAAAAGAGTTTAGTTGAAAGGACTAAATTTAATTAAATGGTGGTTTTTCCAAAGAAAATAAGTGCTGCTTTTTCTATTTTTTAAACAATTAATATAAATAATTGAATTAGTTCCAACCTAATAATTAATGTATTTTAAAATAAAAATAAATAACATACATAATTAAATATTTAAATTCGTCAATTCCAAATAATTTTTAATTCAAAGTTTTTACTTAACGGCATAATAAAACAATGTATTTTTTAATTAAACATGCCACTATTTTGATATTGAAAAAGTATAATTACTTTTTTATTTTTGATATAAGATGTTGAAATTTGTTTTTAATTTTACATTACGTTATATTCGCCAAATTTAAGAATAATTTGCTGTTAAATAATATTTTATTTTTATTATAAATTTCTCAATAACTTAATGTAATATCTTTTTTTTTTTTGGTGATGTGAGGTTTGAAAATGATAATTGCTCAAAATTTGTTAAAAATACTATCTTAGACTTGTAATATTAACTTTTATTTGTTTTTTTACTCTACTTTTAAACTATCCATTTTAGTCCCTGTAAATTTAACTTCAGTTTCATTTTAGTTGTACGTTTGTTTGTTACTTGCAATTTAAAAAAAATATCATTTTGGTTTATGTTTACAAATTTTTAACAAAAATTTTATATACAATAGAAACTCTTTAATATAAAATTAAAAAATATATTAAGCGTAGTGCTGTGTTGAAATTATGATCGAAAAAAAATTAGATAAAAAGTAATATGAATGTTTCAAAAAGATATTTTTTAATATATGGAACAAAACGAATTTTCGAAAGTACGAAGGTTAAAATAGGCCACGGCTAAAAGTAGAGGTACTGAAATAACCTTTTTAACTTTCGAATTTTTGAACTTTTGATTAGAAATGTAACCATCAAAGTTTACTTTGACTTTATTGCTATCTATCTCTTTAATCAATCTAATGAATGCTTTTAGATACTTTAAAGTCGGGGTATGATAGTAATTTTCCTTTTCATTTTTCCATTTTTTTTAAAATTAAATTTGATTACTATCTCTCTTTTATTTTATTTTAGGAAAAGATACTCTTAAAATGTTGGTCAAATTTTAAAATTTAGAAACATTTTTTTTTAAGATCTTTTATATGAATGTTAAAGAAAATAACAACTTAAAATTTAAAATCTCAACTATTTAATAAAAATTAAATTCTCTTGATCATGGGTTTTTTAATTATTATGTTTTTCACTTTAATTATTACGTTTTCCCTCCTTTTTTTTTTACTCTCTCTTATTAATTATTCACGTCTATCTTTTATTTGCCATAAATTTTGCATTAAAATTAAGATGCAATAACTAATATAGCAATAACTTGTAATTTTCTATTTTCTACAAATGATACTTACATCAATGAATTTATTTTGTTGTTTAATCAATCATTTTATGGGGATAAAAAAAAAGCTCAATTACCACACTTTTTTTTTATTCTCTCTCTCTTTATTGTTTAAAATTCAAAATATTAAATCTAACTATGAAAGGATAACAAATTTAAAATTTTTAAATATTAGAAATAAAATTGAAAATAATATAAACAAAATTAAAAAATATATATATATTTTTCTCCTAAATTGGGCAAAAATAATCAATTTCATGAATGGTTACCTTTAGGATATTTTATTAATTCACCCATTAATTTCAACAAAATTGAAACCTCACAGCAAATTAATTAAAATATATATCTAAAAACAAATTTCAAAAAACTCGCCAATTTCAAGCAGAATTAAAATATCATATTTCTTTAATCGTTCCATGCATCTTTATTTACAATTCATTGAATATGTATGAGAATATTTTTTTAACAGTTCTTCAAACACGACAGTCCATTAAAAGATAAAATTTGCAATGCTTAACTAAACATCGAGAAAAAATTGACCCAAGGATTGGTTAACCCATGGTATTGGTTAAAGAAATAGAATGGGTTCCAATTTGTCTGATTTTGATGACACAATTGAATGGGGAGAAAGGGAAATGGAAAGCAATGGCTCTTTGTGCAAATTGATCCCAATAACTTTTTGCTATTTGGTCCCTTTCTTCTTTTTCTTTTCTTTTTTCTCTTTTTCTCTTTTTTTCTTTTTTTCTTATTTATGTGAAAAAGATATGTGGGCCCAATCATCCAATTACCACTCTCTCTCTCTCTCTTGTCAATTTTATGTCTCTTTCCAAACAGCTAAGCTAAGGCTATGCCATACCATTACAATACATTCTTGAATTAGGGTTTCTCAATAAAAAAAATGAGCAAAAAGAAAAAAAAATCAAATATAAAGTATCCAAAATAATTCTAATATCTTTCTCAATTTTGATAAGCATCATCATTTGAGAACTATATGTATGTATTGAATAATTTTGAAATATTTATAACCATTTTATTTTGTATTTTATGTACTCGAACACTGTATTTCTTTGTTTTGTTGTCTCCCTTTTAAAGAAATCTAAGTCAAAATTTAAAAAATTTGGTAAATTAGATAACTGTTTTGTTCTTTTAATAGCTTATTAAAATTATTCTCACAAAAAAAATCAAATTTAAAATTTTGTTATTACTTTTGGAATTTTGTATTTAGGGAAGGTTAAGATATAACAAAGAAATTGTTTTGGAGAGTGGAAAACAAAATGAAATTATTATCAAATTTGAAGCTCTACCCAATTAAATTTTAAAAAAAAAATAAAAGAAACTTTGTTGTATTAATCTATTTGATGAAATTTTCTCATGTTATAATTTTATAGGATGGATATCAAACTATGCCTATGACATTAGTAGCTTCTGGATCCTCTATCCCTATGTTTATTGAGTTAAAAAAAATGGAATCAGGTCAAAATATGTCACACATCGTACATAATTTTTTTTAACATTCGCATATGTATATAAAAATAAACTATTTTATCGTATTATTGAGTGAAAAATTCGAACTCAAACAAAATAAAAATAAGTTCTATAATAAAAATGTGTAACTGAATTGGAGTCTTCGTTTCCATTTTTATCAGTTCAATCAAATTTGAGAAAGAAAAAAAAAAAGGCATATGGACCACTCAATAATTTGAAAATGACTCATTGAAATTGTTCTCTCCCTCCTTTTTTTTCCTTTTTTTTTTCAATTATTGGAGAAGATTCAATGTCAAAAAAATATTAGTATATAAAAATTTGTGTTATGTTAATGTTATTTCACTTTAAATTTAAAAAACAATTCTAATTGAGAAAGTGACAGGTCTCCTTAATTATAAAATATCTAATTAATTACATTTTTTCTTAGAGATGATTTACTAAATTATATATTTTTGTTACTCGTATTGACTTTACTAATTTTATTTATAGCACCACCTGATGTGAGCTTGTGCGAGTCATTACCACCTTGATATGAAACATAGAAAAGATTGAAGTTAGCACATTAAAATTATTTTTTTAATAATTTCGTTATTGAAAATTAGGGATCGCAAAAATTCTTTCGGGTCGGGACCAGCCATGTGGGGAGACCCACCCCAAATTGGGCAAATTTTTTCATTAGATGAGGTTGCGGAAGAAAACTTTTGTGGTATTTCTGGTTTTACCTAACCTAGATGTTGATGATGATTTTTAAAATTATTGGTATATATATGTCAATTTGAATATGATCTAATTAATTTAGATATTAATGATCTTCTTTAGAGGTCGGCGATTTGAATTTTTATGGGCACATTTATAATATTAGAATATATCTGATATTATCTTATTTTATTAATTTATTAATTAAAGTTCAAGTGATTGTAACATTTAATCGTTTGAACTCACCATAAAAAGTGTTATATATTTTATTACCTAAAATATATACTCTCTTATATTACGAGTTTAGTTCCTAAACTTCCACGTTGGTATATAATAAATTCTTGAACTTTAAAAAATATTTAATAAGTTTCTAAACTATCAATTTTGTGTCCAATAATTATGTTACTAAAGTTTCAAATTATCTAATAAACTTCTGAACTTTTAATTTAATATTTTAAAAATCTTGATATATTCGAAACTTTTTAAATGAATGAATTTATTAGACATAAAATTGAATTTTTGAATCTAATAAAATCCTAAACTTTAATTTTCTGTCTAAAAGCTTTGAATTTTAAAAATGTTGAAAAGATCTTAAAATTTTAAAAACTTATTAGGCATAAATTAGGTGCATTAGAGTCTTTAAATAATTTTTCAAAGTTCAAAGACCTGCTTTTGGTAATTCTTTTTTTAATACAACAAGCGGGTAGAGAGATCTGAAACTCATGACTTCTAAGTGTGTTAATTACCGTTGAGCTAAACTCATGTTGACACTCTTGGTACTCCATTTATTCATACCAAAATTTTTTATTTATAAATAATTTTTAATGCTAGTAGATCTCACATTATTTTTAAATGATGCTAACATTACACACAATAAATGACAGTAGTATCTATATTACTGTAGTATAGGAGAGATTTCAAGAGTACCATACTCCCTTTCATTTACACAGTAAATATAAGGAATGGACCCCACAATATTTTTAATACAGTAGTGATGTGATAAGTAGTAAATGGAAGGGAGTATGATATTTCCGTAGTACTATAAATTTTAGTCGGGAAAATTTCTAGTCTTCTACGGAAGTTTTTTCGTACCGTCTCCATTTAAAATTTGTCACTTGTAAAGTACTTCTATTATTATATAAATAAAAAATATATATTTTCTATATAGGGTCTACATACTCACGATACCTCACCTTCACTCATTAAACCACTCTCTCTTATTTATTAATTACTATTATATAGGATTACTTATTTTCTTTTTTTTTTTTAATTTATTTCCCCCTTCATTATTATTTGCATCTTCATGAAGTTCTCACATTCTCCATTCTTATTTCCTTTTCTCCCTTAAAATTAAATTTCTTCATTTTTTTCTTATAGAATGCTCGAATTTTAATGATTTGTACTACATCATTTAAATTACTTATGATTTTTATATCTCTTTTTAATTTTTTTTTTGTTCTTTATTATTTTTTTATTACATTCTAATCATTTTATATTTTTTTCATTTTTTCTTGAATGCATAAAAATATTTGGACGTAGTCAACCTTCGTGAAAAATTAAATAACACTCTAAGTATGTTACGTTTAATTCTTTACATTTTTAAATGGATCATTTTTACGAATTTTGGTTATTTGATTATATATACACATTTTTTTATCATTTTGAATATAAATATGATTCAACTTTAGATTTAGTTGAAATTTTTGTTTCAAATCAATGACTAGCCTAAAACATATAATTCAATTAAATTGGATTTCAAATAAGTCCATGACATATTTTTGAATATATGCAAATTTATTGTTCGATATTTGTATGTCTATTAAAAAAATCAAAATAGGTAACAAATAAAATATGTTGTATTTATTTTTAAGTTTCGTTAAGTATTTACTTTTTAAGTTTGGCTTAGTATCTACCTTCTAAATTTTTGTTTTTAATTGAAGATAAAGTTATAAACGATAACAAATAAAATCTAATGATAAGATTAATTAAATTATACAAAACAATTATTTAACTATTTAGAAATAAAATGAAAATATCGAAATAAAATAAACAAATATTTGTTCTTAATTTTAAAAATCTACAAATAAAATTAGGGAACAAGATATAAAATTGTTCAAATATAAATTTTTTTAGTTGGAATGAAGAAAAAAAAGTGAAATTATAGTGACAATAAGAAAAAATGAAGATGTTAGAAAGTTTAGCACATGTCAATTGAGTTGAGGTAACTTAGTTGAGGTAAATTGAAAAGTCGTGAGTTTGAATTCATATACATGTTGTATTTTAAAAAATAAAGTTAATAGGTAAAAAAGAAATTAAAGTGAATACATAAATAATAATAAAGTTGAAAATAAATTAAAATAAATAATCACATATAATAATAATTAACAGTGAGAAAATGTATCCTATGGGAATTTGAGATATTGTTTCTAACATTTGGTCCCGACTTATAAAGTATATATTTTTATTTATGTAATAATAAAAGTAGTATGGAAACTGATGACTAGAAATTTTATGGAAAGTTTCCTAGATTTATTACGAGCCACGTGGCGAGTGGTGAGGAACCCAAGGCATCGGTGGCACGAAGATTTGGAGAACACGTGGAAAAGCAGTGAGAAATCAAAAGGGGGCAGAGAGGGCAGTGGGCAGCGGGCAGGAGAGAGGATGAAGGTGATGACGTTCCGACGAAGCGTTCGGGCAAAGAATGGGAGTGGGCGACGTGTCGTAAGAAGGAGAGGAAAACGACAAACGAATCTGGGAGAAAAGTGAAACCGTGGGTTCTTGGGTTCGTAGTACACAGTACCATTTCTCTTTTTTTTCTCTCTCTTTTTTTTTCCTTTTTCTGTGTACTTCCCACTTGCACTTTCTAGCGCGTCCTCCACGCCCCTCTCAATTGTTTTTTTTTTTTTTAAATAAGACACAATAAACGAATTTATAAATTTAATATTTTACTCTTTTCAATATTTAGGAAATATAAATTTCAAAAATAATCCAACATATAATTAATTTAATAAAACAACACTAAAATAGAGAGATAAGAAAATCCTATAAATTAGAGATGGAGGCACGTTCGTCTATAGAGAAGATGTCATTGCACTGAGTTATTTGGCACTCCATTTAGAAGATACAACAATTCTTCAAGAGATCTTGTATAGCAGCTAAGTTCTCTTACAAATCTTTAATTGCTTGTATGCTCAATTGGTTGAAAACTATGTTGAACACACAGTGTACTTAAACGGGTAGATGATGCTTTTTTATAAGAGAGCATTCCTTATTATTAGGATGTCTAAATTTAACAAATTGACAGACAATTTTTCCTATTTATTTGGAGGAGTTTAACCAAGTTAAAAGAGTATAAAGTAAGATAATAAATATAAAAACCTTAAAATTTTCAACATGTTACATTGTGGGAGTAGAAGTTCGAATTAGAAAAAATTAACAAATAAAATATTAAAAATGTGCACCTAATATGTGGTTCAAATATATATATATTCAAAACTCACTAGTAGGGGTATTTTGGTACAAAGCCTCGGGAGATAGGAGTTGGTAGAATGGTTGTTATTTCCTTGCTTGGTACAATTTGTATGAGCCTAATTTTATTAGTTCATTTTAATTATTTTATCAAAATTATGTAAGATTTCTATGATCAATTCTATAAAATAAGTCTTAGCCTAGTTCAATAATTAACTGATTAAAGGATATATTTGTAAAGGCATATATCCTTATCCAGTAGGTTGGAAGTTCGAATCCACAATACCACATGTTGAACTATAAAAATTCATAAAATAAATATTATCACATTTTATTTTCGGTTAAAATACTATTTTGGTTCCTTTACTTTTAAGTCTTTGTTCATTTTAGTTCATGTACTTTGAAAACGTTTATTTCAGTCTCTATCTTTTAATCTTGATTCGTTTTAGCCTATGTACTTTAAATATATTCATTTTGATCACTGTACTTTTAAGAAGAGAAAATTTTAGTATCTCTTCACAAAAATTTAACACAAATTTTACATCTACTAGAAACTCTTTAGCATAGAGAAATGTTTAGATTTTAAGAAATATATTAATTGTAATGTCGTGTTGAAATTGTGATAGAAAATGAGATTAAAAATAAAATGAACGAACCAAAATGGTCACTTCTAAAAGTAGATGGACCCAAATAAACATATTGAAAATTTAGGAACTAAATCAACCATAATTAAAAGTACAAGATCAAATCGAACAAGAAATATATAAAGACCAAAATAAACGAAAACTGAAAGTATGGTGACCAAACTAGTATTTTAACTATTATTTTTTAAAAATTTTAATGACATTTTTACACGGCTAAACATAGAAATTTTTCTGTTTCTAAACATCTTATTTTCAGGCATTCGAATAAGCAAATGAAACTACCAAGCATGCAACTCCCCCGTCATGCAGCCAAATTAAATCCCTAATGGCTTAATAAATGAAAATATTTAACTTCTAACTGGTGAGGAATAACTTTATCCTTATCATGCAACTAAAATAAATAAATAAAAAGATATAAATATTAAAAAAATGATAAATTATTAAATATTTAATGATGCTAAGGACAAGGTTGTTTCCACGAAAAAATTTTCACCAATGATAATTAAAAAAATAAAAAATAGAAAAGAAACATTAAAAAACATCAATAATAATTAAGAGAGAGTTAAAGAACATTAAATGCCACCCGTGAACTAAAACCAACTCTTGTTGAAATGATCAAAGTCTACGCTTTTTTTTTTTTTTTTCTTTTTCTCTTGCTTTGACTTCAAGTTACCTACTATTTTCCTTATTTATTTTTGTTAAATTATAAATATTATTAAAACCAAAAAGAAAAAAAAACCCCCTTTTTCTTTATGGGTCCTCAAAGTAAGGAAAGGAATGGACACCATTTTCTTGAGTTGAGTGACCTAAGGAAAAGTTATAATTTCATTACATTTTATTTAATAATAAGCGGTGAAATAAATATAAATCTCAAAAGACGAGTTTAAATAATTTTTCCAAAAGCTAATCTATAATGATTAATTTTAACCGTTAATATTAAAAAAGAAAATTACAGTTAAGGTTTACCTCCTCTTATTTTATGGTTGAACTAAAAAAAATTAGACACAAATCAAATGGTGACCCAAAATCAAATTATTTGAAATTTTGATCAAATGAAGTGCCTAAATATAGTTAACAAATAAAATAAAATCAAATCAACCCTTGCCAAGATAATTAAGGAATTACCCCATAACAAGAAATATAGTCTTGGTAACTTTATGGTCTCTCGTTCCTAAAATTGTGTAGAAATTTTGAGTGCGGTTGATAATGTTCTAGTTTATTGTTTTTGTTTATTATTCTTTAACAAATAAAAATAGAATTGCATTGCTCCAACACCCCTAGATTCAAGAATGAAAAAAATAATAGTTTTTTTTATTTATGTTTTCGAACAAATTTGGAAAAGGAAATAAGAAATTTGTTTTGTCTGTTTTCAAAATTTCTATACAATTTTGAGAATATTTTTAAAAGAATGAAAAATAAGAAACGCAAATAATTGCAAATGCTTAGGTTTCTTAATAAATTTGGAAATGAGAAACAAAAAAATGGAAACGTTACTTAATGAACTATTTGGAAACAACAAAATCAAGGTTTTTTTTTTTTGTTTGTTCGTGTTCAGGTTTCAATCCTTTTTTCAAAATATAAATAAAAGGACGTTTATAAATGGTATAATAAATAGTAAAAAAATATAATATAAAAAATTAAATAGATTTAATGAAAAACTAAATTTCATATAAAAATTATTATTTTTTTGTTTAAAATTTTAGTGAAGGAGAAATAAAAAATTGTTACTCAGACATGTTTCGGTTTTTTGTCTCCGACAAAAAAAAAGGAAATAGTTACCATATGCCATTTTATTTTTATTTAAAAAAACGAGAAATAGAAACTTCAAGGCTCGTTTGATAACATTTCCAGTTTCTTGTTTCCCGTTTATTAAGAAACTTAATCATTTTGCAACTAATTATGAGTTTGTTTGGTAACATTTTTATTTCTTGTTTTTCATTTCAAGCTTTATTAAGAATCCTAAACATTTTACAACTAATTATGTTTCTTGTTTCTCATTTATTGAAAACATTTTCAAAATTGTATAGAAATTTTGGAAACAATCAAAACAAGTTTCTTATTTATTGTTTCCATTCTCAATTTGTTACAAAACGTAAATTCATTGGTGTGTTAGGTGATAACTCTCCAAATATAGAGTTATTTGGGTATAATGTTGGTATAAATTCGCTAAAGATAGCATCACTTGCACTCATATTCACTGAGTTTGTGCTAAAAAGATCATAAACACTAGCTTTCTACATTTTAATATTGTCAATTGCAATTGAGCTAATTTCGGTGCATTTTGCTACAGCTTTAACGATGCTAGCATCAGATCCAGATTCAGAAAGCAGCAGAAAACGACAAATTGACAGTGAAAGGACTGCTCAACGGGATTTACCACAGTAACTCGGACAAATATCTGGAATTTAGAGTTGGGGCTCACTTTATCCTTTGTGTTGTCCTAAAATTAAGGATGGGTATAAAAGTACCCCTTTAAGGCAGCCTCCAACACTTCACCACTCCATTTTGGAATCATCCATCCCACCCCCCAAGAAAACTTCTCCAGCTGCTCGTGGAAGAGTTAGAAGAAGCCCATAAATCTGCGGTTGAAACAAAGAACAAGAGGATTTCGCTTTGAGCTGAAACCTTCAGCTTCTTCTCTTCATCTTTGAATCTCTTTGTTTTATTTTCATTCTAGTTTTTATTTGATTTTCTTGTATGACTTTGCGTAGTTAATCTAATTTGTGAGGGGGAGGTTGTTGTGAACCCTTGTGGCAGTAGACTTTGTTACTGTTTTTAAATGATGAAGAATATTGTGTTGAAGTTGTTTTATAAATTTATTTTCAATATGCTTGATCACCATGTTGGAATTGTTAACTTTTGGAAAATCGTAATAGGAAGCGAAATACTTCATCTCGAGCTAGAGTCTACTTGAGTTTAGCGTGTGGTGACTTAGGGATAAGCATCACCTAGCTTGGTCATGAAAACTGTGCATATATGCTGTTAGTGTTTATCTATGAATGTTAACAGTAGAAAATCTGGGAAATCTGAGAAGATTCCATGTCTGTTTGGCCAATGCTCTAGCATCGTTTATGCTATAACATCATTTGCTTTAAGTCCACAAGAGTCACTTATGCCCTTCCCCCTTACTCACTTTAATGTCAGTATTTCAGTTCATATTTGTGCATTTTCCTCCGACATTTTGTTCTCATCTGTCTTTAATTCATTTTAACAGTAGTTCACTGGTGTATTGTTTGAGTTGATGTATTTTAGTTTTCCTATTTGTTATAAATACTTTGCTTGTTTAAAATCCTCTCATCTTTAGTGATTATTGAAGTGTGTAACAATCAATCCCTACGAACTTTTTATTACTTTCTACGACGATTGTGTAGACTTGCACAAGGGGACATAAATCAAACCAACATTAGGGTAATGCAATTCTATTGTTCTTTATTAAAAATGAGAAAACAGAAACAATAAATGAGAACATTACGCCAAACGAACTATATCTTTATTGTTTCTCATTTTTTTTGAACCAAATCATATAAAAATTTTGAAAACAATATTAAGGTAAGTTTTTTTGTTTTTGTTTTTGTTTTTTGTTTCTGTTTCCGTCTCAGAATTCATGAGTGTTGGGACCCTTCAACTCTATTTTTCTTTATTAAAAATGATGAAATTGAAACAATAAACGACAACGTTATCAAACGGACGCTCGACATACCAGCACTAAAAAAAAGCATTTTGGGAAGATTTGTGTGGGAAATTTCTAAAAATGAACTTGTAGTGTAGACTTATAATATGAAAATAATAAATTTTTCTCTTATTTTTTCTGAAAAGTTGATTCCAAGTGGACGGTGGACCCATTAAATTTTGTCCCAAGTACGTCAACTATTGACCAAATAATCCAAAGCAGAATTTTCCGCAATGCCAAAATTTCAAACTTCAGTTGAAAATGGTGAAACCACTTTAACATTATTGTAAAAATTAAGTATTATTGTACTTAAAGAAAAATGAAGTATTATTATAAAGTTTAAATTTGGAGTTTTAAACTAAACATGAAAAAGAAAAAAAAAAAGGAAAGGGAACTTTTCCAATAACTTTTAAATCATAAGCCCAATTTTTATTTTCTTAAAAAATCTCACCGTCCGAGATCAAAACACAAGACCCAAAAACAATACTAAGACAAGAAAAGGATGAAAATAAATGAGATAAATTTATATATATATACATCCATACAGTAATCTAGCAATTCAATTTAGTAACCATAACCATTTTGTAGTTTTTATAAATTAAAATTATAACCATTATATTTTTTTAAAACGCGTTTTTGTGATCGAGTGTTTCTTTATTTTGTTATTTACTTTTTTAAAAACGCTTTTAATATTTAAGTTAAATTTTGAAAATTTAAAAAAAAATTCAAAAACGTGTTTCTATGTGTTGGGAGTTGGAATTTTGCTAGAAAAATAAAATTGCGATAAAGAAAAGCGTAGGAAGGCTTGTATGATTCTAAAAAGTATAAAATTAAAAACAAAATAGCTTCCAAACAAGACTTTAGATTACACATTTTCAAATTTAAAACCTATACTCAAATACTATTGAAATCTATGGGACGTAGGACACACGAATACCTTTCCCGCTCATTTCTCGAGTGTTTCATCTTAAGTTCTTCAATCATGCCTTGCGCCTTTGTGTCGTTTCACTATTTTTTTAAATACAAGTCCATGCGATAACACAAAATTTATTCTAAATGCAACGTGTAACAAAAAAAAAATAGCGATAATGATTAAAATGAAATAAAGATTATTATTGTTAACTTTATTGGTTTAAATATTATACTGATTTATGTATTTTCTATCCTTTTTGTTCACACATACTTTTAAAATGTTTTTTTTTGTCATTGTATTTTTAGTCTTTTCCAATTTTAGCTCCTGTACTTTTAAATTGTCTATTCTTTGGTCCCTACATTTTTTTTATTATCTCTTGTTTTTTTAAATCACAATTTCAACACACTGCATACAATAAATTTCTTAAAATGTAGCAATAACTTTATATTAAATAATTTTCTCCGTAATATAAATTTTGTGTTAAATCTTCGCAAATAAATACCAAAATGGTCGTACATAAATTAAAATAAAAAATACAAGAACTAAATTAGACATTTTGAGGGTTGGGGATCAAATAGAAATAGTAATTAAAATTTATTTTGTTTCTTGTAGCTTAAGGAATAAAGAAATAGGAAAAAAATTGATTTCCAATTAAAGGAAGAAAAAAGAGGTTCTTGTTTTCCATTCTATATATGGAAGGAAATTCCAAACGTAGAGAAGTGGGAGAGAAACAAAACAATAGGGCGGTGTGCACGTCAAGTTTACGCGCGCCCCGAGAGCGTGGGGCCTGCTGCTTATCATTTCTCGTACAAATGATGACGTCACCACCTCTCCAGCTGAGAGGGCGAAACCTAGCCCCTGGGCCCCACCCATCCTTTTTCCTTTTCTACCCTCCCTTTTCAATTTATTTACATTGATGCTACTGCTTTGGTCTATTTACGTGGTTCCCTCGTTAAATGGTAAAAAGTAACTCATTAGTTAAATTGAACATAGCTCAAGTGGTTAAGGTATCGATTTTTGATAAAAAAGTTATGAGTTCAAACCTCCACTTCCACAATACTCGAAAAAAAAAAGACAATCCATTAGAATGAATTTTGATAACCCCATCCGAACTATAGTTCAACGATATTTATGTTCGATTAAAAAAGTTGTTTGATTATACTAGTTTAGGAGTCTTAAGTTCGAACCTTCTGTGAGTTTAATACCAGATATCTTTAATGTCTTCCGGGTCTAAGATAGTTGTGGGTGTCTCTGGAGCAAAGTTGAAAGTTACAACTCATAATTATATATAGAAAAAAAATGAGTAAATAAATAAAAAAGGTAACATTTCAATATTTGATTAGTTCCCAAAACTTGGTGGGAGAAGGGGGAGGAGATTTAGGTAAATTGAGGCACAATTTCTTCCCCAAGTTGTAATTTGAGCCAACGGATTCAGTCTGAAAACCTGCAGTGGTTTCCATTTTTCTCCTCAGTTCTCTCTCTCTCTATAAAACCCTTCGTCCTCTCTGAAGCCAAAATCCCTCTCCCATGGATTCCTCCAAGCCCTCCAGAAGACCCTGCTTCCTCCAAGAAGACGACGGCCTCGCCTCTTTCGCCGACATGGACCCCGCCGTCTCCGCCCATCGCTTCTTCTCCCGCCCCCGGAGCTTCCGCCGCCTCCCCTCCGCCGCCGCCGCCACGCCGGAAGACCCTCACCCTCATTTCTTGGATTCTTGCTTCCTTTGCCGCAAACCCCTCGCAGATAACGCCGATATCTTCATGTACAGGTTCGTCGATTCCCCCTTTGTTTTCTTGTGGTTTAAGTTCTTGATTGGTCCGTTGGGGGTTTTTTCCTGCTCTGGGTTCTGATTTGATTTGGTTTTTCTCGCCCGAGGAACTCGGAAATCGCTGTCGATTTTGATTTCTCTGTTTCCGAACAGGGGATTCGGGTTCTGTTTGGGCGATTGTGATTTCGTTTCTGGGTTTCGTTTGGTTGTGAATTTCTTTCGTGGAAATCTTTAGGGTGTTCATTTTCTGGGCATCCAAACAGTGGATGAAACTGGGGATTTAGGGGAGAGGTTATTGGGAAATGGGGAACTAAATTTTGCTTGATTTTGTTTTGCAGAGGCGACACCCCATTTTGCAGCGAAGAGTGCAGAGAAGAACAAATAGAAATAGACGAAGCGAAAGAGAAAAAGTGGAGAAGATCTTTCCTCGGCGGCCATGAAAGCTCTGAGGAAAAAAGATCAGAGAAGATCCACTTCGCCCAATAAATCCTCCCCTCCCAACGACTACCCTCTCCGCGCCGGCACCGTCGCCGCCGCATAGATTCCGACACACAAAAACAAAAACAAAAACAAGAACAAAACCGGGGAACAAGGAGAAGAAGAAGATGAAGGAAATGGACTTTTTTTTTTCTTTTTTGTGGTTTAGAATCTGCAAAAGGGGAAGAGAATGACCAAATTTGGAAATTTTTTTGCTTCCCTTTTTTTTTTTTTTGTTTTTTGTTTTTTGGTGGTTTAGAACTGAGAGCACTCTCTGAATATACATATGGAGTAGGGAAAGGGGAGTGGTTGCCTCTTCTTGCGACTGCCTTTTTTTTTTTCTTTTTCCTTTTCTTTTTTCCCCTCTTTTGGGCTTTATTTGAGATATCAGATAAATAACATTCAGAATTTACTGTTTTTCTTGGCTTTTTTTTAATTATGGGTGTAAAAAGAACAGTGAATTTGCTTTTCAGTTCAATCAATATATTGAATATCTGTTAGGTGAGAATAGTGGATTTTTTTTTTTTTCTGGAGAAATAAATTTTTGATATGAACTTGTAACTTGTAACTTGTAAGTAAGTTTTAGCCGACAAAATTGTTTTTTACGTGTATTGAATATGTATGGTAGTATAACATTAATTAAGATTTTAGGAAAAAAGTAATATTCGAGCTTTTTCTTTGTTTTTCGAGTTTTGGAACAATTACTTGATTAAGGATGGTTTTATTGAAAGGGGTGAATTTCTTTTTTTAGATTAAGTTAATGAGGACCATAATGTATCCATTTTTTGTTTCTGTTTTTTTTTTTTTAATTAACATTATAGGATCTCTACACCCCTAATTTAAGAACAGTAAAAAAGAAAAATATAAAATATAAATGATTATCAAAGGTTTAGATTTCTTAATAAAATTGAAAACTATGAATAAGAAAAATAAATGTTACCAAACGAGTTTGAAATGTTCCAGCAGAAATGAGATTTGAGGTCAAAATTACAACTCTCAGTTAATTTCGGACTTTTTTTTTTAATATTACTAACATCAATACTGTTTTTAAAATTACTTCATACTCCAACCTATTTTTAAAAAATAATGTGTTTTTATAGTTTCTACATGTCAATTCATAGTTTTGAGATTTTTGTTTTATCTGGAAACTTTAAAAATTCATTATTTTTTAAAATAGTTCTTTAGAATATTTTAAAAAAAACAGCATTAATTTTAATAATATTAAAAATTAGATCATAGTTAATTCTATTATTTTATTTTAAATAAATTGATATGTTAAATGATATAATTTTATTTATTTTTCTTTTTAAATATCAGAAGGTAGAGTTTTGAGCCTAACATAAAATTTGAAAAGAATTACTTATATACTACTAAGTTCCCTCTCTCTCTCTATATATTCTTTTTTATATTGTAAACTTGGGAAACTATTTATTTAATTAATTATTTAAAAAATTATTAATAACTTTAATGATGATAAATTATAATCACGAATGTGACTATAATCATAGCATATATTGATATTTTAGTTTTTGTTAATATTTGTAGTTGTATTCTTTATTTTTATAATAACTCATCTAAATTATTGTGTTTGACCGAAGAAAACTATTGGACCTCTAAAAGAGATTTTTATTTTTGAAAATTTTGAAGAGATTTAATTATAGATAGGCCCACATAGAAATTGAGAATTGACACGTGAGACTTGGTTGGGGAATCCCTTTTCTTCCAAAGACTTTGGGTATTTTTTAATACAATCACCATTTTTTTTTTAATAAGCGATTGGTTAAAATGTTAACAAAAATCGGTATTTTTAGAAAAAAAAATATAAAATGTCCCTTCTCCACGCAATTTTATTTTTATTTTAAAAATTTTAGTTTATTTTCAATATTTGCTTCCCCCGGTCGCTAGCAATATAAATATAGGGCCCAGGAGAAGTCAACACTTATGGGCCCATCCACTCTGGCCCAAATCTTTACTTTATTATTATTTGTTTAAAGGCTAAATTATAAAAAAAAAATATCTTGAAAACTTTGCCTTTTGTTTTAAAAATACTTCAATAATTTTAAGGTTAAACTTAAATTCACGTGATAGAATTTGGAATGACGTGGAAATTGCTTTCATCAATTAACTAGCACTGCTATAAATTTGATGATATTTGATGATTTACGATTGAGGGTAGAGGGATTCAAACTTATGACTTGGTTACAAGTGTCAATTACTGTTGAGCTAAATTCATTCTGATTTCTGGTCTTGCCTTCTTTTTTTTTTTTAATTGGTTTTTTTTATTATTGGTGTAAAATGACAAGTGAATTTGTTTTTTTAGTTCAACCAATATTTATTAAGTGAATATGTGAGTAGTCGATTTCTGCACTTTTGTATTATAGATATGGGTATGATTTTTTTTTCTTTTGTGATAAATGAATTCTCATCCTATTTTAATTTTAGTAAGTGTTGCAATTTTTACCATAAAAGTACTTTTTGATGAGTTCTAATTTAAATAATTGTTAAAAAATATTTTTACGTATAGTGAATGACTTATAAAAAATATATGTATGGTAGTATAAAATTAATATGATTTTAGGAAGAAGAAAAAGAAGTAATAATAGATTTTTTTTTTTTGAGAAAACGATGTTGCTTTTTTGTTAAAATTTAACAAATGAATTAGCGAGAATTGAACTTTGCAATTAATTGTATCATTTAATTTGAAAGTCAATTTTTTTATGCATTTTGTCAATTTTAAAGATAAAATTTTATTTTAAGTTTTCACTTTTCTTTATCAAACCCATAGGGTAGATATTTGAACATGAAGGGTAAGTATTGAAATACTACTAAATTATATATAATAGATTTTCCTTTCCTTTTTTTTTTTTGAAATTTTAGAAAATATGTTTGAAAAAATTATTTATTAAGAAAATTTATTAGTAGCTTTAATAATGATAAATTATAATCATGAACATACAAATAGATTGATTTAACTTAGGTGTGAATGACTGTAACCATAGCATATATTGATGTCTTAGTTTTTATTAATATTTGTAAAGTTAAAATACTATTTTGGTTATTGTACTTTTTAACTTTAATTCATTTTAGTCCAGTTCGTTTTAGACCCCATACTTTTAAAAGTGATCATTTTGATACCTATTTGCAAAATTTTAACACAAATTCAACACATACCAGAAACTCTTTGATATAAAGTTATGATTATATTAACTAGAGCGTCGTATTGTGTTGAAATTATAAGATTAAAAATATAATTAAGGGACCAAAATGATCACTTTTTAAAAGTATACTAACCAAATCGATCATTTTAACGATATTTTAACTGATTTGTAATTATTTCATTGATTTCTTATTTTTATAATAATTTATGTGATTTATTGTTTTTGACCAAAGAAAAATATTGTATTGGAGCTCTTGAAGGGATTAATTATTGGAAGGCCCACAAAGAAATTGAACATTGACAGATGAGAGTGAGATTTGGTAAGAGGAATCCCTATTCTTCCAAAGACTTTGGGCATTTTTTACAAAGAAAAATATAATACAATCACCAATTTCTTTTTTTAATGAGTGATTGGTTAAATAATTTTATAATGTTAAAAAATTGGTATTCTTAGAAATAAAATATTAGAAAATGTCCCATCTCCACGTAATCTTTTTATTCTTTATTTTTAATATTCCCAATATTTGGTTTCCAATATATATAGGGCCCAAGAGAAGTCAACACTTATGTCCCATATCACTTTGGCCCAAATCTTTGCTTTATTATTATTATTCTCATATATATATATATATCACAACACGTAGACTGGAAATTTAAACTCACGATATTTTAGTTGAATATAAGTGCCTTAACTAGATAAGTTACGCTGAGGTCGTGTGAACATAATTTGCCTATACATAAATTTTTTATTTTTAAATATATCTTAATCTCTTTGTATCGATTAATTTTGTTTTGAGCAAAAGAGTAGTAAAAAGAACAAATAATTTAACTTTGTACTAGAAAATTGATCGAATTATAAAATTTAAATAAATTAACTGTTAACCTTAGCGTAGTTGTTCAACAAGTTAAGGTATTCATCTCCGTCCAAAGGTTGTGAGGTAGAATTACTGTCCTAAAAGACAAAAAAAAAAAAAAAACCAAAAAAATACATATTTTGATTCTATAATTAATAAAATTTATTAATATATAATGCAAGAAAATAATAATAAAAACCCGTAAGATATTCTGTGTAATTCTTCACAAAAAAAAAAAAACAATTCTGTGGTTTAAAAAATGTTTCACCCCAAATTAAAATGTCTAAATTTAGTGCAAATGATATTTCGCCACTTATATCCAAATTTAAGGTTTAATGCAATGAAACTAAAATTTTAAAGTTACAATTGACTAATTAAATCAATAATTAAGATGAAAATTTTGAATTTGATTTTTTTTAATACAACACCGTGTGAGGTTGATATTCCAACTGAGAAATTTTTTATTAGAGATAGATGTCTTAATTAGTTGAATTAAGTTAATTTTTTTTAAATTATTGTTGTTCCTCTTTTAATTTTATTATTAAACTTTCACCCATTTTATTATCAATATTTTTAAAATATTGAGTTATTTTTTAGATTAAATATTGAGTTTAGTTATTTTTTAGATTAAATATTGAGTTTAGTTTACCCATATTATTTTAAAAGTGTTTTTCATATTTAGTTCAATTGACCTATAGAGGCTTGACACCGATAAAATAGGCCTCCAATACATATAATAAAGCAACAAGTAATCATCCCATTGACTAACTTCCAAACCCATTTGGTTTTGAAAATTTTAATTTGATTCGTATAATTTACCCACCACTTTAGTGCTAGTCACACATACTCCGATATTTTATCGAAATTTTATATGAAGCATAGTAAAAAATAGAGTTTTGTAACATATAATATATGAGAAATCTTCGATATAGGAGAAATCTTAAGGCATCGAGACATCTTCTACTTTTGAATTTCTTAGATAGAAAAAACCAATTTAGAAAAAATATAACTTTTTCCCATCCAAAACATTAACCGTTTTCTAATGTGTCGTGTTTTATTTTTTGTTTTATGAAAGCGAATTTATGTCCTCTCTAGTCTCTACCATTAAAAAAAAAAACATGTTATACCTTTTTATTTTTACCCTTTTTAAAAAGAGAAAACTAATAACATTTGATATCAATAAAGATATTGGGAGATTTTTTTTTTTCAAAGAAAATGTTGGACTAGTGATCCAACCTTAACTTACTTTCCATTCATCTATGTTTGAGTTCACTATTTTAAAATGTTAAAATAACTATATAGATCAAGTTTATTTGTTTTTTAAAATTCAACAAGAAGGGTAGATTAAGCCTCCAATTTTCAGGGAGATAAAGTAATACTTCGCTGATTAAACTGTGTTTACATTGTGATTTTTTTCTAAAATTATTTTACATAAAGATGATTTTTTTTCCAACTCAACGATGGCAGGTGGAGAAGATCAAACTATCAACCTACCGAGCTATACTTGGATTGACACAAAAACTTAATAGAAATATGAAAAGAATGGATTCAATGAAAAATAGAGTTGTATTTCACGTTTTTAGTGTTTTCGGATATGTGTTGAGTAATAGATTTAAAAATCGAATATCAGTTTAGAAAATTGTTCCAAGTCTTTAGTAATATATTTTTAAACTAGAGGTAGATATCAAGTAAATATTTAATTTAATTTAAAATATTATTAATTAAGTTAATAACATACATTTTGTAGAATTATTATTTTACAATATTACTTAACTCATAATATATTATATTATTATTTTAATTTTAACCAAAATGAAAGGAATATATAGTGAGAGAGTATATTTATGAAAGTTTTTTTTTAATGTAATTCTACTTCAAATTTCAAAATATAAAAATACTAAAAGTTATTTTTAGAATTTTTACTATTTAAATTATAGAATAATTTACACCAACACATATTTATTAAAGGTGTGTTTGAAAGTGATTTTGTCACGAGCAAAATCACTTTTGCCCTTGTCAAAATCGTTCCAACAATTTTTCCTAGGGTTCATAGAGTCAGGTTTCCCGTTTACCCACAACGGAGGAGCAATTTCTATTGATAATGTTTGGCAAATTAAAAAATTGATTTCAAAAATTTAAAACCATTTACGATATTACTTGGATGATGATTTCGAAAATCAAAATTAGTCAAAGATGTGTTTGGAAAGGTATGCAAAAATCACTCCCATTTTCATTAATTATGTTTGACAAATTAAAAAATCAATTTTAAAAAAATTTTAGAATAATTTTAAATTGATTTTTAAGGTACAACTTGAATGATAATTTTGAAAAATCAATTATATTTAAATATTTTTTTCAAAATCATTAATTTTACTGTGACATCTCGGACACGCGTTCGCTCCAAAACAATTAGATTGAATGAATCTGAAAAAGGAGAAAATACAGATTTCATCCTATTATTGAATTATTAGTAAAGTCAACAAGCATTTTATAACAGCCACGCAGCTGTGTCGGCAGTCCAGAGAAGCACCAATCACAATCACACACGTGGCACTTTGCACTTAATTCCAAGATTGCCATTACCCGCCATCTTCAATATCTTCCGATTTCTTCAACCGCCCCTTCAATTTCTCCATCACTATCATCACACTCTCTTCACAGCTCTGCGTCTGAAAATGGAAGGTCTGATCAAGGGCGTTCTCGATATCGCGCTCGGCCACGACGACAATAGAGACGAAGAATCCGCTCCGCAGTCTCGAGACGAACGATCCAGATCCACTTGGGCTCAGGTCAGTGGGTGGTTTAGTAATACTCTAGCGATCGAGAGATCGGGGTTTGAATTCGTACTCGTTTTGTGTTGATTTTGGATTGGAATTGCGCAGGTGGTGTCCGGGGAGGAGGATGCGGGAGATCGGAGACAAGGGTATGCTCCGAATCGGAGGGACGATGAGGTCTGTTTTTTGGACTGAAATTGATTCTGGAAATGGAATGTGAATCAGGTTTTAGATCGGATTCGATTTGAAATTGAAATGTGCTCTGTTTTCTTAATCGATTTTTCAGGAAGAGGGTCGTTCGCGGCGGCAGGAGTGGGAGGTTGAGGGTTCGAGGATTTCTGGGCAACGGCAGCAGGTTAGGTCCCCCAAAAGCTGAGATCGGATTTCTCATTATTTTACTCTCAAGACTCTCTAGTGAACTCGGATTCTGTTTCCAATGAATGAGATTTAGAAAGTTAGGATTTATTTCGACATTTCGGGATACATTGGCTTGAAGTGTAATGGATATTTTTAGTAGAGCATTATGGTATCGTTAAAGAAAACAAATTTAGAGAAACAGTTGCAAATATGATGGTATTATCTACTTTGGGTACAAGTATGTTTGGTCTTGCTTTTGGTTTCATACGAATCGAGATGGTATTCTTATTTATTTCTACAACCAAGATCTTATCTACTTCTAACCAATGTGGGACCGTGTTAACTGATACCTGTTTGGAACTTTAAATCTCATTTATACGTCATTAAGTGCAGTCGTTGGACGAACTTCACAAGGACAAACTTTCTTTAGGATTTTGTCCATATCCGCACACCCATGGCCCATGGGGCATCAAGATATTATTTATTGTAACTCTACCTTTTTTAAATGCCATGTCTTGTGAAGAATAACATACATTTCTTTTATTTCTCAAAGTATTAATTGTTCTTAGTAGATATCATGATACGTATATCAAATAATATTGCACAAACTTCATTATTGCAGCCTCTTCTAAGGTCTTATGATTTAATTCTTATCTTGATATCACCCAAGTTGCTTATTCTCGCAAGATAACTTTTCCTGTTAATGATGATGAATATTGTAGTTGCTTGTAGGTATATATTTTGAAACATTTATTTTATTTGAAGCAATTTTGTGGATTGATGTTTCCAGCTATTTTGTCAGTAATCTAGTACGAATAGCAGTTTCATTTCCTCCACTCTGATTGATAGAATGCTGACTTCATATGAAATGTGAGAACAGGGTGAATACCGTAGTGAGCATGGTCACAACAGAAACCATTGGGCTACAGAGGTCTTCTTTCTCGTTATTTATTTCTCAGTGTTGTTTTTATATAGTGAAATCACTCAATTGTTTTCTCTTGTATTTTCTAATTGTATTAACTACACTGTACAGGAGGGCTCTGAGGAGAAAAATGATGGGTGGGAGACTGTCCACAAAAAGCCGCCTAGGAGAAAACACAAGGTTACTATTCATCGTACAATTTATTATACGAAAGAACATTTTGACAAGATGCATGTCGGGTGTGTTGTTTTATATGATTAATTAGTGCAAACAATTTCTTGAGAGAACTAGTAAAAAATCAGTTCTTCTATTCATTAAGGAGAGCCTTAACCTTATGACCTGATGTATCATGTAATTGGGTTGAAGTGTTTGACTTGGATGGTGTATTATCATAAAGATGAATTTATTGGTTGAGCTCTTGAAGTAAGCAATGTGTGCAAACATGATAATCATGGGCCACTATGATGTTAATTCAAGAACTAAAAGTTGTTTGTGTTTCTTACTTGATAATTTGGGTGTACAATTGCATTTGCCATGGTTAGCAACTCTTGAGTACCGCATATTTAGTTACAGATGCATTATTAATTATACCTTTGCCTATCATGTTTAATCTGCAAAGCGTCTCCATCCTGGGATCACGCTTCTTACTTATCACCTGTGTGGTAGTCTGCTGTTTGGAAGTTTCAAGATTATGTTTACTGTACATTTTCATTCTGACTAAAAGTTGTCCTTTTCACCTTGCTTATGGGCAACTTTCTTGGATTTTTAACTAGCACTGAACTTCGAGAGGTTTTATGGGTAGTGTCTTGGAGTTAAAAAAATTTACTCCTCGTGCAATAATTTTTTAGGTGCAGATAGATAATTGGGGAGGATACAAACGACCTCCCAGTGAGCAAAATTACTCTGATGAGGTGGAAGTTGGTGCTGAGCTAGAACCCTCAGAAGACGAGCTTGCCGATTTGTCCCGTGCCTGTAACAAGCTCTGGGAACTTGATCTAAATCGTTTGGTACCTGGAAAAGATTATGAAATTGATTGTGGTGAAGGGAAGAGGGTCAGCGGAAGGGAAGATATGGCAGAAGGATGCCTCTTTAGTTGGGTTAGTGAAGATGCATTTAGGAAGCCAACATTTTCACGTTTTTGTTCACTACTTGATAACTACAACCCGGATCAAGGGAGCAGAGAAATTGTGACAGCTGAGGAGAGGCAAGAGCAGGCAGCATTCGTAGAAGAAATTAGCAGAACTGCACCAATTAAGTACCTTCACAAGTATCTTTCATCCAACGGAGTTACACCCAATGATTACCAAGATTTCAAACGTTTGCTGACCAGTCTGTGGTTCGATCTTTATGGTCGGGGTGGAACATCTGGTTCCTCTTCTGCCTTTGAACATGTTTTTGTTGGAGAAATCAAGCAACGAGGTCAACAAGAGGTTTCTGGTTTCCACAACTGGCTTCAGGTTAGTGGCCCTCGACCTCTTATGAATCGAGACTCCTCTCATGAAATATCTCGATGTTCAATATCTATCTACACTTCTGATCTTACCATGCAATCACCGTCCTTTCGTCGGCCTTGTCCCTTCGTGAAGCTTGGCTCATTTCCTCTGTTTGATTGTATTGTAAACCTCTGACAAGTATTGGCTATAAAAATTGAACTTATATGGTTATTAGTCGCCCCTATATTTTTAACTTGTGAAGTTGACTGAGTTTTTTAACTTTCAAAATGCTCAAATGATGTATAACTTTTTGTCTGTAAACTCACCAGGCTATCATTTTCTTAATATTAGTATTTTCTTTGCTGGAGTTTCCTGAAGTTACTAATCTTCTTATATCTTATTTCAACTCTAGTTTTACCTTGAAGAAGCCAAAGGGGCTGTTGACTATCAAGGTTACATTTTTCCCCGACGACGTGGCCAGTTTGTAAGTAACTCACCTTAATAGTTTTTGAAGCATTTATATAAATAGCATAAAATAAATATGTATCTTCAAATACACTAGAAAGATTAAAATTTTTTAGGAATAGCATAATCCAAATAAAACTAAAAGTCAAATATAATATAAAACACAATAAGAAAACAATTATGCTATATTTGAAAAAAACGAAAAGTTGTAACATTTTTAGAATACATATTAAATTTAGGCTATCTACTGAAATTTCTCATGTTTTTTTTGGGTATTTGATGTTTAGATGTAAAGAAAAAAGTTGTAGCATCATTTTGGAACTTTCTTAAGTCACTTCTAACCTAAATTCCACAAGCGGAAAGATGATTATAGACACTCAGTTCCCTGTTCAGCATTATTCTTTATAAAAGAAGGTAAATTTTTATCAGAAAGCCAAAGAAATTCTGAATTTCTTGTGGTTACAGTAAAATAATAACCTTCATATGCCTGACGTTCTTCAGGCTATTAAATTTGTGTGGTTCCATCAAAGCTTAGTTCTGATAAGAACACCATCTTTGTCACTTAAAATTGAAGAGCTTGCCCCACTTTCTGAACGATAAGGATTCTCTTCTGCCTAATCTGATCCATGTCTTAATGATTTGTTTGCCAATCCTGCAGCCTGATTCAGAAACTCAATTGCTTACCATTCAGTTTGAATGGAATGGTATTCTCAAATCTGTCTCAAGCACTTTGATAGGAGTTAGCCCTGAGTTTGAACTTGCACTGTATACACTATGCTTCTTCCTCGGTGGAGAGGATAACCATGTCGAGCTCGGACCCTATCCCATTAATATCAAGTGTTATCGACTTGGAAACAAAATCGGGTCCGTGTTTCCTGTAGCAGAGTCTTGAAGTTCCCTCACTGAGATTAATCCAGTTATTTCCCTTCAAGCCCTTGGTATACTTGTAAGACAGGATTGTATTATAGATTTTGAGAACATTAGTGATTATTATGAGACAATAATATCTTTAGGACACAACAGTTCTATCTTCTATATGATGGAATGGAAGAACATGATTTCATGATATACTCATTAGATTATAGGAGGATCCTGAAACTTTTGTATTATTACATTGGAATTGCAAAAGGATGTCTTTATATCTTCTTTGTCTTCTCAATGGTTTGTAAAGATACTGATTCAGACAACTTATATTTGCTTTCATTTCTTCCCAAGGCTGAATGCATGTGAGACATTATGTAAATGTAGTTGCTTCTCACTCTACCTTGTGTATATTCATTTTATTCCTTTTTAGCATATTGCTACCATGTAATATAGTTTACAATCAATGCTTGGTTCTATAACATATAGGGGATAACTAGAACCATATAGCGGTAGATCCGACTTGTATTTTCTATACATTGTTGATGTGAAAATCCTAGTGAATTGGAATTAGAAACTCTCAAGGGAGGTGGACTCCTAATTCTAAACACTAAAACCCTCCAATTGATTTGATTTTAACCCTAAGGTTTGGGTTAGACACGGATTGATTTAAGATCAAAACTCTCGAGACAAGTAACAAATTCCTTGATCCCAAGAGTCAAACACTCGATGAGATAGAATAATCAATCATACCTGAATGTTTTGGCATGCAACTCAAGACATGAATTGCAAATGTTCAAGAAGCTCCTAGCTAAACTTGAAAGGAAGAGCTCAAAAGGCTAAATTCCATTAATCAAAACTGGTTTAGTCCCTCGAATAACCTAATGGCAAGACTTTAGATAGCCTCCCAACCAAAACCTAAATGCCACATCATCAAAATACCCCTACTAAATATGTTCAATAAATGGGGAATGTAATAAAATTACATAGATAGCTTTTAAATAAAAAAGTTTATCATAATTTAAAGTCTTAGGATGTTCATATCAATTATGTACCTCATCTTCGAAATGTTCAGATCAAGAATAAACTTTGGAAAAATATCTTTGGAGTCCACAGATATTTTTTTGGGAAAGAGGGTCTTTGTCATACTCGTTATGAGGAACTATTCATATTATTTGCGTTATCTCCACGAAACTTTTCTGCTACAGTTTCACCCATCTGACTTCTGAGGCAAGCTAGGCAGTTACAAGGTTATATGTATTTGAACGACTTAACTTTAACCATAGAATGTCTGTTTGGTAATGTTTTCGTTTTTTTTTCTTGTTTATGAAACGTGAAACAAGAAAAAAAGAAACGACAATGTTACCAAACAGACCCTATAATACTTTGTGTATCTCTCGGTTGGTTTTGAGGATTCTTTTCGATTAAATATTTTCTCATTCAGGTTCTGATTTATTTTGTTAGGCTTTTGAGATTGAGACCCTCTTAAGCAATATTCAATGTGAACACAAAGAGTTGGTGGTCCAATGAAAACTTTTAAATTGGAGTTTCCTTCAAGTTTATGAATATAAAACTTGTAGACTAACACCCCACAAAAAAAAAAGAATAAAAAGGGAAAAAAAAAACTTACAAATAGAATAGCTTTCAAGTTTCGTGAGGATTTGGGATTTGTTTCATTATAAAAAATAACTTAATTAGAAATCGAATAGCTTTTAAATATGAAGTTTCGGTATCTTTAAAAAATAACAACTTATTTTGTAACTATTTCTTTGCTTTGTGGTTTATTTTTTAAAATCTTAGCCAGATTTCAAAAACTAAATGCTTCTTTTTCTAAATTATTATTTTTTTTCTTTTGGCTAAGATTTCAAAAGTATTTCTAAAAAACAAAACACATAAAAATAAATTAAAGCAAAAGATAGCAAACAAGTTTAATTTTTGAAATCATAAAACAAAAACAACATCGTTATCAAATCGGGTCTTTTAATACATGGGTCCTCTTAATCTTTGTCATATTTCGAACTTTTTAAGTACCATAAAAATTGGTAAAAAAATAAAAATAAAATAAAATAAGGTGAGTTTTGAAGTCTATTACAACGAAATTGTGAGAATGGAGAACCAAAAAAAAAAAAAAACTCTGCCTTTCAATGGATGCACATCCAATCCAAGTCTTCCTTTTCCCCAAAAAAAAATGGTACCTTTTGGTGGTTGTGTTTGTCCTAGATTCAAACTTTCACTGACCTTAGTTGAAAATGTTAAAAGGAATACCTTAGTGATCGAGAGCTAAACACGTTTTTCACGAATCTAAACTTTGATGGTCATTTGCTGGAACATTAAACATCTCACGAGTTTTTCAATACAACATGTTATAGGATCAAACAATAAGTGGCCAATAAGCTTACTTGAAAATCCATAGGTGATAATCGTCTATAAGGTCAAGCAAAAGAAATATTTCGTTCTTTAACCTTCGCGAAAAACAAATTCTTTCGTTTCCATGTGAAGATCCTTTCCTTCACGAGTACGGTCACCCACTCCAAATACAGTTTCTTGTTTCAAGTTTTCGAGAAACGTATTTACAACAAAATAATACTTTTCTTCTCCCATAATAGAAATGTCAATCCTCTCCTCCAATGAAGCCTAAGTATTTGGCTTTATTTATACATCTCTCTATCAGCTCTCTTTCCCATTTTGATTTCATGAGAGGGAAAAGGAAGAAAATAAATAAATAAGGGAAAAAAGGGAAGAGATAAGAACTAATGGCCTCCACAGAAAAATCTTATGGTTGGCCTAACAATTACATGGCCACAGCTCAGCTGAGGACTAAACTGTCAAACTCAAAGTTTGGATTTTTCCCAATTCCAAGTTCTGCTTTTCTTTGCAATCCAATTGGCCAACACAATGAGAATCTTTTGGTCTCCATCTTTCAAATTCAACCTCTCATTTTCATCACCTAGACCACCTCAAGGAAAAAAAATTAATGTCTTTTTTTCTAATAAATAAAAAACAGTAAGTTTCTTGCACAAAAGAGAGAGATTTGAAAAAAGAGCAAATATAGGAGTGTGTAGCAATTCAAAACTTATCCAAACATTACCTTAGTCTTTAAAGGCTTGAGAATTCTCAAAAAAATTTAGGCTCCCTATTAGTTTGTGTCATTTTTCAATTTTGTCTCTAATGTTTCTTACCATCACAAAACGGGAAAGTCCAATACAAGTTATTAGTTAAATTGGAATTAGCCATGCTTTAATTTAGTATTGGACATGTCAACCCGTAAAATGAAAATTCTACCCGTGTCACACAGGCCGGCCCATAATATCATCCTAACCTAAAATGTTAGAACTTTAGAAAATTGGACCCATTAAAAATTTTATTGTTCACCTTATAAAAAATACCATTTTTTCCCTAGTTTTTTGTTATTACCTTTGAACTTTGAAGTTGGACTTGATTGGAAAAGCTTAATAGATAAATGATAAAAGGAGAAACTTTACAGGGACAAGATTAAAAATAGCACATGCATTAGGGGCAAAAGTATGGAAGTAACCAAAGTTTAAAAGGTTTAGAATTGAAGGGATGCATTTCCTTGAACCTTGCTCTAATGGGGATCTTTGATAGTTTTTCTTACCAAAAGAAAATAATAATAATAAAACAAAATCAACAACATATGCTGTGTTGACGCGAGATTCCAAATGAGGTGACATGTCAACTGGCGAGATAAAGTGGGCTACCGGCCAGTTGGGGCGACCTGCAAACAAAACCTTGTACCGGTGTGGGACTCAGTCACGTACATAGAGATTTTGTACTTTTCAAAGATGAGACTCCACCTTTTATAGGGAAACCTTCAGCGGACTGACACTCTCATACCTGTATCCGGTGTGGCGCCAGTGCCTTCCCTAGGTGCCAGTGGTATTCCTGTTGAGGGCATTATCCATTCCTAGGTCAACGCCAAGCTAGCGAGCTGTTGGGGTTGGCGGAAGGTAACTTTGTTAGTGCCACTTCGTCCTTCGCATGCTAAGCTAGCCCAGCTACGTGTCTTTAGATGAGTGGTCTACGTGGCAAGCCCTGAACCTGCCTATATTGCCTATCGATAAGATTTTGGTTTCATCACCACATTTTGCATATTTCTCAATTTTACCATTTCTTTGGAGCCCTATTAAGCAAAGTTAGAAAATAATGAGTTCTACTTCTACATCAGTGGGACACTGAGATGTTCTAATGGTTTTTCTTTTCTTTTTCCCTTTTATCAGTAAGAAAACAGAAAACCAAGAATGAAAGAAAACTCTTTTGTTTCAGTTCAGCCACATGTGTACACACAGTTGAAAGATGCTTTTTTTCAGTCTCTCTTATCCTAATGCAACCAACACCAATAAAATTTCTATATTCCATAAGTTTTTTTCCATCCACATAATATACAATGTGAAGAAACAAACATAGTCCACAAATCACTTTCTTTGTGGGGCTTCACATGGTTTTGGCCAAGTAAAATTACATAACAGAGGAAGAGATATAGTTCAACTTTAGGAAGAGAGAGATAGAGAAGGCATTCACTTGCTCTTTTGGCTCTTTTTTTCTTGGTCAACCAAAAGGGAAAAAAATAACAGAAAAGGGAAGCAAAAAGAGAGATATTTTAGTCATCTACATCTCTGATTTCTTAAGAATTTAGTCATTGAAGATAGTTTTTCTAGAGCTACTAGAATCACTTAAAATTAGAGCGAGAAGCTAAAAAGTTAAAGGGTATTGGTGATCCCAACAAAATATCAGAAAAATTTTAGCACTTGAAGATATTTTCTCTCTCAGTCATCAGATTTTGCAGCTATTTTGTCGAGAATCTGGAAGAGATTTGCTTTATATATCCTTTTGAGAGCTTGTAGAGATGTAAATTAATGAAAATGTAGAACATTTTATGGACTTGGTTTTGTTATTTTGAATGGTTTGGCTTTCCTCATGGAGATATGATTGCAATGACGGATGCGTATTGGTAACTGTTAGGAGTGAAAATCAAATCACACACATGGCTCTCTTGTCGTACCACACATGTTTGGGCCTCAATTCGGCCACGTTAAAGAAGAGCGAGAATAAGCCAACGTGCTAAAGCGCGGAGCTCGGCTTTGCTCTGACCTGAAAAAGATTTTGATTGGCAGGAAATCCATTAAACAGCTGAAGGAACATTAATTACGCTTGTAGAGGATCTTCTGACTGCCGATGAAAAATTTGTTGAATGACAAGTACATAAGCAGTAATCGTAAAATTATGTTTCCCAACGCTCCCCTATAAAATGTGGAGCCTCACCTTCTCAAAGGTACACAATCTCTTTGCATTCAACTTAAAGCTCACCTCGACACCAGCTAAAACTAAGTATAACTTAAACTTTAGAGTTTACATGGCTGAACACCATACTGGTGCAAGGTTCTGTTCGTACTGTTCGTAGGTAACTCATTTGCGCACATTAGAGTCCATCCAAATAATCTGTGCCTCGCATCAATAGTAATGTTTAAGATTGGAATTTGGCAAATGAAAATTTTGGGATTTTGAGTTTTAAACTCAGAGAAAATTGAAGTAAAAAAAATGCGTAATCTAGAAAACGACTTTGAAAAGGTAAAGCCAACTAGTTTTGATTTTATGTACTTTTTCCTTATGAATCTGAGCCCACCAGCTTTGTTGTCTCCTTCAAAGCTGAAAAGTGTCCTAAACTTTTTTGGGAATCTTTGTTCATAAATATGCATCATCTTCATCCATTTCTATTCCTCCTCTCTTCATTTTGAACAAAAAATATGCCTTTGACATTACGATCCTCAACTTCTTTCATCAATCTGAAAGACACCAAGAGCATTAAGGCTCCTCTTCTTGAAGATGTTCCACTTCCAGGCATAATCTCCTTTAAGCAAGTGAAGCTACCTAGCAATATCCGCTTTCGAATAAGAAGCTCGATACATGATACTCATACAGAAAGAGGGAGTGAAAAGTTGGAGAAACTTCACTCTTCATCTTGGAATCACCACAAAAATAACTTGAGAGTTCCTGTCTTTGTTATGCTTCCGCTCGATACGGTGAGTGTTGGAGGGAGTCTGAACAAAGCGCGAGCGATGAACGCGAGTTTAATGGCGTTGAAGAGTGCAGGAGTGGAAGGAGTTATGGTGGATGCTTGGTGGGGATTGGTGGAGAAAGATGGCCCTTTGAAATACAACTGGGAAGGCTATGCTGAGCTTGTGCAGATGGTTCAAAAGCATGGCTTGAAGCTGCAAGTAGTTATGTCTTTTCATCAGTGTGGAGGGAATGTTGGAGATTCTTGCAGGTAAGAAAATTCAATCAAACTTTTGCAATTTTCATCATTGTTTTCATGAAACTCAGTTAGTATTCTTCTCTGTTTTGATGTTTCAGCATTCCTTTACCTCCATGGGTGCTTGAAGAAATAAGCAAAAACCCGGATCTCGTTTACACTGACAGATCAGGCAGGAGGAATCCTGAATACATCTCATTGGGGTGTGATTCATTACCTGTTCTCAAAGGAAGAACACCGATCCAAGTTTACGCCGATTACATGAGGAGCTTTCGAGACCGATTCAGAGACTACTTGGGAGAAGTTATAGTGGTATGTATCTACAATTCATTTAGTTCTCTTAATCCTTCGTCGTCTTAACCGTCCCCGACAATTCGATCATTGAAGTTAGAGTGACATAGATGGGATGGATTTGATGTGTGGGATTGCAGGAAATTCAAGTTGGGGCTGGTCCATGTGGGGAACTCAGATATCCATCTTATCCAGAGAGCAATGGGACTTGGAGATTTCCTGGAATTGGAGAATTCCAGTGTTATGACAAGGTACTCAAATTCTAGACTAGATAGACTTCTTTTTTCTTGTTTCAATGTCGAATTTATCGGCTAAAAATCCAGTTATGATCCTGATAACAGTACATGAGAGCTTCCCTTGAAGCAGCAGCAGAGGCTGCAGGAAAAAGGGAGTGGGGAAGCAATGGACCACATGATTCAGGTCAGTACAACCAGTTCCCTGAAGATACAGGCTTCTTCAAAAGGGACGGAACATGGAAGTCAGAATACGGAAAGTTCTTCCTTGAATGGTACTCGGGAAAGCTACTGCAGCACGGCGACATGATCCTAGCAGCTGCAAAAGGAATTTTCCAAGGAACTGGTGCAAAACTATCAGCAAAAGTAGCTGGGATTCACTGGCATTACCAGACTCAATCCCATGCTGCGGAGTTAACCGCCGGGTACTACAACACCCGACACCGAGATGGTTACTCGCCTATCGCAAAGATGCTGGCTAAACATGGAGCTGTGTTCAACTTCACTTGTATGGAGATGAAAGATGGACAGCAGCCTAGCCATGGAAATTGCTCACCAGAAGGATTGGTTGCACAAGTGAAGATGGTTACAAAGGATACTAAAACTGAACTTGCTGGTGAGAATGCTTTGGAGAGGTATGATGGAGGAGCATATCACCAAATTTTAGCCACAAGTAGATCAGAATCTGGGAATGGATTGGCTGCATTCACTTACTTGAGGATGAACAAGAACCTTTTTGAACCCCACAATTGGAGAAACTTGGTCGAGTTCGTAAAGAGCATGTCGGAGGGCGGTCGGAGCTCGAGACTTTCGGAATCTGACAGCAGTGGCAGTGATCTTCATGTTCGGTTCATCAAGGAGAAGAAAATCAAGGAAGTTGCCATGGCGTAGAAATGGAAACAAGAACATACATATGGTAGTGTGTTATAGTTACAAGATGAGAAGGAGAAAAGAAAAAGAGTATAGAAAAGTTATAAATTTACGATAAAAACTCTTAGAATGATTTTTATCCTCATACGTTTATTTGTAATGATTCAACATTTGTACTATTAATTAACTGTAACTATTAAGTTCTATACGTTTATTTGTAATGATTCAACATTTGTACTATTAATTAACTGTAACTATTAAGTTCTGAGTCAAAAATTTGATCGAGATTCATACAAACTAAAGTGAATAATCCTTCTATCATCAATGATAGTTTAATTATAATCAAGTATATCTCAAATTGCTAAAACACGTATCTTTAACCAAAAGGTCGCGAATTCGAATTCCACCTTATTTGTATTAATTAGGGAGAAAATAGTCAAACCGTCACAACATAAATGAAGTTCTTTATTGTGTAAGTTTATTTTGATCATATTTTTACTAACTTTTGATTAAAGATAAATAATTTGAGCATAGCTCAGTGGACGAAACCACATAAAAACATTGTTGCATTTCTCCTCTTTCTCGCACTTTCTACTCAGAACAGATTTACTACACCTTCAAAGAATCTGTTCTTGAATCCAAGCACAGAGTAAACAAATAGAAAATTTGAAGGAAAAAAAATTGTACAGCTCCTCAGTGAATTGAACAAGATTCACATGATCAAATATTTCCAAGACTTTGTGCTAAAAAAGATGAATTTTTTTGAGTGGCAGAAGTTCAAAACTTTTCATACTTGATCCTGAAGAATGTATATATATCTCAGTCAGTAACCAAGTGAAGGAATTTAGGAGATCAGGCCTTTCCTTTTCTTCCAACTCTGACACGTTTTTGATCAACAAGTTTTGATGGAGACTGTTTCTGACTACTTTGAGAGCCTGTTTTCTCTTCCGATATTTGCAGTGCTTTCTGCAAACTTTCAACTACTTCTGTCATCGTTGGTCGACTCTTTGCATTCTTGTTCAGGCACCGGTCTGCCAACTTTGCGACTTCCCGGGCAGAAGGCAAGGAATACTGGTTTCGGAGTCGAGGATCGATTAACATGGTGAACATACTGCTGTCAACTGGAAACTGCCTCACCCAAGGTAGAAGCTTCTGCTCTGCCCCAGGGCGGTTTCTATCCAGTGCTCGTCTGCCTGTGAGAAGTTCATACAGAACCACACCGAAACTCCATACATCGCACTGGCTTGTGAGACGACCTGTTTCGACATACTCTGGAGCAGCATATCCATGTGTTCCAACCACCTGATAGAAAAAACGGTCATTTGAGATGCAATTATAACAATATAGGTGCAACCTAAGCATCTAGAAGGCAAGTGCAAGGACTGAGACATCTAGTTTGCACCCCGTCATGATGATATAACTATATGGGCCACGTAATGTAGAAATGACAAGCAACTAAATTTAACACGGGAAGGCTACCCTACGTACTGCTGTAGAAACGTGCGTATGATCGCCGGACGGGCCTTCTCTAGCAAGGCCAAAGTCTGAGAGTTTAGGCTTGAAGTTCTCATCCAAAAGCACATTCGACGATTTAAAATCCCGATATATCACCTAGAAAATGCACGACCAAAAATGATGTCAACAAATTACATGATAGAATTGCACAGAGAAATAAACAGACAACGACAACATCAGTAAAGGAGCAAAATTAACTGCGGGAATTAATTATATTCAACACTCGAGTAGGATTCAGTTCTCCACCAAAGAGTTGAAAGAAGAGTTAGCACAACAAACCTATGAAAAATGGTGTTTCCACAAAGACAGCAAGCAGAATTTGGTATCTCTACAGTATGGACATAGGTTCAGATGAAAGGCTAAAGTTCTTTGGACCAATGCACTTGAGAATCAAAGTGCTCTCAAGAAGTAAGACAATTTCACGAGCTTATTATCTTGAATCAGAATAAATTGATAGGATCCCCTTTTGCGAACTTAGGTGGAAATACATAGAAGAATATTTGAAGATAAGTCTAGAAGTGTAAGTTATTGTTTGAATCTCATAGCATTTCTACTTCTACTTGGCGTGTCCTTTCAGAAGATTTTTATTATTATTAGCCTTTTTTAGGTACAACGGGGGCGGGGATTCAAACCTCTGACTGTCAACATTATAGCCTTTCTTTATTCAATTGGGTGTTCATTTATTTACTTTTCTGTAAGCTTCGTGACTTCGAGAGAGATCTTGCCTTCCCCCCACATGACAACGAAGGAGTCCGAGCTTTGTTCCCCTATACCCAAAGGCACCCACACCCACCCCAAGGCTCGAACTCGAGAGACATCAAGACTTTTTGGTATTAAGTTCACCAGAAGGTTTGAACTTGAGACCTCTAAACTAGTATGACCAAGAGATCCAAGTCCTTGCCAACTGAGCTTCCCCTTAGAGGCTAGATCAAGTCTTCCTCTTTTGTAACTTTATTTTTTGGTAGGAAATAGAATGGTTTCTAAGAAAAATGAAACTAGAACAAATGGCACCTAAATTACAATTTCTAAGGCTCCGTTAGACAACGATGCTTTGTTTTTAGTTATCCATTCTAAAAAATTAAGATAGTTTACTTACTATTTCTATGTTTAGAATTTTTCACCTTTTAAGAAGTCATTTTGAAATCATAGCCAAATTTCAAAAACAATATTGAATCCTACATTTTAGTTTAGAATTTTAAAAACATTTTCATATGTCAATTGCAAAACGAAGAAAATTTTCGTGAACCAGCATAACTTTTCACAACAAAAAACCAAAAAATAAAAACATTCTCAAACAAGCCCTAAATTCTCTAAACAAAAGAGTTAAAATCCATTTTCTAGGACTCTAAAGAATTTGTCCAATTCAATCTGAATGTGGATCATAATTGCAATGAGATGTTCATAATTTGAACCGCACATTGCAAATGAAACACAATGATGAGTTACAAGGATTTGGTTCTGTTTTTCACTGATCAAAACTACATCCCCTAAAAAATTTCTACACCTACAAGAACTTCAGTTCCAACACAGCCTAAAGAAGTAAGCTAGCAAAAAAAATGCACCAAAAATTATTATGATTTAAAGTTTCAAAATCATTTGAAAATTGAAAAACACGATACGATTAACTAACATAAACTGATGCAAGTAAATTGTACCTGGGCTTCTAATCCTCCATGTAAATATGCCAAGCCCAGAGCTGCACCAATGATAATCTCTAATCTTTGCTTCCATGGGAGAGTCGGCGACACTCTTTGGAAAAGATGGTGTTCCAAGCTCCTGTTGGGAAGGAACTCATAGACTAACAGTCTTTGGATCCCTCTCTCGCCATTTTCAGTAGCATAACCCAGAAGTTGAACTAGATTCGGATGACTAACTACACTGAGAAATTGAACTTCTGCAAGCCATTCTTTATGACCCTACACAACAGAAAAAATAAACTGTAAGAAACACTACTACACAAACGAACACTGCAAAGTTCAAATCATGTTGTTTAGAAACAATCTACTCACCTTTTAGAACAAAACTTTAATGTTTTAAAACAGAATCTGTTAGTATGGTAAATTCTTGACTTGTTTTCGATTGATTTCACAATGTCCCTTGACTCAAGAAGGACATTCAAATATTCTAAAGAATACGGCTCATAAACGCACATAAACAATACAAATATATGAAGAGACACTAAAATGACACCCATATATACTAGATAAATATCAACCAGACAGAGACTAGCAAAAAATCCAGGAGTGAATCTGACATGAGATGAAAGAGAAAGTCAGCTGGCTTTCATTATTTAGAGTAATATGTTGCTTAGAGAATATTTTATACACAGGCAGATGATAGAATATTGATAAACATTGTTATATGATCAATGACATTGCTTTTAAAATATTAAATCCTCAGGTCCATCCAAAGCATCCAGACAAGGAAATGAATCCAGGGAATTTAGAATGATGTGTGTGTGTGTGTGTGTGAGAGAGAGAGAGAGAGAGAGAGAGAGAGAGAGAGAGAGAGAGAGAGAGAGAGAGGTCAGGAAAGAAGGCAGTACCTGCAAGCTATGCTGGTTGAGTTTTTTAATGGCGACCACAAGAGGATCAGCATCGGGAGTTGTGGGCTTAACTCTTCCTCTATACACAGACCCAAAACCGCCCTCCCCAATCTTCAACATCCTGTTGAAGCCATTTGTTGCATCACTGAGCTCTTGAAGAGAAAATACCCTCAAATTTTGCTCCTTCTCTTTGTACAATTCAGGAATACTCCGTGAAGGCAACGAATTCGATGGTCTGAAACCATTTCCCTTGGCCGATTTGTCTGATTTTTCTCCTTGGTTCAACTCTGGAGCAGATTTGGATATCCCTTTAGCCTTGGATTTGCCCTTTGGATTAAAAAAACACCTCATCTTTCAAAGCTCAGAAGAAAGAAAGAAAAGAAAAAATCACGAGGAACCGCCTCCACAGAAGCCAATTCTTACGGTCAGAAGCAAGAAAGTCACAAAGGAAGAAAGATGTTGTTCATTGGGGAAACAAGAAAATTCAAAGGAACTTGGAGAAAACAACGCAAACCCGGTGAATTTCCACGAAAGCGTTAGAACCCCAAGTGAAAAAACCACAAACCCATAACCCAAAGCAGGGGAAAGAAGGCAATTATATAAAATTCAAGGCAAAACACAGAAACCCAACAGACGATTCAGCAACAGGGTGTGAACAAACAATGAAAACCCAGATGGAATCGAGGCGAAAAGCGAGAGAACAGCCACTTAAACGCGAATAAGTGGAATAGAAATCGAGAAAGATTTGGTAGAGACGAAAAAACCCATCGTGAACAAAAGATTGTGGGAAAGAAAAGTGAAGATTAAATAACAATAACAACAACAACGATGAAAAGTGTCGTGTATGTAAAGGAAAAGGGAAGAAAGGGACAGAAGTAATTACCAGAAATTCCACAGCGGCAAAGACCGAAGAGAAGAACTTTCAACTGCGTCATCAATGAGCTTTAGAGTCATCACAACGTCAGATTAACGCGGTGGGTTTGTTGATTTGTGAACTGTAGGAGGACTGAAATTTGAACGCACCCCATTTTTTTTCTTCGATTCGTCAAACGGTAAATCTAACAGAGAGGACACGCAACTGAGTGTGGAAATGTGTAAGAGCCCTAAATCGCGTTAATTTTGAATTCAAACTTCCTTTTTACAAACGCGGGGATTTGGGGATTTTGTTGAGCTCCACGTAAAGATGAAAATTCGAAGCCGACTTTTTGGTTAATATGGGTGAAATTGTTTATTTGATTCCACGTACATTATTTCATTGTTCATTGTTCTATGTATATGAGGTAGAAAGGGTTGCATGAGATGCATTTTCTTGTATCGGTGATACTTAACAATGACGGAACGATGTTGGTTTGATTTTGTATTCAAGCTGTTGAGGGTTGGAGGTATATGAGATATATTGTTTTATTGTTCTATGTGCATGAGGTCTTGCACTAAACGCAATCCTGGAGAGGGTCGCGAGTATAAAATTCGGTATTTGACAATTGTCGTTCGAATCATGTTCCTGCTTAATCACTTGAAATGCATTTTATTGTATTGGTGATAATACTTGACAAGGATGAAATAATGTTGATTTTGTATTCGAGCTATTGAGGGTCGGAGTTCGTATGGATATATTACTTCACTATTCTATGAGTCGAACGGCTCTTAATTGACTCTAGGGCTCCATTTCTCTTTCCAAACTTGTGCACTCTTGTATTAGGGTACTGAACTAAATGTGACAAAATATAAAAAATGTTCTAAATATGTACAAAATTATTTATTTTCTTCTTTAACTTCTTGAAATTATGAGCTTTTTAACTAAGTTCTTAAATCTTATCAATTTTACCTTTAAAGATTTAATGTATTGATTTTGCTCAGTCGAAAAAATTGTTAAAGTATGTTAAGAAAATTGTTCATGTGATATATCTATATGTCCAAATCTACTAATAAAATAATAACTTATTTTATATATTAACAAATTTTAATACTTATTTAGACATGAGATATATCAACACATTAAAGGTAAAAGTGATAATTCTAAAAATGAATAAAAATACATCAAATATTGAAATTTCTTTCTAAAAAATTAAGGACCATCAAATATATATTTTTATTGCGAAGTAAATCTCATTTTAATCATGGAAGGAAAAACTCAACTTTAATACTTAACAAAACATATAGTGATCTCACTATCATATATTATAAAATAAAATCAACTTAACACATTAAAAATTTCATTTTTAATTGATAGCACTTATCATATAAAAAATTGTAAATCTTAATTTCTCCCCTTAAAAAAATGATGCTGAGCAGAGCTATCATTTTTAATGTTACAATTTTTAATTATAAAGAAAATGAGCTGCATATTTAATTAATTATATTATAAGGTTATTTAGTATAATAAGACAAATTAGAAGTAATCAAATACCTAAACCCATCCAACTTCTATTGGTGTTTGGTATTGTTTAACCTTTAAATCTTAAGATACCTTGCTATTTTAAATCCAGTAAGAGTAAAGGGAACCAATTCGGACCACAACCGAACTGGTATTAAACCAAATGATTTCACTGTTACCCACGTGGCAGGCTAACCGTTTCCCTACTAAGCACGTTTCCTACTTCTAGAACCGTTTATTCAAATAGGGAGCCATATTTCCCAACGATTCCTTTCCCCATCTCTTATAAATACCGTGGAGACAAATGAGTTGGGATACGCAAAAACTAATTAACTTGAATTCTTATTATTTACTTTTGCACAGAGACGGACTAAATCACAGATATAATATTATAAATGGGACTTAAAAGATATGGTCTTTTAGTATACTAATAAAAATATTCAATATTTATAAATCTGTAATTTCATAAATGTAATTATAAATATAAGTTGACTTTGATAATAGTACTCAATGTATTTATATTTTTGTGTGATAAATTGATAATCATTTATTTATATAATTAATTGAAATTCACATTGCTAGATCCTATATTTTAATATAGTTAATATAGCAACTAGCAACATAGTTATGATTTTACAAATAAGCTAATTTTAAAAAAGAATTTTGCATGTACAGTGATATTTGTACGAGTGGCCGTTAATAGACTATATCGTTAATAGACATTTATCATCTATATACAGAATAAACTATATCATTGACCGACTATATTAGTAATAAACGTCTCTACCTTATAGATTAATAGACCTTTCAAGACTAATTTAGTCTTTTTTTATGAATATGTTTGGGCTAAAATTTTTATTATTATTTCATTTTTAGCTATACTGACAAATCTAAAATGTTGTTTTTATGTGAATCTGATGATAGTTCAATCGGTTAAAGCATCCAAAAGATCGTGAATTCAAATTCTCATTCCCACTTGTTGTACTAAAAGATGTTTTTATATTTGTAATTAATTGTAATTATTTTCCCGTTATGCAAGTGCCCATCTAATTAAATTATAACCAAAATATAAAAATCACTAAGTTCCATTTGATAATGTCGGACAGATATATCAAACCAAGAGGTCATGAGTTCTGTACCCACTCCCTAATGTTATACTAAAAAAGGTTCCATTTCATAACCATTTTTATTATTTTCTATTTTAAAATAATTGAACTTGTAAACACTACTTTAACTCTTTTATTTCCTTATTTTGTATATGCTTTTTTTTTTACCGTTTTCAAAATCTAATCCAATTTTAAAAGCTAAAGAAAAAATTAAATTAAATACTTGTAGTTATCTTCGAAATTCCGCTAAGAGTTCAAAATATATTTTTTAAAATTTAAAAATACACTAAAGAAGTAGTGAAAAGATAAGAATTATTTTTAAAAATAGAAAATAAAAAGCAATATGATTATATAGCCTAAATAACTAAAAAAAAATAATGTAATCATAATAATTATTAACTGGCCTGTATTTATTTTTTGCTATTTATAAGTATTTTTTACTGCTATTTGTGATGAAAAGAAGAATTTCTATGCACAAGTACTTCATTTTATTTTTTATATTTATATATATTCAAAGCTACACGAGTATTCCATGTTAAATAAGATAAACAAATATTTCTTGAATTGTGGTAAATTTGAATTTAATCTTATATAATATAGATCTTGGAATTGCCATAAATTACCCGATAGGATTTTATATTTGAGTTATGTTATAATTAATGAATAAATAATTTATCATCTAAAATTTAGGTTTAAATTATATTTTGACGTATTTATGGTGTTTTAATTTTACTTTTAAATAGTCTTCTAATTTGATAAATTTTCAAAATTTCTGGTAAAAATTGGATAAAAATCAAACCAGAGAAAATTACAATACAAATTTTAATGCGATTGATTCCAATATTCAAACTTTTATGGGACAGAATGATTTGATTTATTCCAAATCTCGAATATTTGTTATAAGATTAGATAGAAAAATAATAAAATTTGGCCACAAAAATCTTATAAATCTTCATTTTGAGTCGTAAATATAGAAATTGGAATTTGACCATGTCACTTTTTTTTTCCTATTATTATTTAAAAAAAAAACAAAAAGACTTTTCTTCAATGAAAAATATTTTTTTTTTCTTCCAAGTATTGATTTTAGTTATTGAAATTTGAATTTAGGACTAAATGTAATTTTGTCTCTCGTTTACATTATTGTCTCTGTGTTTTCATTTTGATTTCTAATTAAAATTTTCAAACTTCACATTCTTTTTTTTTTTTAAATTTCAAACCTCACTTTAGTTGTCCATATTTATATTTTCTTTATTTTAAGTTTTGACAGTTCAATTTTGAATTATAGTTATTTTAACAACCTATTAAATTCCTAAAAAAAAAAAAAAGAAAACAACTTCCTGCTTTTCGAAGGGAGCAGGAATTCGAACTCACCATATTCTGATCGGACATATATACGTGCTTTAATCCATTGATCTATATTATGATTGGCAGAAAAAAAAGTGTATAACAAAAAAAATTTCGTGCTAAACTTAAGTTGGAAAGAAAACTATTTGAATTGAAAGTTTAACAAAATTGAAGAACTATTTTTTTTTTTTTTTAAGGATTGAAGAACTAAAATTAAAGCTTAAAAATTGGACAGAATACATCGACCAAAATAATAATTGAATCAATAATTTAAAATTTAAAATAATTATACATTAATTTGAGTAAGATAATATCTAGATCATAATTTCAAAATTTGACATTTTTAACCTAAAGTTTAAGATATTCGCAGTTTTGGCCCTTTGTTGGCCATAGTACTGAAAAGATCACCAGTTTCTTAATTTTTATTTTATTTTAACTTTTTTTTAGAAAATATTTTTATCATTTTTTCATAATACCTATTATGATGATTGTGATAGTAATTAATTTTATCTTTTCATTCTTTTACCTTATATATTAAAATAATTATTTTAAGTTTAAATTATTTAGTTCATGAACTTTCGTATTTGTGTCAATTTAGTCCATAAAATTTAAATAATAATACTAGTAATAGAGAATTATTAGAATTAACACTGTGGTAAAAATTAAGAACTCAATTGAATTTTAAAGACTAAATTGGAGAAAGTATCAGACTTAAGGACAAAAAACTCGTAACTTTCGTTGATATTGGACAGGTGACACATCATGGTGCAAAAAATTAGCCGAGCTAACTACTTGTAAATAGAACCTTACACTAATGTGATGTTTGACCAATTTTGAAGTTCAAGTTACAACTTAGTCCAAACTGGTATCGAATTGAACTTAATTAAATTGCGTAGAGGTAGACTTTGCATATCTTTGTAAAGAATAGACTCCGCCTTTTAGAGGGGAATCTTAGGAAGGGTTGCGACTATCATTGTGGCATTCCATACTTGGTAGTCATATATATATCATTAGTAACCAATATATAGTTCGCTAGCTGTATCTACGTTACAAGATAATGGCGAATCCCAACTCAACATAGGGGGTCGAGGAGATTTGACCAATCTTTCCTCATCTTTAACATGTCTGAGCAAGGGCCCGAACACGAATCTTTCATTGGGAGAGGAGACCACGCACGTGGCACACCCTGATCTCACTCTTGACAACTTTAACATTAATTTAACATAAAACATATATATTAACAAAAATCTCAAACAAAGAGAGATAGAGAGTAGATTGGACCAAATCATCACTAACCAAATATATAAAAACTTTAAATTAAAGTATAGATTGGACCAAATCATGTTGAAAGTGCATTTAGAAATGAAAGCATAGAATTTGAGTCCTCCAAGAGTTGAGAAGTAGTTAAATTAAATGATGCATAAGGTTGAAAAGGTCAAATCACATATTTCAACAAAGAGAGATAGAGAGGTGTGATTACAAATTAGGGTTACGTTTCTTAATTACTCAAAATAGTTTGCTTTATAGCCCATTTTAACCGTTGAGTTTCGTCTCTACTGGAACCAACTTAAATAGGACGGATAATTCCCATTTAGATTCTCCAAAGAACGAAAATGAAGAAAATCTTTTTCTTACCGCCTAAATGGGGACGGGAACGGGAATACGTTCTTCCCATCTCCGTTCCACATTCCCAATCACACGTCATTTTTTTAATATATATAGTACATACTAAAATAATTCTATTATCCTTTACATATACTAAAAAAATCATGTATTCTTCTCTATTCACCCATCCAATATATATTTAGGAGAGTTAAACATTGTAGATGAAGTTTTATTTTCAAGAAAAAAATATTTACTGAAAAATAATTTAAAACATAAAGAAAAAGAAAGGGAGAAAAGTTCCTGCAGATCCCCACCCGGTCCATGAACATCCCTACATTTGTGGTTTTAAGGTCGGAATTGGGAGATGACAACCACGCTTGGATTTCGCTCTCGGAGTTGTCAACAAAACATGGGCACTCCCAATTTTCCTAGAAATTATTAGGCCATAAATTCCCTTTTTGACCTTTGACTCACATGATGGACTTTTATACTTGAAAAATAGTTAAAATACCATTTTGCATTTTGGCACTTTTACTTTTGGGCGGTGCATTTTTTTAAATATTTATTTTGATTTTTGTACTTTCAAATTTATTTTATTTTAATCTCTATATTATCAAAATATTTGTTTTGGTCTTTGTACTTTTAAAAGGTGATTATTCTGTGTAAATTTTAAAAAGTTTAACGAAAATTTTACAGATGATGCAAATCCTTTAATACGAAGTCATGGTTACATTTCAAGAAAGATATTGAGTATACTGTCGTGTTGAGATTGTAATAGAAAAATGAGAATAAAAATAAAATTAAGGAAAAACTGGTCCCAAAACGAACATTTATTTTGAAATCACATAGACTAAAATGAACCAAAATTGGAAGTATAAGAATTAAAATGAACCTTTTGAAAATGAAGAAATCAAAATAACCAAAACTAAAAGTACGGAGACTAAAATAATATTTTAACCTAAACAAAAAAATTCAAAATTGAATTTATTGCATAGATTTAAATTTCTCGAGTTTGCTGGTTATCAAAATTCAGAATATAGTTCAAACTAGTTAAGGTATAAGGTAATTTTATGCGAGAGTTCAGGTTTCAACTCACTCCATCGTCTTAAAAAATAGTTTGCTAGTTATCTCCGTTGCATAAGTTTGGGTTACTAAATCGAGTTCCTTGAGTTATATTTATGCCTTATAATCCATTTAAACTAGAGAAAACAAAGAGATCAATAAAACCAAACCAACCAAACTTGGTTCGTTTGAGGTTGAACAATTACTAATCAATTTAGTTTCATTCGCTACGAAATGGAAAAGAAATTTTAATGAGTGACAATTCACATTGTCATATGTTTAAGGTTAAGATACTATTTTCGTCTATGTACTTCAAGTTTTGATTCATTTAGTCCTTGTACTTTTAAAATATTCATTTTAGTTTCTGTAGTTTCACTTTGGTTCATTTTAATTTCTATATTTTCAAAAGGTTCGTTTTTGGTTATTATACTTTTAAAAATTGATCATTTTGGTCCCAATTTGAAACATTTTAAAACAAATACTACTCATAACAAAAACCCTTTAATATAAAATCATTGTTATATTTCAATAAATATATTGAATGTAGTGTCGTGTTGAAATTACAATAGAAAAATGAGATTAAAAATAAAATTAAAGGACAAAAATGAACATTTTGAAAATACGAGACCAAAATGAACAAAAGCTTAAAGGACAAAATAGTACTTTTAACCCATTCTCAAATATCAAGATTATTATTTATTATATATATATATATATATTTTTTTTTTTTTGCAAAGGAACAAGATTATTATTTTGATAGCATGAAAATTTTTTAAAAATTTTGGCACATCTATTTAGATATTTTTATGTCCCATTTTACATTTATATGTCATTATTTTATGTATATCTATCATTGATAAATTATATTTGAATCATTCTATTATTGATAGGTATTTATCAATAATAATAGTCTCTCAAATGACCCGTGATAGATGTCTGATATTATTGACCATAAAGGACCTTTTTTATTATTATTATTATTATTATTTTTTAAGCAGACCATAAAAGACTTGATACTTGAATATTGATGATTGGGCCGTTTTGAAATTAGAGGACAGAGAAGTCAAGAGAAAAATAAAATAAAAGTCTTTGAGACTTTTTTAAATCTTAGCATTGATAAAAGAAAATATATTATATTTCAAATGAAAACATTTTGAATTGTTATACCAAATTTATAGATTTTGTGGCATTACTATTAAATTTACAAAAATTAATATTAAAATCCGGATATTATAGGAATTTTACACTTCCACAAAAAATAAATAAAATAAAGTCTACAAAAATTTTAATAAACCCAACTAAAATCTAAAACTTTTACAATTTTCTTTTTATTCTTTTAAAAGTGTTTCGACTTTACTAATAAAAATATTTCTGACTGAGTTTTTTTGTCCCCTTCTAACCACTCAATTTATATTCAAAGTTAGTATTTTTTTTTTCTTGGATCGACATTCAATAAAGAAAAATCTGACTTAAAACTTATTTTAAAATATTTCAAACTTTTATTTTGTGACAAATAAGTAGTTATTGATTTAATTCAGTTTCTATGATGGGATATTATTATAAATTGTTTAGGAGTTTGATCTATTTCATAAGATAAAATACAGAGAATTTCAAAATTAAACCCAAAGAAAATAGTGTGAATTCTAATCGATAAATTTGAAGAAATTTTATAAAATCAGAGTCGGTCACGCTTTAAACTCTAGAGGAAAAAGACAAAAACAAAAAAAAAATCCATTCAATTTCAATGGGGGAGTAATTTTACTTTTACAAACTTTTGATTTAGTTTTGTCACGTTAAATAATAATTCAATTTTATTTGTTATGTATGATTCCGGGAATTTTCTTGTTTTTCCATTCTAACACGATGGTTTATTTATTGTTTGAATTTGACCAAGTCCGTAAAGTTCAACTCTGACTTGATCGACTCTCTAGACGAACTGAGGACTTGCAAAAGAGAGTAATCACTCTGACGCTCAAGTCAGTAGTTGGTCAATCTATACTCAGAGAGAAAATATAGTTTCACGTACTTGAAAAAGAGGCAAGAGTCTCTATTTATAGGCAGAGTTTCCAACAAGCCTACAATGGCTTTCTAACCTTCTAAGAATCGAGACATGTTGCCATGGACAACATCATAGTTTTATGCTTATAGAAGTACATGTCGATTCGCTTGTCTGATAACTAGACGTCTGATTTTCCAATAGGCTCGACTCGACTAATAATTCAGGCGACCGAGGTGTGAGGCATAGGTCGACTCGACGTTGAACATTAGTCGCGACCGTCTCCAATAGTTAAACTCAACCTTTTACGGAAGTTTGAGCTACCATTCATTTCATGTATGAATCTTTAGGTTGACTCATCAATGTTGGGCATATCAATATTGGCTTCTATTCAAATTGATCGGTTATACATCGAATCGGCGGCCTCATTCTTCCAAATGTATTAAAGAATATTAAATGCCACAACCAATCTCTACACTAAACACAAGTTTTCTACCATTCTTTCCAAGAATGTTCAAACATCTACTTTTTTCCTCAAAAAATTACTCCAATAACACTTCATGTTTTAGCAATTAATTGTATGTAGTACACATTTAAGGGGTGATGTTGGTCCCATGCTAGAAGACTTGGACACACAAAAAATTAAAATAGAGAAAATCCTTAAATATTTTATTTGGAACTTTGAAGTATCCAAAATTTATGACTTCTTTTAGCCGATAATAAAAGAGATGTCTGAGAATATCAAATATTTTAGATATTGAGTGGCAGTTTGTTTTTCGGGAATTTAGATGTTGATGTCCGAAATTTTAGATGTTTGACATCTTCACATAACCACGTCTGTTTTGTAAGAACATTTATAAAAATGTCTGGAAATATGTACGATTCTTTCTTTCTTTTTTTTTGAACGGTTGTTTTGTACGAATTCTTTTTGGGATGTTCTAAATTTATATTTTATATAATGTTCAAAAAATGTCCATACTAATATTTATATAATTTATACAGTAATTATAATATTCATATATAAATTTTTAGGATTAATTATATTTTTGGGATTATCAGCCTTTGCTTGAGCAGATTGTCTCTCGTGTTTGGAGTTGGTCGCTCGAGTGCTTTCTTTTGCTGGCCGATTACAGTTTATTCGGTCGATCCTGTAGAGTTTTCAAGTCTACTGGGCCAGTGTGTTTATCCTTCCGGCTCGGGAAAATCATGATGTTGAACGAATTTTGTGTTCTTTCTTGTGGAATGGGCGCCAAAGCGGGCGGTCAGGGGCTAAGATGGCTTGGTCTGAGGTGTGTATTCCTTTGTGGGAGGGTGGTTTGAGTGTGCATCACTTGACCTCTTGGAATTATGACACTATAATGAAGCTGATCTAGCTTCTGTCGGGCTGACTCTCTTTGGGTGGCTTAGTTGGAGGCTATTCTTCGAGGGGATTGTATTTGGACCGTTCATGCTTCACCTCAGTTCTCTTGGTGTTGGCGGGATATTCTTTTTGTCTAAGATGCTTTTCGGCCTCTGGTTCGGTTTGCTATTGGAGATGGTCAGCGTTGTTTTGTGTGGTATGACATCTGGCTTCTGGGGGGTCCGATTTATTCGAGGTTTGGTGAATTCGATTATTTATAATGTTGCAAGCTCGTCCCAGGTGAAGGTTGCTTATTTTCTGTTTCCCGATGGTTTGTGGCGCTTGCCTCGGGGGTCAGCTGATCTTCGGCAACTGGTCTCTAAGGTTTCATCTGTGCAAGTTTTAGTTGGGAGGGTTGATGTGCCCATTTGAATTTCGACGTCGTCGGGTCTCTTCTCGGTGTCGAGTGTGTGAGGTGTGTTGTGCCCGGCCCCGCCTCCCATTCCTTGGTTTTCTTTGCTTTGGTTCAATGGGAACATTATGAAGCATTCTTTCATTGCTTGGTTGGCAGTGCGTGATCGGCTTGATACGAGAGATCACTTATGTCATTTGGATTCTTCTATTCCTGCTTCCTGTACGTTGTGTGCTGCCTTGGAGTCCCAAGATCATCTATTCTTTGAGTGCACATTGGTCATTGCTTGAGCTGGTTCTTCTCACATGATTTCATATTGGTCTACTGAGCTTGCTTTGGTTTCTCACATTAGTGCCGGGAAGTCTGCTCGTCGTCATGTGTGGTGCTTGGCATGAATTTCGACTGTTTCTTTTTTCTGGAGGGAGCGTAATGTTAGAGTTCATGCGGGTGGGGATGGTCGGTCGCCTTCTGTCCTTTTACGCGCATTGAAAGTTGAGGTCTATTATCGTTGTACTACCTGGCTTGAGAGCTGAGTGCCCCTTTAGTTGGGAGGTATGGTCTGGCATAATTGCTTGGGCTGATTCTTTTCACCGGGTTTCATATTGGTCTACTGAGCTTGTTTGGGTTTGTCTTATTAGTGCCGAGAAGTCTGCTCGTCATCGTGTGTAATGCTTGGCATGGACTTCGACGGTTTCTTTTATCTCGAGGGAGCGTAATGTTAGAGTTCATGTGGATGGGGTGGGTCAGTCGCATTATGTCTTGAAAGCTGAGGTCTATTATCGTTGTACTATCTGGCCTGTTTGAGTTTGATCTTATGTTTATCTCCGCCTGGGATTTATTTTCTTGATTTACTTTACTTTATTCTTTGTCTTGTGTTTGCCCTTTGGGTGTCGTGGGATCCTCCATTTTTTTTAGTATATTTACCTTTGCAAATAATATATATATATATATATATATATAATAATTTAATATAATTTGTATTGTTTTTATTAATTCAATATTTTTTTATATTAGTTTTTGTATGTTATTTGGCAGAATTCATATTAATATAAGATTTTTTAATAAATAATTAATACTAAATATAACATTCCTTTCTAATTTTAATATTTTTTCAAAAATAAAAATATATAATTAATGTTATCTGATATAAATTTCTTTCGGTTAAAAAACACATTTGGTCCATGAACTTTGGTGAAGGTAACGATTTAGTTCCTGAACTTTCAAAAGTCTTGATTTGGTCCCTGTACTTTTAAATTGATAACAATTTAGTCCCTACTTTTAAAATTGGGTTAGATTTAACAGAAATTTGACATAGCATATCCATGTGTATAAATAATGTCCAAGTGTGCAATTGGTTTAATTTTGGATCGGTTCAAATTCGAACTGGTTTAAAAATTAAAAAACAATAATTATAAAAGAAAAATAACATAGGGACTGGAGAAACATTTTTCTTTTATAATTATTGTTTTTTTTTAATCTTAAACCGGTTCGACTTTGAACCGACCCAAAATTGAACCAATTGCACATTTGGATATTATTTGTACTCATGGATATGACATGTCAAATTTCTGTTAAATCTAACTCAATTTTAAAAGTATGGACTAAATTGTTATCAATTTAAAAGTACAGGAACCAAATCAAGACTTTTGAAAGTTCAGGAACTAAATCGTTTTTTAACCATTTCTTTTTTATAATATTAAATTATACTTTATATAAGAAGAAAATATCAAATGTATGTCCGTTTCTTAAGCAAAACAACAAAGAGAGTCAATCACAACTTTCGAATTGATTCAAGTCTCTTTCGAATTGATTCAAGTCTTGGAAGCTCGGCAAGTGGAAGACGAGTCGAGCTACTTTCTACCTTTGGAAAACTTTCGACAAGTACGAACCGACCTTGAAGAGTACCTGCAAGCACAAAGTCGATGAGGATGTTCTCCAACAACACGTTGCATTTCCCCGGCGGTCCTTTTGACAAGTACGAACCGACCTTGAAGAGCACTAGCAGGCGCGAAGTTGACAAGGATGTTCTCCAACAACACGTTGCATTTTCGGGCAGTTGGAGAGTCGTTGGAATGTTGTCGGGAGCTCACCTCTAAAGATAGAAATCCTCACCTCCCACGCAAGGTATACAAAACTATTTCTCTTTAGAGAGATAGATCGAACTATGTACTGACTAGAGCATCGATGTGCTTAACTTTGTTTTGCAGGTACTTCAGACTTCGATACACTTCATCCCAACTTTACATTGAATTGAGATATTATATAATTTAATTGAGGTTTATTTTATATGTAAATATAATATAGTGTTGTTCGATGCATATTTCTCGGTTGGTAATGTCGTTTTGGGGCAGGGTGTGTTAGATTTTAGGCCGAAACATAAAAACAAAGATAAAAATAGCAGAGTAGACGACAACAACAACAAAATAGTAATAGTAATAGTAACAAAGACTCCCAAACATGAAAGCAAAATCATATTATACAAAAAAACAAGACAAGACAACAAGACATACATAAACATTAATAAAATCTCAACAACATATGACAGGACATGCAGGAACCCTTCCTTCATTCAGCCTACAACAAACAATTTTGATTCATCACAAAGTTAGCTAATTGCCAAATGGGGCAGTGAAGTGAGTTTCAGTTCAAGAGATGAGATGGATGACGATGCTCCCGTTTCCGCTTCTTAACTCGAATACCATAGCAGTCTTCGGCTCTGGGCGGGCGGTGCCAACCCGGGAATGTCCCGAATGTCCTTGTTGTTTGGATTCACAAGCTTGACAATGATAATGGCAACGACACCGACGACAATGAGGAAGAGGAGGGCCATTATACACTTATCAGTTGCAATTTGTCTCCCTAATTCCTTCACCAGTTTTGAGGCTTTTTTGAGCGAGAAGTGTATCGAGTCGAGCTCGTTCACTATCCTGCTCATTTGCTCCGTCTGCGCCTTCAGAGCTGCTGCTGTCTCCGTTCCCACGTTCACCGTCTCTTGAACTACCTATTCCATACATACAACCACCACAGATCATTTTAGTTTGGAGTTCATTGTGATCTAAAATCTAATGGAAAAAAATAGAAATCTGAACTTCCAAAAGACAAACCAACCTTTTTTGACCTCTCAATTGCTTCATCAGTCTCATCCATCATCCTGTTTCCACTGTCAATCAATTGTTGATTTGTCATATCTGCAAAAGCATATAGCCTATGCATTAGTAATTTCATATTCAACATTATTTGAACCAATATCGAACCCACATCGGTTCAAGAAAAATTTAGATCCAATGCAGAAACGAAACCGACCAAACATATAGACCAAAATTTTTGGCTTTTTTCCCAGTGTAGTATTTCAACTCATAGTCACATTTGTTATTACAGCAATAAGCTCCAAGAATGCTTTAAATCATGAACTAAAAGTAACATAGACAGAATATGCATACTTGAAGCTAGCAACACATTTTCTTCCCCATAACCTTCAGCAGGTCCATCAAATAGATCGATACGCTTGTTTTCGAGATTGCTTGCATATCTGTATCATCACCATCAACAGCCATTGTTAAACAGAGATTTCGATCTCATGTGTAATGTAACAATACTAAGTCAAAAGCAATACTTTTCAACTGTATTAAGTGGGATAAGTAAGAAGAACAGAGAAATTATTGATTAACATGAAGAAGAAGAGAGATGTTTGGTAAACAAAGCGAAAAATGAAGAAATTATTTTAATCACAAGGCGATACACGATTAAGAAGCAAGTGACTCTACTGGATACATTTTGATGATCATGAAATTAGCTCACTTTCAAAGGTAACAAAAAATTAAAGCTGATACTTACTGCTTCTTAAGAGCAACATATGAGTTCAACTCTTTGATCTGCATAAGTAATAAAATTTATTTAATAACACTGCACTACTACAACAGAATATAAAGAACATTTCTGAATTATTAATAGAAATTCCTTTACAGAGAATTCATAGTTAAAATCCCACCATAGACTGCTTTTTCTCATTCAGCATTTTATTGGTGACTGAATTATTCCTGCTTTCCACAGCCTTCACTTCTCTGTCAAACTCTTTAATAAGACTGTAAAGGCAACAAACACAAAGTTTTCACCAAAAGCAACAGGAACAAGACAAAGGAGCTAAATCTTTAATGATATGCAACCATCAATCAAGCTTAAAAGGAAATTTAATTAAATAAATGGTAGTGATGATACAGGTGAATTGTTTAAGAGCATATCGTTGACTGAAAAGCCCAGAAACCTTAAGAAACATGAATGTACAGCCTGCATAAATCTATAGTTCAAGCTTCTTAAACTTTTCCTTGTGTTCTATACATGAATGACAAGTACTGTTAACTAAGAAAAAGATGCATTCACTTTCATAAGTAGCTATCAATATTCTAAACGAAAAAGCGACCTCTCAAAGCTTTCTCTCTTACAGAAGCGGGGCGGTACGGGGCCAAAGAGCTATATATCTTTGAGAATGAGGCAAACTAATATTATTTTAATCTAATTATCATTCTCCTAAGCCTCTAGTGTTCCAAAAGAGACATAGATTACAAAGCTAAAAGTTTGAACCTTGCCTCGAGGCTCGCCTCGAGGTTTCGGGAAATTTTCTTCACCCAATCACTGCCCAGAAGATGTGAAGAGATTAGAACTCAGAAGAGCACCTTGTCCATATAGAACTTGCCCAGACACCATGGAAAGTACACAACACAAAGAATAAGATGTGGAATACCTCTTGCATTCTCGCATTTTATCAGTCAACTCTTCCAATTGTCTACTCTGCCTGTTCGAGTCCTTGATCTTCTCCAACTTCTGAAATCCATTTCTGTAGATATAACAAAAACAATGCCAAACAAGAGGTTTAAGCTCATAAAACAAGCTAAAAAACGATTCTAATCATAACCCATCATTTCAAAAACATCAACGAGACACAATGCTTCAGTTTTAGAACACGGTTTCCTCAGAAAAAAAAAAAAAAAGGTGAGAAAACCGAAGAATCCTTACGACAAAGCTCGGAAGATGTCGTTGATTTGCCCCTCGATTTCCCCAAGCTCTTCGCTGATTGAAGATAAGGAATCCATCTCCGAATTCAAAACCCCCCAAGAAACAAAACGCACAGATTCTCGTCCTCCTCAGAGATTAGGGCACATCACAAGCATTAAAGTTGCTAAAATCTTCAAAAATTCCTCGAGATCTTAAGCCCCCGCCTCGTGAAATTCCCAGAATCCGATTTATCAGACAATGCCAATGCGAGCCGAGAATCACAAACGATTTCGATCAGATCATCACCATCTCCCACACATTCATCGTCTCTCCAAAACCCCCAATTGAAAAAACGAATCCAAAACTCTGCGAGAACAGATCCAAACAACCAGCTACGGAAGAACCCAGAAAAGTTAAATCCGAATTCAGCAAGATCTGGACAATGCAGGCGAAGATGGCGATCTAAGAGCCCAAAAACCAAGTCCTTTCAGATTCTGCCCCCAATATAGAACACATAAAAACAGCTCCCCCTCGTGATTTACAGAGAAATCTCCATTCCTGTACAGAAAAAAAGCTTGAATTTGATCTGTTTTGTGTTTTCTAAAATCTAGAAATGAATAATATAAAATGGGTTTCTTTTTTTTTTTTGGGTATAATTTGTTTTTGTTTTTGTTTTTTTTTTGGAGTTGAAACTTGAAAGGTCTTGGGTTTACAGAAGGGGGGGCGAAGGGGAGCGGGGTTTGGGTTTTGGCTCTCGAAAAACAGAGGCGATGAAGTTTTGATTTTTTTTTATATTTTTATATAAAAATTTAAATCTTTTTTTTTTCGGTCCGGTAATTTTGGGCCGATAATTGAGTGGCTGTTTTGCTGGGAGTCAGAGATTGAGAACCAATCGCGCTAGGCGACGCGTAGCTCCACGCGTTTGCCTTTTTCATTTTTTAAAGTCAAAATTGACATTTCCTTCTTTTATTAGTTCTTAATAATAATTTTGAATATGGCCAAGGGAAGAAAGATGTTCCAGTAAAATCAAAGTTTTAAATATCGATGTGATAGAAATGCCGAGATCTCAATTTTATGAAAATATTGATAAAATGTCAATGTTGATGTCGATAGATATTTCTGGAAAAGTTATAAAATGAAAAAGTCGTAAAAATTATTTAAGTTAACCATTTTAGTATTTTTAAATAAATTAAATAGAATAATATTAATATTATGTCTATATTAGTGATATTTTGTTAATATTTTTCGTATTTTGTCATTTTTTATAATATTATGGAAATGTCGATTTATCTTTACTATTATGTATAACCTATAGATACATGGAAGTATCAATGTTTCGACATACCATCAATAAAACATATTTTACCATCTTTAAGATTTGATTTGATTTTTCCAAGAACTTAGAAAAAGAAAATTGAAAATTTGAACCTTAAATTATAAGTTCAATGCTTATAAGTTCCTTAATTTTAAAATGTTTTTTAAGAATTAATTTTAAAAGACTTATTAAAAGAAACATTTAAATTTTTACTAAAAATTTTCAACAAATGGAGTGCAGAGATTTAATCTTCCACTCTAGGGAAAGTGATATATCTTATTTTTAAAGTTATATCTCAATTCACTTTTTTAAATTTAAAAACCTATTAGACAAACTATTGAAAGTTCAACAACCTGTTCGATCTCAAAAAATTAAATACTAAAATTTCAATGAGAGACTCATTCACCGAGAACTTTATTACTCCTTTATGTCTCCATCTCTCGAGTCGAGCTCAATCTCTAACAGGTAGCAGGTACTGTTTGGTCTGGAGTGTATTTCTGTAAGGATGAAACTCTGTTTGCCAACATTATAACAAAATGGAAAAAATAACCTCAAGATCAAAAGAGCTCTTTTTCTTTTCTTTTCCTTTGGCTTTCCCCTAGGAAGCAACAACTATAAGAACAAAAATACAGTCATTGCTTTCAGAATAGAAAACTTCAAGATAACCCAATACCTACCCCAAATGTTGCCCTATGCTTTCAGCAATTGACCCTTATAATTCAATAGGTTAAAACATATATCATCCATTAAAAAGTTGAAAATTCGAATCATCACCTCTACATATTATTGAACCCGAAAAAAAAAACCCATAAAATATGGGTCGGTATGTGTTATTTGGGACAATAAGAGATAACTGAGGATCGATATCAGCACATTCATTTATCACCCACTCATGTTATTTTGTTACTGATAAATGATACCAATCTAGATTGTACTCTTTTTAGAACAACAATCACGTAGTTAACCAGTATTTACAGCAATTTAACCTAAAAGTAGGAACAGATGATTGAACCTCCGACCTCTATAGAATAAGTAAAATGTGTTGATCTATGCTCATATATATTGACATAGTCTAGAGTCGACCAAACAACAAGAGATTTAGATGTTAAAATTATTCAATATTTAGATGATGGCATCGTTTGTTGCTGATGTGGCATATTCATCAACTAAACTGCTGACATGTGGAAAAAGATGGATGCTGTGGTGACATGAGAAACTCAATAGTCAAGATTTGGAGTGACGTGGAAAAATAGACTAATAAAATATTGACACGTGGTAGCTGAGATACCCAATTAGCCCACGAGCCACAAGGTGCACATGAGATTGTGAACGTGGCGCGTGGTTCTCACTCGTTCCCACGTGCATGTGGGTATCGCCTTTCTGTACAAAAAAATTCAATTTTTTCATCTCACATTTCTATCAGCAAAAGTCTTCCTTTTTTTTCTTCTCTTTTTTCTAAATCTTATCATTTGGAAAAACAAAACATACATTTTTACATTTTCTAAACTTTAAATAAAGTGATCCATTTTGCATAATTGGCATCTCCGACTAAGGATAGTCGGGAGTTCAAACTCTCATATTTCTAATTTATTGTATTAAAAATATATATATATTCATTTTAATTTTATAACATAAATATACTTTTTTAAATTAAAATTACCATTCTCAGAGGTAGACTTGGATATTCTCCACAATCCCACCCTATTAAAATCTTTATTGCCCACCACGAAATCTAACCGGTTCGACATTAAATAAGGTATATCAACAGTAGTATCGAGGGATGAATTGGAAAAAAAGATATTTGTGAGAGCTTTATTTTTCAATTTCAAATGATTAGGGTCTTTTGTTAAAGTGTAGAAACACTTTTAAGAAATAGATTTGATGTTCAATCTTGAACTTTTATATAGATGGCTAAAAATTTACTCCCAACCCTTAAAAAGAAAGGGAAAAAAAGTTTAAATTTTTCCAAATTAGCACAAGCCCTCACGTGTAGATGCTCATGGTCTATTTTCACAAATCTTCCACGAAAATTCTCCCAATATAAAACCTGCAACGAAATAGTAATAATTTTAAATGAGGCTAAATTAGAATAAGAAATAATAACAGTTACTGCTTATATTTCTAAAAAATTGAAAACAAAAAACAAGAAATAAAAACATTAACAAACGAGTGCCAGGTTTTATTGTTTCCAAATAGTTACCAAACATTTATATTTCTCGAAAATAAAAAACGAGAAATAAGAAACGGAAATGTTCGATAAACAGGCCCCTTACTGAAGGTGCAAGCAGCCATGGAATCAGAGAGAGGTAGAGGAGAAGCTGTGAAGGAAAGAATATAATGAAATCTGCATAAACATAAGAGAGTTGAAGAAGAAAGGCATAAAGGCCAGAGCTCAGGCTGATTTTTATAACACTATACAACAAAACTTTGGCACCACAGTTCCATTCTTCATCTACTACTATACATATAACTAATTACAGCACAAGTGTAACATCAAAATGTCAAACCTCAACTCTACCAGTCTTCTCGAGTTCTCGTTATCGGGTGAACTCGTTCTATGTACAATACTTGATACGTTGAGAGAGAGAGAGAGGGAATTAAACCTCTCTACTCCTTGATCAGCCATCCGCTCCTTTGCACGGCTGTGCGGGCGGTTTCCAGGCAGGTACCTTTCAGGTGAGAAGAACTTATAGGATGGTAAAGAATTCAGAACAAAAATGAACATCCATTTGCCAGCATTTCCTGTGTCTTCTTCCCTTTTGGAAAAAGCGTCATGCTGTAAAGGTCGTCGGGCAGACGGAGTACTAAACTTCGGGACTTTTACGATCAGACCACTAAGATTGATGGGTTGGTGAAGTTCTCTTGATGCTGCATTTGTTTCTGGGCAGCCTTTACAGCTGCAACTCTTGCTGCGTTTGCTGCTCTATTAGCAGCAGCTACAGCTTTGTTAACTCTTTCGTCCACCCTTCCTGCATCGAAGGCTCTCTGAGCAGTTCTTCTTGCTTCCTGCTCCAGTGACAACAGTACTCGGTTAAGATAATCGCCACTAAGAATTGTGTTTTTTTCTATTTCTATATCTAATCATTGAAATGCCATCAGATTATGGAAAGGTGAATCATGTTAGTCGCTTGGTGTGTTTAAGAGTAGCATAAACTTTGAATCTATGCACTGAAAAAAGTCTGCAGGTGTTTCGACTAATTCCGGTAGCTATCAGCCATTTTACTACCTCAGACACATCATTAAGCTCCACGACCTGAAATACATGGTGCGTGTTTACCCCTAAGCAGATAGATCATCACATCCAGCGAAAGAAACGACATAGAAATGTCCCTTTTAAAGTGTAAAGCTCATCCACAGCGAGAAAGGTAATCTCGAGAAGAGCTTGTTCTATGCAGCAATATTCACATTCGAGAGTCGATGTCGTGATGGTGTACAAAATGACTAAACAAAAGTTCAACTTACAACACAAAGAAAAGCTTGCAGTATTCTTGACAAGAAGATATACTAAAAACTTTACCTGGACTGCAGCGAAAACTTTGGCTTGGCTGACAGCATAAGAAGACCCTGGATGGCTATTTTCTAGACTGGGAACATCAAGAATCCCATTTTGCCAATGACCAGATTGGGTTTCTCCATTCCTAAAAGTGTACATTCCAAGCCCTTGCCTATTTGCTTCATGCCAAGCTCCCTCGTAACGATGTCCATTGCCGAACCGATAAACTCCAAAACCGTGCATCCTGTCTGCAAAATACTCTCCTGCATACGTGTCTCCATTTCTGCATTGTCAGATATTATAAAAGTCATCAACCGCCTGTAGCTTCAAATTTCTTAAAAATCACATGCATAAATTTCAACGCTCGTAATAACAAATGGGAAACATTTTGATATCAACGCTATGCCTCTTCCATTCACCATCTTCAAACTAGAGACAATAGATAATTCTCCAGAATACTGTAATATAAGCTCATCAATTCAAGAATTATCGACAACTTATTAAACTCATCTCTTGTGAACAAAAGAGACCAACACCCCACCACTTCGGCGATCCCAAACACCATTTCCAAATTAGAGAAGAAAGATAATATGAACTTACCTTTTTTTCAAGTGACGAATAACTGATTCACATTTGTCCCTTGTGGACAATCTAGGGAGGAGTTCTTACTCCTTAGATGGAAAAGATCTACCATAGTCTTCTAATAAGTTTTCACTTCAAATTTATTTCACTATCAAAGCCAAAATCGCAAACAAACAAAACCAAGTCATAAGAAAACACACTAAGATATGAACACTAGGCCACTTAACTTAAGCATTGCTCAATTGGTTAGCACGTATAACATCAACCTAAATGTCAGAAATTCGAATTTCCATCCCTACGTGCTGTTGAACTCAAGAACACTAGGCCACTTCCAAACCCTTCTTCAAGAAGAGAGATAACTCACTCTCCAAACCCATAGATCACAGATGAAGTAAACAGAAAACTTCGAACAAAAGCATAACACGAAATGATTCTCAAGATTCAAGACCTGAAATTTTTTTTACCTAAAATGGTAGTGACCCAATCCATGTTTGACACCCCACTTGAACTCCCCAACATAGCGGCTCCCATCTTGACAAGTATGAACTCCACAGCCATGGCACTGCCCATTAGACCACTCCCCAGCATAGACATCCCCTGTGTAGAATCTGTAAATCCCAATTCCATGCCTTAAGCCTTGCCTGTACTGGCCCCGGTACCTGCTGCCTTTCGCCCATGTCTCTACGCCATACCCATCATACTTCTCGTCAATCCAATCGCCTTCGTACCTCCCACTCATGTGGTAGTGGTAAACGCCGCTCCCCGAGCACCTCCCTTTGTGAAACTCCCCCTCGTAAACATCGCCATTACTGTAAACCTTCACCCAAGAACCCGACGCCATCCGTTTCTCCGATTTGGGCTTCGATCCGATCGACCACCGAACATTCGAAGCAGCCTTCGTCGCAGCGGAAGACGAGAACGGGTTAACTGGTGACGATCGGACCAGAAACAGACGAATCGAAGAGGGGAGGCGAGGGACTGCAAGATTCAGGAAAAACAAAGCGGCGATTGAGAACAACAGTACGACGAAGAACTTGAGAGCAACCGAGCGACGAGGGTTCGAGAGAAAGAAGTAAACGAAGGGCAAAGAGAGGAGGATCAGTAAACGCAAGTGAACTCGGAGCAACTCGCCACAGCGGAAATGGCGAAAGATTTGAGAAGCCAGCGATTTCTTCGGGAATCGCGATAGCAGAGAAGTGGATTGGGTCATGGCAAACCCTTCGTAGAACACCGGGAGAAGCTTACACAACGCCATAGACGGGCAAATCGAAATGGGTTCTTCATGAACGGATTCTCAGAGTCGATTATCAATCTTGAATTCAGAAACAGACGATTCTGCTTCTGGGTTCGATGATTGGAGAAGAAATTTGTGTCTTCTGGGTTTGTCAGGAATCGAAGCCTCTGGATTTGCAGCTGTGGCTTCTTCTTCTACTTCTTGATTTCGGTGGGAACGCCATTGGCAAAAGGACTGCAAAAAGGGTGTGCAATTTTGAAGAAAATGGTATCGCTGGTTTTGTATTTGAGAAGACGAAACCAGATGATGCGAAAAACAGTGACCTCTTTTGTATTTACTGAAAATGCCATTACCCTTTTTGGATTTTTATATACTTTTGGTTTTTTTTTTCTTATTAGAACATTAAAGCGAGGATTGGATTTTTATAATTAATATATGTTTTTAATTTGTGCAGCATGAGTTTGATTTATTTAGTCTCTGTACTTTGGTAAATTTTTAAGGTGTTCCTGTAGTTCTCGATCTCTTAATTTTTTATTTTGTGTTTAATAAGTATTTTGTCGTAATCTTAGTTAAAATATCATTTTGGTTTCTATATTTTTAGTTTTTGCTCATTTTGGTCTTGTACTTTTAAAATATTCGTTTTTGGATAAACTTTCAACTTTTATCTATTTTAGTCGTCGTAAGCATTTGTTTTTATCTCTACATTTTATCTTTTATCTCATTTTATTTTATCACAATTTCAACGCAACACTATATTTAATATATTTCTTGAACTTAACCACAACTTTATATCAAAGGGGTTTCGTTGGGTATAGAATTTGTGTTAAAATTTGTAAATAATGATCAAAATGATTAATTTTTTAAAGTACAAAAATTAAAACGAATGTTTTGAAAGCAAGGAGACTAAAATGAACCAAAATTATTTTAACCTAATTTTTTGAACTAGAAGAACTAAATAGTAGATGTAACTCTAAACCTTGGATGTTTTTTTTAGCTCAATAAATTCAAAGATAGGAGATAAAATTTTCACTTTTAAGAAAGGTAAAGGTATCTTAACTAAATTATGACCTAATTTGCGAGTTTTTAAGTGAATTTTAAAAGGTAAAAAAAAATGTGTTTTTTAAAAAAATTATAATGTTTGATTATTCAGCCAAAAGTAATTTTTAAAAATTAAAAAAAAAAAAACTAAAAGCACTTCAAAGTGCCTCCCAAAAAATGCTTGCAGGGCTTATGTTTAAAAACTCTTATTTTTTTGTTTTTCATTTCAAAAAATAAATATGAAAAACTTAAAATCGTTTCTTTTTTTTAAAATTTACATAAAATTTCAAACTCATTTTGAAATTCAAGAAGCTAGAAACTAAAAACCAAAAACAAAAATCAAAAAATGAAATAGTTATCAAACGGGTCCTAAATTTATATATAGAATAATGTTATAACTTAATTAATAAAATATATTTTGAAGTAAAATCGCTTAATAAAATTTAACCATAAAGTTAAACACTTAAAAAAGAAAAAGGTAAAATTGAACTCTTGGTCACTAAAAAATAACATTAAAGACGAAATTATTTATTAAGAAAATGAAAAGAGAGATTACAACTTTGTGTTAAGAACTAAAAAAAATCTTCCAACAGATTTCAACTATATTTCTTTATAATTTTTTATGGCCGTCTAAACTATACTTTATGTCTTTCAAAAAAAAAATAATAATAATAATAAAATACTTTATATGATAGATTTTTTTAAGCCTCCAAGGAATTGTCAAAATACATGATTCAAAAAATAAAAATCTTCAAAAATTGATTTATCCTTCAATTTAAATTCTATGTTGGTTTTTGAACTTTTAAGATTTTGTCCATTTTAGTAGTGTATTTTTAGAATATCTATTTTAATTTATGTACTATATTTGTAAAATTCAATCACAAATTAAACACTGTGAGATCCTTCTAATAAGAAATTTATTGTGTAATATTGTACTAAAAAATTAGATTAAAAAATGGATCAACTTACTTAAATCAATAAATTTTAAAAGTACATGAACAAAAATAGACAGGTTAAAAGTACAATATCAAATTGGATAAATGTCTCAAAAAAATATATCAAATTAGATAAATGTTGAAAAGGATAGAAATTGAAATACACATTTCCAAAGTACAAATATAAGAAAGTACAATAATCAAAATAGTATTTATAAATTTATAAATTGATATTGCACATAATGAAGAGTGGATTTAATGAAACGATTTTTTTTAGTACAACATATGTTAATTATCGTTGAACTATGCTCGTCTTTCACATTCTGAGAAACGATTGTATGTTGCTAAAATTTATTTAATGAATATGCTGCATCAACTCTCAATTAATAAGTTAAAATATAAAGCTTAATAAAACGTTTAATTAAAACTTTTCACGAATTAACTAAAATCAATATTTGAACTAATAAGATTAAATTTATAGTTAAAAAAAACACTCAAAAATAGATTTTACTTTCTTTTTTCTTTTTAAGCTTAAATATTATTTTGATTCCTATACTAATTTTCGTTTTTAGTTCCTATATTTTTAATTTTTGTTCATTTTAGTCTTTATACTTTCAAAATGTTCATTTTGCTCCCTATACCATGGAAAAAAAAACTATTTTGGTCTTTTTATTTTTATTTTTATCTCATTTATTTCGTTTAAAATTTTAACATGATACTTCACGTCATCTCATTAATTTTTTTGAAATATAACTATAGATTTGTATTAAAAAGGTCAAATGGTTGCTACTCCTTAAAATGACTGGAATCAAAACAACTACTGGAAAGTCTATAGACTAAAATGAACAAAAAAAAAATGTTTTTAGAATATAGTGACAAAAATAATATATACCAAAAAAATATTTAAAACTTTCTTTTTAAATTGTCATGATTTTAAATTTGGTAGGTTGTATCTATCTCTTTCTAGAGAGATTTTGAGAAAGATTGATGTATCTTTTTATTATGAGAGAGATAACATTGTTTTTATTTTTCTTTTTCTAATAATGAGGTTTATAAAGATATTTAAAAAGAAAAAAGCACAAAAAAGATGGATCTTATTATAAAATTGGAAATTGAAATGTTAATTCTTATCCACTTTATGTTCTCATGGCCAACCTTCCTCCACACTATTGTCCTTGTCATCTCCTCATCTTTCTCCTTATCCAATCATCCAATCCAATAATTTTATTTTTTTTATTAAAATAAAAATTTATTATTTGTTTAGTCATAATTCTATTATTCAGAATATTCTAGTTCATCATTTTGAGTTTTGACATAACATCACATTATAATATCAATAATAATGTTCATAATTTGCTTCATGGTGTCAATTTTGTTGTATTGATTTTTATATAGAAATTGAAATTTAAAAATTATTGAAGGTGTATTTGATAATGATTTTGTATGTTAATAATTTGCTTGGTCTCATCAATTTTATATTGATTGATTGATACATAGAAATTGGTATTAAAAAATGGCTGATAAACTTGTTTATTAAGGATTTCTTTGTTATGTGATCTATTAGAAAACTATGTTTTTAAAATTGTAAATTTAAATTTGTACAAAAAATTATATGAAAGGATTTATTAAAAAACCTTAAAATAAGAAGATGGGAAATTAGGTTCAATTTCTATTTTGATTATTGGACTTTTATATTTATTTCACTTTAATCTCTAAGTTTTAGAACATTATGTTATAGATCCTTAACTTTCAATATTTTGCCAATATAAATACATTGAGGTTGAAGGTTCAAATCCTCGTATCTCTACCTCTATTGTTCTCACAAAATAAAAAAATAAAGAATAAAAAAAACTTTTAGATATTTTATTGGTTAATGTACTTTACTTCATTTTAGTCAATGTACTTTCAAAATGTATCTTGGTTCATATACTTTAAAAAGTGAATTTAATTTTATTTTTAAAATTATTTATTCTATCACAATTTCAAGTGAATTTAATTTAATTTTTAAAATTATTTATTCTATCACAATTTCAACACAATACTGCACTCAATATATTTATTGAAATGTAACATTGTGTTTATATTAAATAATTTTCGTTATACGTAGAATTTGCATAAAAAGTTTAAAAATAGAGATCAAAATTATCACTTTTAAAATACATGGACCAAAACGAACATTAGATAACATTTTAAAAGTACAGTAACCAGAATAAATAACTGAAATAGTATTTTAACCTATTTTCTTTTAGTCCATAAATTTCACGTAAAAAAACTATTTTAAACATTGTGATTAAATATTCATTAGTTGTGTAATAAAAAAAATTAAAAGTTGCTCTGAAATCCTTATATATAGTTTCAAATACTTGTCTATATCGAAAGATTGGAGTTTCAAACCCACTCCACACACCAAAATTGAAAACAAAAAAAATCCATTGAATGAAAAATCTTTCAACTAACAACTTCCTTAAGTCCCAAATTTTTACATTAAATTCAATTATGAAAATTGAAATCGAACCTCTAATCTTTTGAACTATGTCTAAGATGACAACTTCTATAATATTTGATCTAATGGAGTGGAAGAAAACACATAAACAAACTCCAAAGTCAAATTTGGAGTGATTTTATAACATTATCAATAAATTAATGGTTACAAAAGATTGCTTCAAAGTTACTCCATAGTTTTTTTGGTATGCGGACTTACCTTTTTTTTTTTCATATTTTCTCATATCTTTTATCTTGGTTTTCGGTTTATGAGTCATCTCCGAGAATTTGATTGGCAATCATGCATATTATTTCAAACTACCTTTTATTGGACAAAATACATCAAAGAAATTTGGACACTTCAGAGTTTGGTGAGAGATTCAAGGGATAGCAAAGTTCGCCCAATCAACACGTGCCAGTGATGAATAGAACGGGGAATTCTCGTTTTGGGAGGAGGTCGATAGAGATGGAAAATTTTTTTTCATCTTGGTTTCGTGGATAGAGACGAAAATGCTCTCTTCCTATTACTTCAATAGTAATGTCTAATGCACACCATTATCAATTCAATTCAATGAGTTAAAAAGGCAAATATTCTCGACTAAACGGTCAGAATTTTAAAAACATTTTCCCACCATATCTCATATGGTTTAAGTCATACCAAAAACCTCCTTAAAAAGGTCGGAGGTTCGAATTCCAGCCTCCGCACCTGGTGTACTTTAAAAAAAATCAAACCATTATCCCTAGATTTTGATTTTATGTTTTTCAGAAAGACAAGAAATAAGAAATTATCAACTATATTTGATTTTTTTTTTATTTTTTAAAGGAAGAAAATTAAAAACCAAAAATCAAAGCAAAAGACATTACAGTGCCTAAGAAACTTGAGATAAAACGAACAGAAAGTTCAAATTTTAATTTTTAGGCCCTTCAAAATGTAACAAGAAATTGTCTCAATTAAAATTATGACAGAAAATACCAACTAACACCAAAAACAAAAAAAAAATAAATATATAAAATATCAAGTTTAATCAACAATCATCATGATGAGCTTAAAAGTTGGCTGAGGTCCAATAATTATCTCAATATTCACAATATTTAGCAGCAAGTTTTAAAATACAAAAATATTCATCATACAGCAAAAACATGAGTAGAACTGCAAGATTTCAGTTGAGCCAGATGCCAATACCAGGAAGCTGATTTCCTCCATATCAATTTGATTAGAATTTTCACTCTTATCCATTTGAGTAAACTTTTTTCTTCTGTGAGAAATAAAAGCTAAAGGACTTGCAAAGTTAATGCCAAACTAAATACCTGGAAGGAGATCTCGTGGAGTATGGCATAAAATTATCACCGGATCGTTCAGCAGAGTCCGTTAATTCCATCCATCGTTTCGATATGGATCACCGTCAACTTGTTTCCCCGCCCATTCATCGATTCGTTTTTCCAGTTCTGCGATCTGAATAAGAATTGAGAGTTTGTAATAAATAAAACAAAAGATATCATAATCAGTGCAAGAAAGATTAAGCAAACAATTCTAATTTTGACATGTAAACAAAAGATAAAAATGTCTCGAGTGAAAGACTCATCTGATGCCAATAGAATTTAGCGGTATATAACAGAAAGAGAATCCCTCAACTTGTAACCTTCTCTATGCGCCAAAAAATCAAATTGAGCACGATTTTAACTCTATGGAAAGCGGTTTGATAAGAATTTGAATTCTACACTCCAGTTATAGAAGAAAGACTTGTCATTATTAATGTACTTCCATGCTTCATCAAGCCACCCTAGAAAGTTTTTGAGGTTATAAAATCCAAGAGGGCAGAAGGACCTTAACGATACACGTGCCAATTTAATGTAAAAAGACTTTACGGTCAGATAAAAGGAACTGCACCTTCCATCCCCTTTAATCTTCGTCGAAGTATTTCTCCTCGGCATCATCATTGGCTTCCCTCAGCCAGTGATCATCCAAGGTCTCGTCATTGTCTATTTTTGAGTAATCTAAATGTTCATTGTCTTCTCCCAACAAAAATTTCTGATGCATGATGTATGTGAATTGGTCCATCTGATCTTGCATATCTGCTTCAGATAAAGTTGCTCCAAGATTAGACCCGCCCTCGGCAGCATCACTATTGTCAGTTGCTGATTTTTCATTCTGAGTATCCATGGCTGCAGATATCTACAAGTGAAAGCATCAAATATCAAACAACTCACTATAAAATATAATTTGGAGCAAATTATATCAAACAACTCACTATCTAATTTGGAGCAAATTAGATCCCCGGCAGATCAAAATATATTCAGATGCTTTATTCTGATCAGTCCATAATGATCAGATATACGAAACATGAATATCTTAAGAAATCTACAAGCATTAAAACCATATGATAATAGCTAAATAGATAGGACATGATTATGAATAAGGAAAAAACGAAAGTGCACACCACTTTAGTTTTAATTATTGAAGCCATAATAAAAGGAAGGAATGCATATAAGAATAATCTAAAAACCTATCGAACAAGTCAATCAGAAGTAGATGTTAATCGAACTAATTCATACAAAGTTATTTTAAAGGGAACGAAAACATTGAAGATGACATGAAATTACCTCCATGGAATGAGCAGCATTAGCAGGCTCGTTACCTTTCCTCTCCTCCCCTTCTTCCTCCTCCTCCTCCTCCTCCTCCTCCTCCTCCTCCTCCTCCTCCTCTTCTTCTTCTTCTTCTTCTTCTTCTCCATTTTCTTGGTTTACATCATTACCTATCAAGTCCCTCTCAGCAACACCTAACCTGCGTTGTTCTCCTCTGATCTTTGCAACCAACATTGCTTCCTCTGATCTCCTCATCAGCGTCTCAGACCATCGCTCCCCTGGTCTTGCCATTCCTCGACCACTTGGATCCTGAAACTTCCCTACATACTCATGATGCAAAAATGGCTCTCTCTCCCTCATTGCATCCTCCGAGAAGTACTGGCCATCACATATCAATTTATTCAGATAGGCTCGTCTTCTATTCTTCACAATAACTGACCTAGAGTGTAGTTCATCTGATGTCGGACTCTTTATACTTCGAAGGTGCTTTAAATGCCAATTTATCTCATAATCATCCTTAAGAGTATCAAACTCATGGAGCTCATTGGATGTCAACTGTGATCCATATCGTTCTACATCAATCAAATTTGGTGGTGCAACATACCTTAGAATACTTGAAATGTACAGAGAGAGCCAGCATCCAAGGAGTAAAATCAAAATAGTTACCAAAAAAGTTTCTACATATTATGAATCAACTTCAAATGAAGCCCAAAGACGTTTTCCTCCTTCACTTCCAAGTGTGGAACTCAAACAAGATATTCAATTCTTTCTTCTTACGCCTAGGACACCATAAATATAATTATGAACCATGAACAAAGAAAGATTATTTCAAAAACTAATCAATGATGACCCTCCATGGATTCGTCTATATAAGCTGCATAGCTTACAAGATGTGAAACAAAATACCTAAACGGAAATTTCTTTATAAAGAAATAATAGTTGTGGTAAAGCATCGAAGCTTGTTCCTTCCTCTAAACCATAGAACACCCAGACACGCACATCAATAAGTTAAATACACTACTATTTTACATCTTACGAGTGTTGATAAATTGGGATTCATTATTTCATTCTTCAACTCGGAAAGATGACAACCAAAAATATCAAAATAAATAAACAAACTACAGAGCTCACTGTTACCATGTAACTAATTTCATCTTCTCCTCCATTATCCTGGGAGCTAAATTGAACCATAGGACTCGGGATTCTAATACTTTCCAGTAAATCTCCTGACTAGAACGCGTACCAAATACGAGCATAAAACTACTAATTCTTTTACCTAAATTTTATCCCTTGCATATTTCAAGCGACAGAAATATAATCTAGATTTTCAATTCGACAAATTAAGCTAGGGCGCTTTAACTTCAGTATAACAATCAACATATACAACACAAATCCATACCAAAAATTACAAAAATCCAGAGTTTAATAGGGACACAGACCTAAAAACACAGCGGCATCGCGAGAAAGGAGGTCGAGTAGAATGGCCTTGCGCTGGGATGGATTTGTGGCAGTGGATTGAAGCGCGCGAGGAAAGTAAAGATCCTCCTGCAATGAAAGCCTCTCCGATAAGCAATCCATGGCTTCGCCACTCAATCTTTTCGCCGTCGCCGTCGCCGTCGTCGTTTCCATCGTCTTCTCTCGTTCTCGGCGCCGTCTCTTCCCCCGTAAAAGACCCTCGGCCTCTGCCGGCTCAGTCGGTGATGAGCAAAGGGGCGAAACACGTGAGAAGCACGTGGTAATAAAGTCCGATAACGTTTCCGGTTCGGGATGTGTTTGGCACGTCGGTTACTGTATCCCTAGTCGGAGCCAAGTCGCACTTGGAGCGGTTCTGTTACAAATTTGGTTCGGTTTTTACATTGGTTTGGTTCGATTTCCTTTTTTTTGGTTTTTTTTCAGCTTTGGGTTTTTCAGGTCATATTAATTTGCCCTTTTTAATTAAACATTTAAATTTCAGGTAGTTTTTAGTTGAATAGACAACTTGTTCACATTTTTTTCCCATTTTAACCCCATAATTATTATGTTACAAATCTAACCATTATGGATGACTCGTTGTTCAAAAAGACTTAGAATAATTAAGAGTGAGTGGGTTTAAACCTCATAATGGCCACCTACTTTATATCGTGATATTACTCGAAGTGCACGTCAGCTGATCAGTACACTCACGGATATGGGGTATCAAAAGAATTATGCTACAAATCGAATAAGATATCTATTGTCATCTCATAGTTTGATCTTCATCTCCAAATTTGTTGAACTAGAAAAATCATGCTAAATTAAAGAGTATTTTATGAAAAAATAATTATATATTTATCAATGTGATTGAATCAATTTTTATAACACAAATCCACCTTATACACATCTCTATCATGATTCATCTCTCCCGTCATAATTTGAGAGTTGAATTTAAAAAATTACTCATTTAATAAAATAAAAATTAAGTAAAATATAGACTTGAATATTTAAAAAATTATTACTAGATGAGTTTATCAACCATGATTTTAAGTGTAGTGGTGTTAACTTTTTACCTTTGACCTTATAAAATAAAAAGCAATGATAAAAAATAAAATTATTATCAGCTAAAACAAATATAGTTCCAAATATTTTTAAGACACGTGTGATATAATTCTAAATATTGTTGGATCAATCTCCTCTCCCATAATTATTGAACTTAGGAAAAAATACATTAAACAATCCACAGTTTGTTAAACTTCCACAACCCACATGCTAAATTTTCTACCAAAATTTTGAATTATTTTTTATTTGCATGTTTTAATCTGTACAAATCATATTTAGGTACTTAAAACTTTTTTATCCTAAACTTTTAAAAGATAAATTTTAGTCCTTTAACATTAAAAAGAAAATTAATTATTTACCCGTAAATTTTCGAAATATATATTTTAGTCCCTAAACTTTAAAAAATAACAATTTTGGTCATTGTTTAGATTATTTTTCACCTAAAGTTCTCTTATCCAATACTCTATTTCAACCTATATAGTTACGCTCACGTCAACACATTAGTACTCAACTCGAAGTTATGTTATGAATTTGTTAAAAGTAAAATAAAACTTTTCTAAAATTTCTAAGATTAAAATAGACATTTTGAAAAATATTTACCGAAATAAACCACTTGAAAGTTTATAAGTTAAAATCAATATTTTAAAAGTTAAAAGAATTAAAATGAGAGTATTTATGACATAATGATTATAATTTAAACAAAAAGTGTGAAACATGAAATCTAGAATTATTTTGTAATTATTTTTTTTCTACTTTTTCTTCGTAATTAACAAGGTAAGATATACACAAATCTCAAACTAAAGACAGGAACGTTATAAAGGATAAGTATTTTAACTCGTCAAGACTAGGTCAAAATGAGACTTATATGGCTCTCCTTTTTGTACCTTCTTTTTTTATTTCTTCTTTATAATAATAATAACAACCCACAAAAATTTTCAATGAGTATTTACAAATTCAATAGTATTTCTCAAACTCTACACTTCAACATTTTTCTTTCTTTGTGTGGGGAAGGGAAGGGAAGGGAAGAAAAGAACACCATATAAAATTGGCTTGAATCATCAAAACTCAAATTTTCTTTCTTGTTTTCCTGTTCTTTCCTTCCATCCGAACACCCAGCTTCCAAGAAAACACAACCATAGCTTCTTATGTGGCAATCTTATGTGGCAATCTCATCCACCTCAGAATTAAACACAAAACTTGGAAAAGTGGTTGTTATGTCCCTACCCAAAAAAAAAAAAGGATCAAGAATTTTGAAGGTAATAATATTATGTTGCTTGAAAGCAAAGATAAATATGCTTTTTCCTTACCTCAGGTATGGAAGGGTCATGACTTTCAACAATGATGGATTCTTGGAAACGAAATTTTGCCATTCAATCTTGTCTATCTTCCCATCTTGGTTCACATCAGCCTCCATGAAAGTCTGTCCACAAATATTAAGAAGCAGCAGAAAAATTCCATGAGATAAAAAGGTGATGGCGACACGACATGAAACAGGTATCGAGTTCTAGGATCTCGTTCTACTGGCTACAACTACACCATGGTGCAAACTAAATTCTGTTTTTTTCTTAAATGAATAATTAGCTGACATAAGAGTATGATTTATAAACTCGCAAACTACAGGGGCGTCGGAAGCTATTCCTAAAACGCGAGGTACAATTGAAAAATAAACCGACCTTAAGGGTGCAATTTGCAATCATCCCTCACGAAAACAAGTTGTGCACCGCTCGGGTAGAGTTAAAAAACATCTAGGTGCAAGGATTCAAACTTCTAACCTTTTAGTCAATAATATACGCCTTAACCAATTGAGTTATACTCAGGGAGTGGCTAGAATCGATCAAAATTGATCGAAGGTATTCAGATTAACTCTATGGTAGGACATTGGCGATACCAACAGACTAGTTGAAGTTACTATATTCCAAAGATCAAGCTACTAAAGAAGGAATCACTTGTTCATTTAACATATATTCCACGGTTCATCAATGACTCTAGAAGCCATTAACCAGTCAGTCGTAGCCATAAGGCTCGACATCTCAACTTTTTATTTCACTAGTTCAATTTTTTTTACTCTTAAAGTTCAGAAATTCAACCCAAACTTGTTTCAGCAAATACCTAGTTGGCAAATTTGCTTAAGTGGCCACATACCACAGGAAAGTCAAAGAACAAATTAAAACCTTAATCATCCTGAAATTTATCTACGGTAGACCTCACCTTATCGAGTATTATCTCAATTGTCTCATCAGCCAACTTCATCTCAGATTCACAGAGAAGGGCGATTAGCATTTGCTTCACCTGCCACAGTCAATACATCTGAAAGTTCTTATGAAGGTAACCATGAAAAATCATCCACAAAAAAAGGCACAACTCTCCCATTCCAGCAGCCAACAAATTATACAAGTGAAAGTGGAAGAAAAACTAGTTGAAAGCATTTTAAAGATTAAATCAATATCCCAGGTTCTTCTTTTCTGAATTTGAAAACTTTTTCTCATAGGCTACGGGTGGTCGGAACTGTATTAAGGTCAGCTATCCCCTATTGGAATCCAAATGTAATAACACATCTCAATTTGTTCAATAACGATAAATGAAATTCAAAGGGAAAGGAAAAATTTTTGTCTACATCTTTAAAGTTACATGAGAACAGCATACCTCTTGGCGCTCAATGAATCCAGTGTTATCCAAATCATAAAGCTTAAACGAAACTGTAAAGTAAGTAAATAACAAGCATCAGCCATATGAAAATCAAAGAAAGAAGTCAAGTCATAAGACATAGGTGAGGTTATATTATGTCATATCCTGCACACTTACATTCAATCTTGGCTTCCTGCGGAGCATTTGGATGAAAGACATTCAACGATCTTACGAAGTCACCAAAATCAATGAATCCCTTTTGCTGAACATCAAACAGATCGAAGAGCTGCATACGAAAGGATCGTACCTTAAAACATGCTGATAAGACAGGTTGGTTCAAACAAATGGTAAAAATATATCAATCAATAAGAACCAGGCATCATTAAGGATGCGAGAAGTTATTTGATTCACAACCAAAATGTTACTAGAAACGGATTACAATGCAAATATCCCAAAAAATTCATTTGAAGATCACTTTTTCTGGATGTAAATACGTCAATTGGATAAATATAATTAAAATGAATAGCTGACAGTGAAACTTTTGATGAGTGATTTAAGGATGGTAGATTATAAATATTTTACCCGATTTGCGAAAAGATTTTCCTTCTTTCTGTTCTTGAAAATAGCCAGCTGAAATTCTTCCTGCAGATAGAACAAAACCATTACACAGAACATCTTCAAATTACTATTGCAAAGAATAACACATGTTCAACAAAACCACAGCATAAATCAATGGCATTATCCCTCTGCCATACATGTAGTAATGGACACAAAAGATGAGACAACGGCAATTATACAGCTAAAAGAATGAGCAACATTTCCACACATACATATAACATGGATTAAATTGTGACAACAAATAAATATAATGAAGTTTGTAATTTGAAGAAGGAAAAAATGAGATAGTATTAACTATTAAGGCTATTCAACTGTGCAATAGCCCAGAGTTACATATTTTAAGAGGATATAACTGTCAGCAAGACGTTGGGCTGCCAATTCCTTTTGAATTCAAATGTGGATTCATTGAACACTATCGATCCAAATAGTTATTACATTTTCATTTTAATTTTAATCCAAAAGATATCAGTTCAAAAAGGCTTTTTATCATTTGAAATGTAAAAGAACACACACATCAAGAGATGGATAACACCAGCATGGAATTCATAAGTCATAACAGGAACAAATACCTTGTTTATTAAACCATCGTCTATGACAGAACTGCTGATGCTCTTGTACAGCTCAAACAATGCTTCAACTTCACTTACACTAACTGTGAGAGCAAGAATCAAACACACAAAAAGTTATGAATATATGAGAGGAATTTAGACAGATATGAAACAGATAGATAGATAGAACAGGATGGGAGAGGTTATATGCAAGTAAGCAAAATGTTGGGGTCTAGTAATTTTGAAATGCAGTAACTTGGTGGCATAGAAAAAAGACTTAATAGTAATGGCCCACATGATCTGGTCAAAAATTTAGTTTATGAAATATAGAATGTCTCCCTAGACGAGCTTACAGAGTCTCTAGAAGGTTGGTATTTTAAAGGGAAGGCTAAGATTCTGTGGAATTGTATAGCGAGTCTTTTTGTGATAGTGTTCCAACCATTGTGAATTCTTCAATTAATGATTACTAACAATTCGAAAGCTCTACTAATCTCTTTGGATAGGTCTTTGGATGAGGGTTATCTCCACCCTGGATCCTAGGCTATATTCTCTTTGGCTTATTTTCTGCTAAAAAGAAAACTAAAGCTGAAATATAGAATGTCAGAACTCAGGGAACATAAACAGTGCACAACTTACATGCTGTTTGTGAAGCGAGATATATAGGATCCTCATATCCTGGATATTGTCTGCTTCCTTTTGACTGAATACAGCCCATTTACTGAAGACGACGATCGATATCTTACAAAGAGCGCCTTGGCTTCACTACAATATTTTATCAAAACCATCATAACCTTTACTACAGTACAGACCCAGACACAAGCACACCAAGCAAATCAATGAGCAAATTAACTTAAAAGAAAGTAAAAAACAATAAAATGAACTGCATTAACAAATTTTCCAGTGGGAAGGGGAAGAAAATTGCTTGTTTTAATTCTCAGGGACTAGAAAATGACAATAGAGAATTAAATATAACCTTTACTTATCTAGAGTTGGAAACTTGACTTCCTAACAAAAGCAGAATGATAAACCATAAAATGGTAAACGAAAAAAAAAAATTAAAGGGCCTCCTCCAAAAGATATCCAAATCTCAACTCAACGACCGACAGAATGTGTAAGAACGAAGACAAAAGTCTCCCACTGAAGAGTAAAAGATGGGCATTAGGCTGAACTATTTAGTCAGAAATCAGATACAAAACAATAAGAGATCCATTCCTCTTTCTTTCATCCCCTCATTTCTTTCCGCTTTACATCAAAAAACAGAGATTCATAAATTCTTATTAAACCCCATAAAGAAACCAAATCCAATTACCAGAGAAACCGTAAATTACATCAAATTTCCTCTCTCCCACCAAAACAAGAACGCATTAGACAAACCCAACAGAGAAAAACCCAGAAAAAGCAGAAGAACCCAGAAGAAAAAGTAACTCACCGGTAAAGTATTCGGCCCCAAAATCACAAAAACTAGCGAAATTTGTTGCGGATCGAATCGAAGGGCGGAAAATTGAAGATGGCTAAAAATCTCCCGTCGATTTTTCCAACAGAGCAAATGGGAACAGCGATGATTGAAGAAGCGCCATTTGGGTGAGAGTGAGTGGGAGAGAGAGCGCCAAAAGCAACACAAGATTACAGGAAAAATGAGATTTCATGAGAGACGGAGAAAGAAAGTGGAATTCATGGCCGAATTAAAAAGGAAACTGAAAGAGACCCCGTGACCCTGAGCATGGGCTATCCCAGCATATTCGTTGCTTCCAATTCTTAATTATAAATTAAATCAAAAATTAATTTTTTTTAATTAATTAATTATGCTTCAAAATTAGCTTTAACAATGTTTAATTTAAATATTTAATACATCCATCGATAATATATACTATATAATAATAATACGTTGAAAAACTTTATGTTTTCATTTGTGCTTGTTTTTTATATAATTTATACTTCCTAATTTGCCCTTTACTTTTCTTGATGGAAGGATATCCCTTTCAGGTTTAAATTTGGTTTTTTTTTTTAAATAGTTGGAAAATAAAAACAACTTTTTTGGCGTGTGGAAGAATGGAAGCTTAGAAAATAAGATCTTTCTTGAAAATTTGGAGGTACATAAAGGCCGAACTTCATACTTAACCGAGAGGCCAACCAATAAACTCCATTTGATTAAAGGTCTCACTTAACTCCGACCTCGTGTACCTAACAAGTCGATCTATGACAACATATTTTTCGACGAACATAACTGACGGTTAGATGGCTTTGTCGGATCTCAACCCTATAATATATAGAACCTCAATCTAACATCATGTATGTAATCTATGCTTGATCTTAACTTGAGTGTTAGAGTGTTTGTTTTTATTGTGTAGGTCTTTCTCACCGAGTGGATACTCAAGCTCGACCCAGTACTTGATATTTGATGATTTCAAACTATATCAAAATTGACCATAAACAATGATGATATTTAATAATTGCGTCCTAGTAGTTTAAAAATTGTAACAGTTTAATTTATATTGTGAAAAATCTGATTAAGATGAGGTATCCGGTATCAATTTTTATTAGGTAACAATTTAATCTCTATATTTTATAAAGATATTTGGTCATGATAACCTGAACATAGTTCAATTGATTAAGATATATGCCTATGGATCGAAAGATCGGAGGTTCGAAGTCTTACTCTCACATGTTGCTGTTGAAATCAAAAATTATAAATCTGAAAGCACTCATAAAATGTATTTTCTAACCGTTTTTGTGCGGACTAAAATATATTATTTATTATATAAAATCTTATGTTACAATTTTATTTTCAAAATGTTTTAATATTTATGTTTATGTATATTTTATTTGGTTTTTAGTTTTTAGTTTGGAAGAATTATGCTCTTTTCACAAGAGGTATTTGAATTTTTTGGTCAGATTTAAAAAACAAAACGACGTCTTTAAAAACCTTTTTTTTTTTAGTTTTCAAATTTTCATTTAGATTTTTAAAAAGTAAATAACAAAAATATAAAATAAAAATAAATATCCAACGAGACCTTCATATATGCATGTGTGTGTATATATTTATATAATTATTTATTTATTATTTACAGTGACAAAAACTTGCTTCTAGATATAAATTATAGATCTCTAAGGAAAATGTGGATCAAACTGATAAAATTTTAATGTAATTTTCAAAATAAACAAATTGTGAGATATTATATATAGCATAATATAAAATTAAAGTTTACGTTAAGGATATTTTTCAATTAATGCCTATCAGGTCTGTTAATGAAACTTTAATACAAAATTATATCTACGAGTGTCTAAAAAATCCCGACTCAAAAATCCGATCAATCCACCTAATACACAATTATGTACGGTTTGGATTAGGTTGAGTTCAAATAAATAAAAATTTTACGAGTATGAATGATTAAAAGGTTCATCTAAAATAATTTTTTATTGAATCCAACTAATCCAAACTTATTACTAATTTGAAAACCATTTCACTAATTATATATGTATATATTTATTTTTATTTTATTTCATTAGATTATTTATTATCAACTACTTTTAGAAATAACTCTTATTTTTATTTTTATTTTTTTGTAATTTTTTCCATATAAATAAACTTTTACTTAGAGTCTTTGATTCAAAGTTATAAAACATGTGAATAAATATTTTAAGACATTTTTTTAATACAATATTTTGAACGAGTCATTTTTAATATTTGAGATATATAAAATATATATTTAAGATAGGTAAAATACAACTTTTTAAAGATAACTTTTAAATTTTATTACTATTATTATTTTTAGCTCAACTAATTAAAACATATTTGAGACATATAAAATATATATTCAAGATAGGTAGAATACAATTTTTAAAATAACTTTTAAATTTTATTACTATTATTATTTTTAGCTTAAAATATATATATCGATTAAGGATGAAAAGTCTTAATATCTAAGTATAGTTAAACTAAAAAAATAAATCTAAATATTTTAGAATAAATAATTTCTTACTACCATGCGATAATTTATTATCTTTATCCATATTTTTATAAATATAACGATCAAAATTTTATTGGGTCATGGACAAACATGACCGATTTAACTTTAATTTTAGCCCAATTGTCAGGTGTCAAAAACAAAATTAATTAGGCTAGTCTAATTCTTTTTTTTTTTTTTGTTGGTTTAGCCATAAGAAAAGAGAAACATGGCATTATTTAAAAAAATGGCATGTTTTTAAATTTTTAAAATTAATTAGTATCAATTTCAATGACATATAATTTTATCATTGGCTTTGAAAATATTGACTTTCTGGCATAATTGATGTAACATATATACATTTGAGACATGTAAAATATATATTTCTTTCTATGGTATTTAGTAACCTGTTTAATTTTATATTTGTTAAAATGAAGTTTGTTTGCTGAGATGATTTATTTTGTATCATTGAAATCTCGAACAAAAAAAATCAAAACTATTTTTTAAAAATTTAATTTTAATTAAAAAACAAACCATTAAAATAAATGAATACATAATTCTTTATTGGCAAAAATGAAGCATTTTCTAAACAGTGAAAAAAAATGACAAGGAAATGAACTTGTTGCTCAAATCTAATATCATAGACTAAAATAAAATATTTCGAAACAAAAATGTACGATATCGAGACTTGGGACGAAATCAACTTATTGTCCAAATCTCAAGACTTTACTCTATATTATTTAATTGCGTGTGATTTTTTTTTTTTTTTGTTATATTTATTTTAGTTGAAGCTACCCTATTCTAATTTAAAGTGATATTTCATTCCTTTCTAGTCAGCATGAACTGAAAATAGGGATAAAATAAAAATGTAATATTCAATGTATTATCTAAAAATAGTGTCAAATATGGGAAACTTTAATTTTGCCTAATATTGAATATTAGAATAAAGGGTCTTTTAAAAATATAATTTTGAAACCAACCTCTTTTTCAGATTTTTATTTTATTTTTTAATGGCCTTGCATGTGGAAAAATCTCCTAATTATTGTGTATCTTGGCCAAAAATATAGCAAAAGACAAAAGTAATATGTCATTTTATTAAACGTATTTTTCAATATTGTTCGAAAATATTTAATGGTTCCATATTATTATTATTATTATTAGTATTATTCTTTTTCTTTTTTTTTTTTTGAGTATTAGTATTATTCTTTTAAAAGTTTGGATGGTTGACCAATAATTTTACTGGGAATGTTGAAAATTAGGAGTGTAAGTCAAAATTAAAACTAAATAAATAAATAATGGATGAAACTGTCTTCAATTCGATCAAGTTTAAAATTGTGCAAAATTTTTTGAAACAAAATCAAGTTTATTCTTGAGTTATAAAAGAATTAATAAATATTAAAAAGTAAACATACCATAAAAGAATGAATATTTAATCTATAATTTTGAAATCTTTACTTCGATGTTAGAGAACAACAAATCCATTCTATATATAAATGGGGTTGCGGAAAAAAAAAATTTCAAATATTTTATCTTCATCCCTAGGAATTCCACTTTTTTCAAATTAATTTTCTCTCTTAATGTTAGAATATAAAGAGTTCATATGTGCGGTTTTGTCTTTTAGCTTCTATAAATTAATTAAAAAGTTATAATTTATTTTTAATTATAATTAATCAAGAATTTCAAAAGTTTTATTACTTTTTTTTCCACACCAATATAAAGAGTTTTTCTTACTCTTTCTCTCAACTTTTTCTTCATCAAATCTTGATCTTCTTTTCTCTTTCGGTATGTTTTTCTCATTTAGTCAATGTCTTGTATTTTCTTATATTTAGTTAGATTGTTTGATCGAACAATCAGTTTTTAGTTTTATTTTCAATACAATGTTAATAATTGTTATTTTAAAGAATACTCGATTACTTAAAATATACTTGTTTATTTTTTGTTATTTTCTTTTTCAATCACTCAAATAAGAAATCAAAACAAAGTTTTATTTTCTTTTATGCATGGTTATGTTTAGAGAAAAAAAAAAGATGAAAAATTCATGAATGTGTGTTTATTTTGGAAAAAGAATTTAAGTAATTGAAGAATAATATTTGTAGTCACACTAGATGAAAATTATTGAGACGTTGATTTTATGAGTTGGAAGATAAAAAAACAAAAGAAAAGCTTGATGAGGTAAATATTGAGAGATAAAAAAAACCAAATCATATTAAAAACGTGCCTCGCAATATCTGTTTCTTACTAGTAATTATCAATTTTTTTTAATAAAAAAGAAAGAACATTAAATAATATATAGTGATTGTTTTAATTTATTAAAAATATGAAACAAAAACAGAAATGTAATCGTCAATTTCAACCAAATATTAAGTTAAACCAACCCGCTTACGCCCCTAATCAAAAATAAAAAGTATTTTAATTCGCCCTCTCATTTTTCTAGAAGTGGCCAAACTCATCACTTGCAAAATTTTGAAAAATACAAATGAATTTAGTATGATGCATTAAAAAAAATATTTTGAAGTTTGTTTTGACAAAGTTATTAATGGGGTTGGGAATATTCTCCAACATTTCACATGTCTCTGCTTGTCCATAGTAGGACCTTGGGCATGTTATTATTTGTCACAATTCCAAAAAGGAAAAAAAAAGGACAAAAATCAATGGTTGGATTCAAATTATTAACATTTTCTAATGATTTTAAAATAATGCCTACTTAATTTTTTGTTTCATCCTTATAAATATTTTAAAATAATCGTATGATTTAATACAACTTATTACCAAGAAATAGAGGTGTTGATGTAGGGTTCTTCTTATTTGAGGTGAATATCAAATTAGTGGAGGTGATAACAGACACATTGAACCTTGCATCAGTGTCATGATTGGATCACATACACTTCAAAGTTTAAGTTAGTACTTGATACGAGCTGGTGTTGAGCGACTTTGTGAGGCTGCGTAGAATTGTGTATCTTTATAAGTAATGGATTATGTATTGAGGAGTTTCGCGACGTTGCTTGTCATTTAAGTGGAATTGTACCTATTGTTCAGTGGATTTTTCGTCTATGGTATCCATATTTTCAAGTCGGTGTCGAGATGGATTTCATTGGGTCAGTCAGATATGACAATGTCTAGTTCATCTCGTCTTCGACCTGTCTGAACTTAAGTTCGAATGTGTATTTTTTAGCAAGAAAGACCATATGACAAACTTCGTTACCATCATACCGAAAGTGATTGACTTGAAAGAGTACAGGCTTTTGTACCCAAAATTGGGAAATCAAACATATGTTCGGTAGGTATAAATACACATTATTTGCAATTAATTATTTGTCACATCAATAGATCAATGTCATAAACTCACAGCCCAAAATCTTATCCTATTTTCAATACTCCAAAGTTTTATTTATCCAGTTGTCTCAATTTATACCAAAATATAAATATATATATTCCTAAAAACAAGTCATCTTGTCTATGTATTTAATACATATATATTCATATAGAATTGTAAAGCTTGATTTATTGACTTTCAAAATCTTTCTTTTCCAAAATGAAATCCACAAAAATAATTAAAACCCATCTGTTGACTTTCAAAAAATTATAAATTTTGTTTCGGTGGGTGTTTCTAACTTTGGAGCCGAATGAATTTTGGTCCCATTTAATTTTTAATCACTGAAATTTATTCAACTAAAATTTCAGTAACTTTTATTAATTTTTTTATAAATTAATAATCAAGTTAAATTGCAAATTTTGTTAAATCTTTAAGATTATATTTAATAGGTGGTTAGTAATTGGATCTAATAGGTCATCAAACTTTTAAAAAATGTCTAATAAATTTTGAGGTGTCTAATATATCAATAATCTATTAAACATTAAATTTAGAAATTTATAGAAAAAAATAAAAATAAAAACTCAAGGTATTATTAGATACTTTTATAAACTACAGTAATCTATCAAATGCAACTCTGATTACATCCGGTGTGTATTGATCCACGACAAGATAGAGATGACTAAGTTACAGTCCCATGGTACTGGACGTAATTTAGTTATTCCTATTTGTTCTCTCCTTTTGAACCTTTGATTCTCTTTTTTCATTTCGCCAATGGAGCTCTTTCCTGGCGTGGGTGAGCCAAATGTTGCTGTATTGCTCGTCATATATGATTAAACTTGTAATTTTTGGTACTATAAGAATATGTATATTTACTCCACCCACCCTCACCATTTATTTAATTTCTTAACCTGATAAGCAAATATTTAAAGTTAGGTGTAGGATGGATGTTGAGGGTTCTAGTAACGTTCTCATTTCTTGTTTCTCGTTTTCAATTTTCGTCAGAAATCTAAGCATTTTGCAACTAACTTTATTGCTTGTTTCTCTTTATTTGGAAACATTCTCACAATGGTATAAAAATTCTGGAAACAAACCAAACAAGTTTCTTCTTTCTTGCTCTCATTCCACTTTGTATCAACATATAACTAAAAACATTGTTTTATCATACTTGAATTCATGGATGTTAGAGCTATACAATTCATTTTTCTTCATTCAAAATCAAGAACAGGAACGTTACCATATGAGCCCTGAATTTTTAAATATATTCCTATTTTGGTTAAACGATCGATAAGGTAAGTAATTTCCTCTCATTTTATGTCTGAGTTGTTTCCCTAATTGGCTTTTGAAATAATTTAGTGGGAAGCCAACTATCAAACAAAACCCAACTAGTTTCTGAGTTTTAATGAAATTTGTTATGAGTACTGAAGCTCAGATGTAGAGTACTGAAGCTCGAAGTACATACATGAAAAACAAAATTAGACTCCGACACTCTTGTTAGTACATAATCCAATCTAATCCTCTAGCGAGAAGTAGTTTCACGCAGTTTGCCTGGGAGGCTATTCATAGAGATGAGCTTCCAACGGTTCTTCTACAGTTCGAGAAATGCAGCGTGTTGTCGAAGAACATCCATGTTACCTTCACGCCTGCAGGTGCTATTCAAGCTTGAGTCGACTTCTACCTAATGAAGGTCGGCCAAAAAGCAAAATGTAGCTCAGTTCGTTTTCTATTTGTCGAGCTTCCAAGACTTGAGCCAGTTCGATAGGTGTAATTGATTCTTCTAAATGTTGTGCAAAATATCACATTTGATGATGACACGTGGCAATAACAAACCATTCAAACATATCATCTTATCCAGTTATCCATTAAATATTGAAGAAATAATATAAGGGGAAAAGTAATAATTAGGACTTAATGGCCATTCCTTTTTTGAGGGGACAAGATCATTAAAGACCACAAACAAAGTGCCGACGTGTCGGGATCTTTCAATTATTGCACTTTTTTATTTTTATTTTTATCGATTTGTTTAAATTAATTGAAAATTTGAAAGTTGACTATTTTCTTAGCTAATAATTAATTGTTAATTGTGATAGTCGATCAATAGGACTCTTTTAAGTGAGACCACCGAAAGGCATGTCTTATAACGTTTAAGGAAATCAATCCAATTGAATAACATATTTAATTAATTATAAACTTTAAAGAAATATTTGGATATGTGTAATTATTAATAATAATAATAATTAAAGAAACGTGTTAAATATTGATATAAATATTACACTTTTCATATCCACGTCTTCTAGAATTAAGAATTAAAATATGAAAGATAATATTTGAGAAATAAAGTGTATTTAAATTTAAATATTAAAAGTTCTACTCAATAAACATTACTCAATTGGTTAAGATATATATTTCGGATCAAATGGTCATGAGTTGAATCTTCACTCCTATACGTTTTTGTACTGAGGAAAAATAAATGTCAAAAGATTTTTTATTAAAAAATTAATTGCAAGAGATATAAGGTTGAACTAAAAAAGAAAAGATAAAAAAATAGATGAAGAACCAAGCTTATAATATTTAAGAGGTTATAAAAACTTGGTTAAATTACAAATTAAAACCCTATTGTTTGAGCAAAGTTTGAATTTGGTTCCTCTAGTTTTAAAAGTTTCAATGGAGTATTTTCTAATTTGATTCTTATCATAATTTTGAAAGTTTCAATTTGGTCCATATAGTTTAAGTTTAGTTTCAATTTTGTCTGATCTGTATCATTTAGTTAAATCTCACAAGTTATTCATAAATTGAGTTTTACCCTCTTGAAAAATCTACTTATCTTGGAGATGGTCAAATCCAACCCTTCACAGACGATTGCAGAGGCCAAACATAGATCGGTAAACTGATGAGGAGCCAAACGTATTTATAAACTACAATGACTCGTTATATAATAAAAATTGACACTTAATTTTGATGAGATTTTTCCCTATAACGATTAAGGGCCTATTTGAAAATGGTTTTAGGAGTGATTTTAGCAAGAGATATTTAGATGATTGCTTTCATGAAAGTGACTTTTATACGATTATTTTAACGTTTGGTTATACACTTTTTTTTCAAGTGATTTGTATATAATTAAAATGATATTGAATGATTATTATTTAATGTTTTAAGATAGAATTTGATAAAAAATTTTAGAGAGAGAAGAGTTAGAGGAAACAAAATCTTAGAGAGAGTAAGAGACCAGAAAAATTAGACAGATAAATAAACTTAGAAAAAAAGATGAGAACTAATAATTTAGAGAGAGATTACGAAAATGTTAGAGAAAAAATTAGAGGGAATAGATAAAATTAAAAATAAATAAAGTTAAAAGAGAGATAAAAAATTTAGAAAATAGAAAAAAAATCTCAAAATTTAAGGTCAAAATAACTAATTTTTTGAAACGAGAGATTTTAGATATTTCCAACAATTTGACCAACATTCTATTTTGAAATAGAAATGATTTTAAGAGTAAAAATGATTTTAACCATGTCAAAATCACTTTAAAAATGTTTTAAATAATCACAAATTTTCAATTATAATGATTACATTTACATATTAAAAATAGTGAATACTTGTGGACTAAATTCTTCACTGATTAAGTTATTACTTCAATAAAAAAATGAAAAACACAAATATTTTTTAACTATAGAAAAATAAAAACTAAATATATGTTTTTAATTTCTTATGTTTTAATATTTTTAAATTATATTATTTTCGATGGTAAATGTTTAAATTGGCTTAAGGAATTACAAATTTATATGAAATTTATGCTAAGTTTTATAAATTTAATGTTAATAGAATTTTTTTTTTGAATGTGTTACTTAAATGAAATTTTTTGATATATTCAGAGTAATATATATATATTTTTTATTGATGTGTTATTTTGAATTTAAAAAATATTACAATCACTGTCGATAATTTTGTTACACTCCTTATTTTAGACCAGCTGCACTTAATATACACACACACACTTTGAGTTTGATATATCAAATATAATATCTTAAAGTCCTAGCAATTCTTATATAAATAATAAACATTTCCAACTTGTGAAATTTGTTTATGAAATATGTTAATTATTTTTTTCCTCAAAACAAAAATAATAAAATAAAGAAAATAAATATGGTAATTATTTTATTTAATTTGCACTAGATTTATTAAATATCCCACATTGATAAGAAAAGGGACCTATAATAGACATTGGTTACTCTTCTCATGGCCAATTGGTTTTGAGATGGAACCCATGAATATTAATATGGTATCAGAGTCCAGAACCAGCAAAAGAGCCACGATCTTGATGGGCGTGTTAAGGATCTCACATTTAAAAGAAAATGGACGTAACAATGGTTTATAATAGTCATGGACTATGATTTTGAGATGAGACCCATAAATATTAATAAGATTTTAAATAATTTAATGCTTCCCCAGTCAATGGTTGAATCTTCATATTGAATCAAACAAAGAATACAAAAGAGTGAATATTCAAAACTTTAGTGATTTTTTTAATAATACTTTATTGTAATTATAGTATTTAGTAAAAACACCTCATTATATTTTTCTTAATAATATATTTTTAAATAGTAATTATTTTAATTTTTTAGAATCAGTAGTTATGTTATTTTAGAATATAAGATAAATTTTAATAGGTAACATTTATTTAAAAGATAAATAATTACAATAATTAAAGAAATTGGACATTATTTTTCAATTCAAATATTTGTTTTTGTCACCAATTGAAATTTTCAATATTATTTTTTAAGGGATTTAAACCTAAATAATATAGATTTCGAAAATATTTACAAAAACATTAAAAGAATCAAAATATTTAAAAAAATTATCTACACCCAAGTATACAGCATTCTTATCTTAAATTTTTTTTTTCCCATTTTTGATTTATATCCATGACAACAGAACACAACAGATATTATTTTAATTTAAAATAAATCATAGTTTAGTTGATTTTAACAGCAAAATTTAAAAAAAAAAACGTAAAATTTAGTGGCTGAAAAAAATACTAAATTTTGTATTTTTTCCAAATTACGATAAATCCGTAAATTCTCGCTGTGTAGTGTGTATGCGTCATTTACGACAATTTATTTTCTTTTTATTATTTGATTTAATGGTAATTATTAGTTTGGATTATGGGCCTATTAGAATATGGTTCAGTGGATAGGTTAGTCCATCAAAGCCCAAATCGAAGGCCCAAATTGATTCCATCACGATTTCTCGATTTTTTTTAATGTGATTTATTGATGGTTTCTTGCTGGGTTTTATTGAATAACTGTTTAATTAAATAATTTATCAAATTTAACGTTCTTGTCACCTCCAAATACACCTTTAAGTTATCTAAATTCTAAGAACATGTTTGAACCTTCTACTTCAAAAGTATAAATAGATATAAAATTATCGTTGAGCTATGTTCATGCTGCTCTGGTTAAAAGAACGGTGTTCAATGTCGCTCGACATGTCTAGGGTCTCGACATCGAGGGGGAAAATCATTTTTTCCATGTCGACTAAAATATCGCTTGGACTATTTTTTTCTTCTTCTTCTTTTCTTTTTCTGCGCTTTCGTGGTTAATTGTATAATCTCTTCCAATTTCTAATTTATTTTGGTTTTTGAATAAGAGAAAATTTTATTCCCCTCTAAATGCAACCTTGATAATCGTAATCCCATTCTAAAAAAATAATTAAAAGATTCAAAAATATTTAGTTGGGATTCTAAATATTTGGTAACAAAATCATTAGGAATATAAGATTTGGAATTTAATTTTTATTGTTCTATTAGAAGTAATTGACTATCTTTTAGTCTCTTTCGTAATAGGAATTTAAGAATCATCGTTTCCAAATACATTTAAAATTCACTCGTACTTTTCTACTTTTTACCCACTTTTAGTTTCAAATTTAAATTTATTGGCTAAATATTTGTTTTACGTTTGACATAAAACCCAACCCAGTAAAATAATTCAGAATTGATGTGATAATACATTTTATAAACTATAACTTATATAATTCATTAGTATTCATCAGTATGACTTAGCTAGAATATTTTGAATTTGAATAAATTGATTATACTATACTTTCCAAACATGGTTTTGTCTAAGTTGAGGTATCTAAGCTGACAATAATAGAATACATCTACTTAAGAATCCATATGGAAAATAAATTAGTCAAATATATTCACTCAATGTGAACTTCAATAAATTGACCATAATTAACTTTCATTAACGATAGTTCTATCTAAATTGAGGTGTTTAATTAGTGGATCGTTACGAAACACTCCTACATAGAACTACTTTAAAAGTTTATAAATCAATTTTATTGACCACATAAATATATATATTTTTTATAATTATACATACTTTATATTTCAATTATCGTTAAACTATGTTCGTATTGTGCTGGTAAAAATTTGAAAGAACTATACGTTTTTATTTTTATTTTTTCATCATAAGTACTTGAATTAAAACATTACAAATTAACTAAATCGTGACAAGATTAAAAATATTTTTAAATGTTTTTATTTCGATTGCTTTTAACTTTGAAGGTACAGTGGGTCCCACAAGACTTAGACTTGGAGGCGCGTGGATTAAAACACGTGGCGTCTAATGATTAGCGAAAGCTACTTCCAACCTGTTGCAATGGGAACCCAACGACCAGTCATTTGATGCGTTCATTGAACCATTTTTTGTCAATTACTGTCCCCCACCTGCAATCTGGCGCGTGATATTCAAACCAAACATTTACAAATTTAGTTTATTAAATTTTAATTTGAATGTCTATTTAATCTTTGAAAATAATTTTTGAAAAATTACCGTTATGTACGCGATCAGAAAATATTTTGGTCCGTATTTTCGTCTCTGTATTTATAATTTTTTTTGTTTATTTTTATCTAGCTATTTTCTAAACGTTCGTTTTTGGTCTATATACTTTTAAAAAATGATAATTTTTGTCTATATTCGCAAACTTTCAACAACAAATTGTTCACATAGTGGAAATTATTTAATATAAATGTGTGGCAACAGTTCAAAAAATTTAGTGAGTGAAATGTCATGTTAAAAATTTGATCAAAACAAAATAGATAAAAAAATTGAAATTAATGGACCAAACAGTCAATTTTTAAAGTACTTGAACCAATATGAACAAAAAAATGAAAGTATATAGGTTAAAATAGATGTTTTGATTGATAGAAATGAACGAACGTTGAAAGTACAAGGACCCAAAGAATATGTCAAGTGTCAGGAAGTATCTAAATGAATGAAGGTTTTTTTTTTTAATTTTCTACAAGTACGATAATTACTACAATAATATTTTACAGAAAGTTTAGAGACTATCACATAAAATTTAAAGATACAAAGATTAAAAAGAGTAATTAGATAGGAAGTAAGAGGTTGAAAACTAGAATTGAATTAGTAGTAAAGTTTAGAGATAAACATGTAGTTTATATTTTTTTAAGACAATGAAAACGAAATTAATTTTTTAATATATATATATATATCAAATTGGTATTTTAAATTTCAAATTTATTTACCTGTTGTTATTTAACTTTCAAAATTTCTATTTTAATTTATTAACTAAAAAGAATTATATATGTGTGTATTTAATATCAAAGAAAAAATATTATAAAAATATAGTTCCAAATTATTTACTATTTAGAGTTAAAGATGCTAAAATAGATAGGTGGATAGTCATGGAAAAAAATTGAATGAATCTACAAATTTATGAACTAAAAAATAGACCTTTCAAAAATTTAAAAAACAAACTAAAAATGTTTTAAAAAGTTGATGATTTAAAATTAAAAAAATATATATAAAAAAATATAAAAAAGGGCGTGACTTTCACGCTCAATGAAAGCGACGAAAAATTGGCAGACAGAAAAAAATAATAATAAAAAAAAGTTGTCAGATAGAGAGCTACAGACTACAGTTGGATTGGATAAATATTCTCGTAGCCGACAGCTACAGAACTGGGTCCCACAAGGACGGCGCATTTTAGACCAATTAAGTGACGTGTTCGCTATCGTGCACTGGCTTTCACCGTACTCCCACGCATACAGAACTGCGCACCACGTGGCTAATTATTAGTGGACGGTCACGTACTGTCATTTTGCAGGAAGTGACCGTTTTAGCTTACGTGCCTTTTAATTCTAATTTTATTATATTTAATATAATGTATTTGTCCATTCTTTAATTTGTCTCTCTTTTTTTTCCTTTAAATAAAATTCATATCCATACATTTGATTTTGATTTATCCATCTTTGTCGTCCGAAATTCAAATTTTTATATAAATATCATTCAATTATTGAGTTATCATTTTAAAACCAATCAATCATTTCAATTTTACAAAACATATATTTATATCTATACCAAAATTTCTCAATTAGTGGTACTTAATTTTATTTAGTTTTTCATAATAAAATTTGTCTTATTAAATACCGTATTATTGAATCTAAGTCCATAGTCGATATAGAGAGTTTTCATTCATATTCTGAATTGTTAAATTATTTTTAATAACAATTTCTTTGAAATGAATGGTAAATGTACTTTTATGAAGAATGCTCACATTCAAATATTTGACCTAAAAAAAGAAGTGACTGGTATTTCAACTATTGAAATATTTATTAGTAACCGTATAATTATAGAGATTAAAAAATATTATTCAATCATTATAAAATAGATGGGAAATTAAATTATGAAAAAAAAATAAGTTGAGTATAGATTGACAAAAACATTATATTTTTGAACAAAACGTGAAATGTTCGAATTCTCACCCCATCCAGAAAAAACACATATTTTTACTAAATTTTAATTATATAACATGAAATACTATTTTACACAACACTTTTCAGTTTGTTTCATTTTTTCAAAACTTGACTAAAAAGAAAAAAAAAATTAAAAAAAAAAGAACTCACTAAATGTTCATAAACTAAAATGGGATTTTATTTTTTACGTTCTAAATCATATTCATCAACTAAAATGTGTGTATATATATATATTTATATATATTATCATACAGTATTTTTATTTTTTTATTGTATTTGAAAATTGAATGTAAACATTCCGTTTTGTGGGTGTAGAACGAAATTTTGGGGCCGGAGAATTTGTCCTTTGAAAATTAGTCACCAATTGGAGCAAGTTCACAAAAATGGTGGGTTCCTTTGCGGCGGCCGGAACCTGACGAGAATTTCCCTTCTTTTACTGCTCCACTTTCCGCCATTAAAACCCTGCTTCACGTTTAACAAACCCATTTCCCATCTCCTTCAATAAATCCCCAATTTCACTTGATTTTTCCCCAACTTCTCCTCTGTTTCGATTTCATTTTTCATCTTCGTTTTCTTGTTTTGGGGGTTTTTGATTGGGGTTCGAATGGAGGATCGGTACGAGCCATTGAAGGACCTTGGCTCTGGGAATTTTGGAGTTGCCAGGCTCGTCAGAGACAGGAAGACCAACGAACTCGTTGCAGTCAAGTACATTGAGAGAGGGAAGAAGGTAAGTAAATGCATCAGTTGTTTTAAACCTTGTAAATTACTTCAATAGCTGTGGGATGAGGATATATGCGTCTGGTTAGTTTGTTAGCTAATGGAATCTCCCCTGTAATTGTTTCTGATGTTTTGTTCCCTCTGTTGACTTGTGGAGAAAGCTTTGACGCTTTTTTGATGGATTGGATGGTGGGTTTGATGCATTCTTAATGTGAAATCTCTGTGAAAATATGTTCATTAGGTCCATTTGCCATTCGTTTTCCTCACAATTTCGTTGTAGTTTTTGAAATTTTGCCTAAAACACATGAATGGATGCAGTGTTTATGAGCTTGATTTTCAAAAATAGAAAACAAAAGAACAAAATAGTTATTATCGAGGGCCTTGGTTTCTTGAATTGCATTCTAAGTGAAAGTTTGTTTTGATCATCCATTGAATTCCTTTCAATACAAAATAAGAACTCTTTCTGTCTCTGTTTGTTCATAAGCTAACTTGTTCAATGTGTCATAGAAGAAGGCCTAATAATGTTCATATGCTTCAATCTTTAAGCAAAATGAACTAGATTTTTTCAATTTTGTTTCTTAGTTCAACGATATACGGGGGATGGGGATTTGAACTACCAACCTCTTATTCATTAAGATAATTAATGAATTTGTTTGAATGGCTTTTACATTTAGATTTAATGGTGGTTTCTTCATTATTTGTCAATGGTTTGATATGAAAGCAGAAATCATCCTAAATTCCTTTTAAGTGTATTTTTCATTTCTCTTTTTAATGGTTGAACATTTAAGGAGGTGGAATATATGAACTCTTTTCTTCAGATTGATGAGAAAGTTCAGAGAGAAATCATTAATCACCAATCGTTGCGGCACCCGAACATTATCAGATTCAAGGAGGTAAGGATAATATTTCCCTTTATAATTAAATAAAAAAAATTATGTGTTTGACCATCTCCTTGAGAGTAGTTTCATGACATCAAATTTGACTTCATTATCAAAAAATAATGAAGTCAACCCTCGGCCCTTAGGCTGCTCTCTTGCCCCTCTGTTGCATTCTTTATGATATCATATCTCAATTTTGTATTGAATAAAAAACCTCATTTGAAATTCCTAAAAATGCACAATACAAGCTTAGTTTTTCCAAAAGGGGTTATAAGAGATTGAATATGATTTTATAAGTTGAAGGATAAAATCAAAATTCTTGGTTTTAGGAGGGTAACTCTTAATTTCGTGTGATAATGATTTTCTTTTTAGAAGTCATGCTTGTTTACTGATGATTTTCTTTGTTTTGTAATATACTTATTTCTGGTTTTTTAAACTTGGGTAAAATTTCAAATGGAACTTCATGAAGTAATTAGGAAACAAGCTTAATTTTCAATAAACATAACGGTTATCAAACAGAATCTTCACGATAAATGCTCGTAGGGAAGTTTCTATGTCGATCCACTTATGCTCTTAGAATTCATGTAATATGGGAACAAGCCAATCAAATTCTTCCTGAGCAAAATCAATGAGAATAGAAATCATTAGTCAGTTTGCAATGTTCTTAGCTTGGACTTTGTTAAGAGATCCCACATGAATAAATCACCTCAATGAGTGAAGTTTTCCTGCAGGTCTTCTTAACCCCAACTCATTTAGCCATTGTCATGGAATATGCAGCTGGAGGAGAGCTTTTTGGAAGGATATGCAGTGCTGGTCGGTTTAGTGAAGACGAGGTTGAAGTGCTACCATTTCTTCATTTTCTATATTTTCTGATCTTTCCTTTTTAATTTTCCTCCATAATCCGTTTCTCAAGTCGCCTTCTGTTCGTTTTCTCCGTACATCTCTGCATCAGGCTAGGTTTTTCTTCCAGCAGCTAATATCTGGAGTCAGCTACTGCCATTCCATGGTATTTCATAATATTCTTCGTCTTCTTATACGTTTTCTCCCCTATTGCCTCGGCGTTAATCGTTCTCTGTTCTTCACAGCAAATTTGTCACAGAGATCTGAAGCTGGAAAAACACACTCTTGGATGGAAGTCCTACTCCGCAGCTCAAGATATGCGACTTTGGTTACTCAAAGGTTGATAATCTACCATCTTATAAAAACATAAGCTAGAATCTGTTTCACTCTGCCAATATTACGTTTTTAGATCATTATCTTCAGATTCTTATGCTTGTTTGATTCATTACAGTCTGGTCTATTACACTCGCAACCCAAATCTACGGTCGGGACACCGGCATACATTGCACCGGAGGTTCTGTCGCGGAAGGAGTATGATGGCAAGGTATTTAAGTTCTTAGATTCTATGTTAATATCCATTTGGTCTAGAAAATATTTCATTCTAGCATGTCTTTATAGAGGTATTGTTAATGATTTGGTTACTGCCTGTAGATTGCAGATGTTTGGTCATGTGGAGTGACATTATATGTGATGTTGATTGGGGCATATCCATTCGAGGATCCCGAAGATCCGAGAAATTTTCGAAAGACAATAGCGGTGAGTGTCTCTAAAACAATAATACAGTATAGTTTCTGCAAAATAAACTTCATGGATTGCTCATTTGGGAAAGGAAAACAAAATCTCATTGTCTCCCTAATCTTAAAACCAGAGAATATTGAGTGTTCAATACTCCATACCCGATTACGTTCGTGTGTCCGTGGAGTGTCGCAGCCTCCTTTCTCGCATATTCGTCGCCAACCCCGCTAAGGTAACATTTCTTTCCAGAATTTTTGGGGCCTACACAAGAGGATGCCAATAGTTTTAAAGAATAGTAAAGCGAAAAACTCTGATATTATATCAATATATAGGATTGACTGAACTCGAATGAGGATGATATTAATCCAATTTGTGCTTTGTTCGAATACATTCGAATGCGGTTCGATCTTCTTATATGCTCCTCAATCTTGTTCTTTTCATCATTGCAGAGGATCACCATCCAAGAGATAAAACAGCTGCCATGGTTTTTCAAGAACTTGCCAAAGGAGCTAATTGAGATTGAGAAAACCAACTTCAAACACCAGGAACACAACCAACCGTCGCAGAGTGTCGACGAAATCATGCAGATCGTCCAGGAAGCAAGGACGCCGGGAGAAGGAGCTAAAGCCGGGGACCAAGCGATGGCCGGAGGGTCGGGGCTCGACGATCTGGACGCTGACATAGATTCTGAAGTTGATGTTAGTGGTGACTACGTAACTGCTGTTTGAGAATGGTTTGGTTTTAGAGATTTGATTACAGAAGCAGAGTGTGTTTGAAAACATATGGTGTCAAAAATCACATTGTACAGACAAAAAGAAATATTTACTGCCCAAAATATTTCCATTGTATCAAATACTCCATTTTTTGTTGATGAAAAAAAAAACTATCTGATTCAAAGTGGTTGAAATCTTCACTCATTGTCTATGTTTTCTCTGGTGAACCTAAACTCGAGATTGCTAATTTTCGATTTAATAAATTAATTGATCTACTTCAATAATTAAATATTTAGGTTGAGTGAGATCAGGCGATTGAATAAAAAATAAAAATAGTGACTAATTTCAGTGGCTACCAACATTTGATTATATATTTTCATATATTAAAGTAAGATTGGTAGTTGAATTTCAAAATTTACTCTATATACTTAAAAAAAAATGAAAAATCTTCAACCTAACATAGTTGGATTGATAAACAATAATACAGATTATTTATTTGAATTTGGTTAAAAATAAAAAGCGACGGTAAACTAGATAATTATAAATTTTCATATATCATGAGTAGTTAAATATTATTTTTACTTTACGAAAAATTATCTAGTTCAAATTTACCTCCTCCACCCTATCATATATAACGTTAAATTCTAAAAAAAAAGGTTTAAATTTTATTTTATAAAACAATGATGGGATGAAATGAAATTATATACAGGTAAAACAATAAAGTTTCTAATTAAAAAAATAAAATAAAATTTGCCACAAGAATTGGAGGCCGAAACGGAAGGAATCTTCGGCGAACTGCGGTCTTCTCGTGAATATTGAAACTTTCAAAGGGTATCAACGTCATTTCGCCACACATTACGTACAAGAGAAAAAAAAGAGAAAAAGAAAATGAACCTGACGTGAATCGAACACGCAACCTTCTGATCTGGAGTCAGACGCGCTACCATTGCGCCACAGATCCGTTGATGCTTTTTCTAATGTTAAAAGTTTTTATTTGTTTGCAATTATTTAAATAACAATTCCTTGAGCTTTTGTTCGATACAATTTGGTCCCAGCAAATATAAAATTTACATATTATTTAATCCCTAACCTGAAAAATATTATTAAGATTTAATGTAGTTTTTTATATATGTAAATTGATTAAATGATGAAAGATCAATCTATCGGGTTTGTTTGGTAACGTTCTTGTTTCTTGTTTCTCTGTTTCCAATTTTCTTTAGAAATCAAAGCATTTTACAACTAATCAAACATGTGAGTTTCATGTAAAGGTATAAATTACATGAAACTCACATGTTTTGTCATTTGCATCGCGAAATACATGGCTTTAAAACAAAAACCAAAATTTGGGATATGTATAATTAGGGTTTTGTTTGTTTTACAATTATTTTGTTTTAAATTATTACATTATAGGAATATGTCCATCATGTAGTAGGTAATTAAGAACTACTTTCCAAATATGGAGAAAATTAAGATGATAGTATTTTTCCTTAAATTATGGTCTTTTAAAATAAAATTAAGAAAAACGAAGGGATATTAGTGGGAAGTTGCAGGGCTATAATTTTTAAATTCAAAAGATAAAATAAAAATAAAAAATAAAAAATAAAAAAAAATAAAAGAGGAAGCGGGGAAGGGCTGCCCCTCCCAAATTTAACCAAAAAAAACAAAGGCAACGTCGTGGCTGCAACTTCCAAATTCAAAATAAAAAAATAATTAAAAAAAAATAAATGGCCCGTCAGCAAAGACGTGACTCCATTTGCGCCACGTCAGGCAGAAGTCGCAGCCATTGACTGCCACTATAGTGAAATCGCGGTCAATGACCGCGATTTCGACATAAAATCGCAGCCTATCCCTGCGATTTATCTATCCTAATTTTGTAATTAGTTTGAAACTTACCTTAGATTTTTCATTTGCTTTTAAAAAAATAATTATTTAAAAAAAATCTTTTTATTTCCATAACATAAATAAGAGTATTATTTATTATTCTTGACTTATAAAATTTATAATATAAAAACAGAGGAGCTTATTTTGTTGACAAAGTTGTCGAGAAAGGCAAACAATGGTTGGTAAGAATGGAATAGATTTGCTCACAAAGGGAACAATCTTGGTTGAATAGTTTTTTTAGTTGCAACAACGCTAGAACACTGGACAAAATATTATAGAAAAAGTGTAAATAAATAATTCAGTGGGTTTTTTTTTTATTATTTTTAAACTGTTTTTTAGTGGGGTGAGATCGAACTCACAACCTCTTTATTGAAGATATATATTTTATAATTTCACATTATCACTTCGTAAATAATTTTAAATGCTTGTAACATATCTGTAAAAATACAAGATTAAAAAACTTCAATACATGAACTATAGGAATTGATTTAAAATATATATATATATATATATATATATATATATATAAATTAGGATATAGAATTAGAGAATGAGACAAAAAAAGAGATAATTAAAGGTTGTATTGGATAACTATATCAATTATTATAGTATAGTTCAATAATAATTGATATATACTCATTCCTTCGAAATCGAGAATTTGATATTCCATATCTCCAAACTGTTATACTCAAAAACGAAAAAAAAAATTATTATTTCTTGTTTTAAAAAATTATGTTTACTTTTTATGATTTATTTAGTATTTATTCCCTCCTTAAAAATATATTTTAATTTTTAGCTAAACTAAAAAAAGCTTTTTAAGTTTTTTAATTTTTTAATTTTTTAATTTTAGCTTAGACTTTTCAAAAGTACATAATCGAAAAAAAATTAATGTATAAAAAGATATAATGTTTTCAGACAATTTTTTAAAAACAAAAAGTTAAAAATGAAATAGCTCTAAAATCTACATCTAAATTAACATATTTAATATTTTGGTGCGTTCAATATGACAATTCCATTGACCCATGCGCCTAACATGCAATTATTTTAAATATCGTTTGACATCTAATTTAACTTATTCCATAAATAAAATATTTCTTTTACCACTTCCCCATACCAAAAAGAAATAATGCCAATTCAAAATTTCACTGTCAATGTCATGTTAGGCGAGAGAGAATGCCAAATTAGGACCATAAAATTGGAAATTTTGGCCCTTTTATGTCCCCACAAAATTGAGGGGCTGTCAAATATTTAATATTTTATAAATTATTTTTTAACGTTGGTACATCTCATATTATTTTTAATATGATATTTATAGTACAAGTAATGAATGAAAGAGTATTCATACTCTTGATATTAAAAATTTTCTTGCACAATCATATCATGTGAATGGATTGAAAAGTATTTGATAGTTTTTCTATCCCATCGAGTCAACAAAAGATGACTATGTTATGGGGTATTCAATTCCTAACCCATTCCGTCCCTAAGTTCAAACCAAAATCATGGAAAAAGAAAAGTTAGTAAGAAATTTTCATACCTAAAAAAATAAAAAGAAAACAACATTTGCCAATATCCTACTTTTGCATCATCAAAAATAAAATGTCACGTCATGAAGCTCACATTTTTTAATAGGTACAAATAACTTGTCACGTTGGATTTTTGATACTTTTCACTCATAGTAGAGTAGAGGCATCTATCATTTTGAAAATACTAACGACTTTTTTTCTTACCAATAGAAACGCCAAATTGAAATTTAAACTAAGGTTAACTATACTTTCATCTATAAACTTTTATTGCGCCTACTTTGTTCTTGAATTTTTAAAAGCTTATCACTAAATCACTTTAAAAGTTGTGCCTATTTATTTTATACATAAGAGAACTTACTTTTTTTAGCACATTCTTGAATCTTCAATTTCATGTCTAAGTTTAATGGTATATTAACTTTACTATTTAAACTGTTTGCCACGTAATCTCCAAATAATATAATCACAAGACATACTCAATGGTTAAGACAATGTCCGGCTCACCAATCTTAATCGAATCTCCAATGTTAATCCGATGTTTGTTTGAACTTTTTGAACTCTGATGGGTATCAATATTCATGAAATTCCATTTCAAAATCGGCTAAAAAAAATAGTTTGATCAATATATATTATAAACCTTTATTAGATTTTTAGTTTGGTTGATAATAAAAGAGATTCAATGAAAACCAGAGTCATATTTTTTGTTTTAAATATTTTCAGATATGTGTTTGACAGCAGATTTGGTAATTGAATCACAATTTAAAAAATTGTTCAATGTATGTTTAGTAATATATTGGTAAACTAGGAATAGTTACAAACTAAATATTTAGTTTAATCTAAAGTTATATGAATTAATTTATTAACATATTTTTATGAATTTTGTATAATTGTTATTTTATAGTATTCTATATGTTTTAATTTTAACAAATACAAAATAAGTTTTTAATATGAAGTAATATATTTATCAAAGTTTTTATCATTTTTAATGTAACTACACATCTTAGAAATTTCAAATTCTGAATCTGAAAACATAAAATAAGTTTGTAATATGAGGTAATATATTTATCAAAGTTTTTATTACTTTTAATGTAATTACGCATCTTAGAAATTTTAAAATTTGAATATGAAAATATTAAAAAACCGTTTTCAGAATTTCAAGTGTTTTAGATCACAGAATATGAACAACCAAAGAAGAAGAAACAAACTTAAAAGCTAAAAATAAAGGACTAAAGGCTAGAAGGCAATTCAACTTTTTCTTATTTTTTTTTTTCTCTTGACTCGACTTGGAGTTGGAGGTGCACATTCCAAGTCAATCCCACGCCGCACTACACAGGGTTGCATTGCAATCGCGGCCCCCCGCACTATATATGCCCGCGGGGGCCGGGGCAGAGGGCGGGTCAGGACTTTTATCAAACAGATGGTGAGCGCGGGGGCGGGGCGGAGGGCGATGTGGCGGTGGAGCTTCCTCGCGATGCTGCTGCTGCTTATGGCGGCTTCCGGCCCGGTTCGCCGGCGCACTGACGGCGGGGCAGTGCAAGGCGGAGAGAGATGTGGCAGTAAAAGAATGCATGGCGGTGGTGTTCGGGAGGATGCCGTCGCCGGCGTGCTGCGAGCGGGCGAGAGTGAGCCACGAGGAGTGTATTTGCCCCGCCGTGACTCCGAAGCTTATGTCATATGTGGATCCCAATCGAGCCATTCGCCTCATCGAAGGTTGCGGCCGGAAGGTCCCTCGCCATTTCAAGTGTGGAAGTAACTTCTCCCTCTCTCTCATCCTTCTTTGTTTTTTATTTCTACAAATTTTAACTGCTTTTCAATTTTTAGCCAAATTTTATTTTCCTTTTCTTGTTTTCTAAATTTTGGGCTGGATTTTGAAAACGTTATTAAATTAGAGATAAAAGCAAAGTAATAAATAAGTATAATTCGCATTTGTAAACTATATAATTCGCATTTGTAAACTACCGGAGGTATAAATTTTTGTGAATTTTCAAAAGGGCAATACTTGTTTGTCTATGCACTCTTGGTAGGTCGATCCTATTAATAAATTTAGTGGATTATTTTTATTAGTCTATTTTTATTGCATAGATATATAAATTCCACTAATATTTTTAACCTTCAAAAAAAGCCAAAGTTTGTAGCTAAGTATTTCCTTTTGAAGTATGTATTTTAATTTTTAAATTTTCAAAAAAAAATGGTATTTATGTTATTTTGTTATAATATTTGTTCATCCAACACTTGTCTCAACGTTATAATGATATTAGCCGATCATGAAAGTAGTTAAATAGTAAATGACGCATTTAATCCTCATTTTAAGGTTGGAGGTTTAACTTTTTTTTGATTAATTAAAATTTATTTTCGAAAAATGTTTTTGGATTATTTGATCCAACACCATTTATATATGTTTTCAAGATTTCCCTATTCTAAATTTGAAATTTTCAAATGCAGAATTACATTAATTTTTTTTTCTAAATATACCCTTTCATGTTATATATTCATTTTATTATAACATAATATATTATAAATTATATAATATTGTAAAATAGTGATACAAAATTTATAACATATATATTAATAAGTTAATTAATACTTTTACCAAAATAATTTAATTAATAATATTTTCAATTGAACTAAATATTTAATTGGTAACTATCACTGGTTTACAAATATATTAACTAAACGCATTTTAAACAATTTTTAAATTGAGATTTAATTTCTAAATCTGCTACCATATTTGAAAATACTGGAAACATAAATATAACTCTGGTTTTAATTAAATCACTTGTTACTAACCAAAAGCACCATAAAATAACTTTATTGTAATTTAAGAGACTAAAATGGGATAAGGAAAAGGTTTAAAGACTACGACGTACATTTTAAAGTTTATGAGCAAAAATTGGGGTGAATTTAAAAGTTTAATTATCAAAATAGATCGAGTGTTTGAAGATTAAAATATGATTTAAACAAAAAAAAAATCAAAATTCACCTATAAAATTGGTAATACATATCGATCATCCTAAACTTTCAATTTTATCCTATTGAATATGTCACAATTTTGTATCTTTTATTCAATTTTTGTTAATTAATCCCATTAATTAAAAAAAACCTAAACTTCTAAAAAAATTTACTAATTTCGATAAAAATGCACAAAATCAAGTTCAATGGAGGTACAAAATCAAATGAATCTACTAAAGCTTACCAATTTCAATATAAGAAAAAGCTCTCATGTTGTTTTTCTTTTAAATTAAATCAATTTTGTATTATATACATGTTTATAATTTATTGAAAGCACATAAGAACACTTTTGAGGTAAAGATTACAACATTTTTCAAGCTTAAAACACACATTGCACATTTACCCAAATTTAAGATACAATGTAACGGAAGTAAAAGTTCATGGTAAGAATCTATGATCTTGTTAAGTTCAGTGGTAAAAATTATTACTTCTTTTTTTTTTTCAAAACAAAACAACATTAGCAATCTGACTGTGAAATTCGACAGATTATTTGTTTGATATATATTATTTAAAGAACATATTTTATCTAGTCTATATATGGAATATAATTCAATATATAACCTAACAATTATGAAACCTTATGCCTATTTATTTAATTTTAGAGATTGATTAAATATAAATTTGAAAGTTTTTTCTTTTGTTGGAGATATATGTCAGCAAGATAATTTATTTATTTTTTAATAAGATACGTACAACTTATTTAAATACGTGAAATATTTTCAATGTTTGTGATGCAGGTTTTACAACTCCATGAATATTGTTCATTAGGGCTCTTTTCTATAAGCAACCTGAAGAGATAGAGAGTTGAATTATGTGTTATTTGTGTAGTTTTTATTTTTATGAGTGGCTTGTTTAAATGTTTGGTTATATTATATGTACTGCTTACTTTGTTTATCCTTAAATTAAAATAATAATATAATAATAAAAAATATATTTAGTTAATTTTAAGGTTACTAGTAAATTTGGTTCATATATGGACTAATAAATACTTTGTTTATTAAATTATATGGATTAAATTTAAATTAAATCCAAATTCACATCAGCTAAACCATAATAACTAAATTAAAACTTTTAAAATTAGAGAAATTAAATTACAATTATGTCCGGGACAGTTTTTAATTTAACAAAATAAAATGTAGATGTATATTTGAATATTATTTAGGAAAATATTTGTCTCCCTAAAAAATGTAAAAAAATAGATTTTTTATAAAAATTAATAAATTGTCAATTTTTCAACAGTGGTGAGGACAAGATTTGGTTCTTACCAGATTTGGTTCTTACCGTGAGAGAAAATTATTTTTCTATTATTTAAATTTAAATCACGTGAAGTCATTAGTCCTTAATTGATTGAAGAATCATATAAATTCTATCAAATTCTATCATTCATTTTAAATTAAAATAGTACTTCTTCCTTTTATTTTTGTTTAATATAATGTTTTTAAGGGGAAAAAAACTACTAAAACATAGCTGTAATAATAACACCTAGGTGAGAATAAGTGAGAATAAGTTATAAGTTTGAATTTTTTCCTTCACATTTACAGTATAATATTCTAAAAATAAGTACACGTCAAATACTTTAACCACTTGAATATAAGTTAGAGTAAAAAGAAAATTAGAGAAAAAGACCTACAATATTATGATTAGACGATTTGAATGATCCTTATCAACTAATTTGTAATGGTAAACAAGTCAAAAATTATCTGTAGTTATTGAATTGATTTTGTTTGGTATTAGTAAAGTTTAATGGCATCCGGAGATGATCATAGTTTAATTTTAATTGGTCAAAATATTGCTCACATTTCCTAAATGTTGGAGGTTTGAATCTCTCCGGCTCGATTGTGTGGTGGTATTTTGGGATATACATGGATAACATGCCCAAAAAAAATACTGTAATTATTTTTATTAATTGAATAAATGAAATAAATAACTCAAATATATATACCTTAATAACTAATTAACTAATGTATACATATACTAATTTATATTTAAAAAATTAATCCAATCATTATTTTTACCTCAACCATTTAATTTACATTGCAATAGTTTTATCAGTTTATTTTCCCTTTATTTGGTTTGCACTATAAATTATTTTAAGTATTTTTTGAAAAATAATACATGTATATGTTTAAATGAACATTTCCATCCATTTAAAAAAAATGAATGTTCCTACAAATTTGCATTTAATATTCAATATGGTATTTATGTCCTTCGCATGCAATTATTTCTAAAATATATAAAGTTTTGAAACAATATATTTTTTAAAAAATAATATTTAATCATTGACTCATAACATAGTTGAAAGACATCAATAAATATTTTTATTCAAATTTCTACGCCTACAATTATGATGTATGAATGTGAGGGAATGAGGTTATTCATTAATCAATATTAGTTATTGGCTAAAGCGAGCATATCTTCAGCGGTATTTAAATATTATATTTTCTAATTTTAATAGGAACAAAAATGTGGATGATAATAATTTTGTAAGTTGGGAGTGTGATGCTAACAATTCTGTGTAATTTTCAAACTTTTTTATTTCACATCAATAGAAGTCTAACTTAAAAAAATTTACAAGTCTAATTAATAGAAAAGATCGCTAATTCGAACATAATTTAATAAATAAAAGATCAATTACCATTTTTAAGGATTAATTATCCCCTCCTCACAAATATGGAAGTCAACCAAACAAAATAATTGAAAATATTAATTTTACCACTTGTTTAATACAACACAAGGGAATTAACATCCATTAAATGAGGTGATTAAATAAGTATTAGGAAACTTTTCCTCTTTGCTTACTCGTATAAATGGCTAATAAATGTGGGGTAAAAATATAAAAGAAGAGTTGACATAGAGTTTGCTCAAATTTCAAACTATTTATAAATTTTATATAAATCTCCAACCTCACAAGTTATTTTTAAAACTAAAAATAAATAAATAAATAAAACTTTAACAGTATCCATCTAAATATAATTTAATGGACAAAAAATACTTATTATTAGGCGTGTGCATAAAACCAAGAAAATAGAGAAATCGAACCAAACCAAACCATACCAACTAGTTCGAAAACCGTAGTATTTGGTTCAATTTACAATTTGTCCCTGTCCCTTACTCGTCTTTTGAAAGCCAGAACATTTGCATAGAGGAGGAGTATCTGTATCACACATGCTTCTCCATGATTATTCGAGCGACATTGCCCCATACGCTACACACAAGAATGAATTGTTATACGATCGGCAAACTCTTCATACAGCCTATCAAACAAATCAGATCACGTGTTTTTTAATGGAAAATTGAAAAAAGCCCAAATTAGGTATTCCACCTCTTGCGAGCAGCTACCCCATTAATAGTGGTTCAATATAAAAAAAAATCCAAAATGGATTAAAAATCGAGATCAAACTGATCAGAAGTAGAATCAAGGCTTCTAAATTTTGAAGTTTTCAAAATCTAGGGTTTCGATTCGATCAATGGTTTCGGCCAAAACAAGACTGAATCGAACCATGTACATCCCTACTTATTACCCTTTGATCTATAATCGATGATTAGATATGCTATCCCTAAAATTATTAAACTAAACAATACAATTAAAAATTAAAAATGGACATATATCCTTAATCCAAAATGTTGGAAGTTTAAACTATCACTCTTAAAATAAAAAAAAAACCTTGAAAGGTTGAAAAAATACCAAATAAATAAAACTTTAAAGATTCAATAATATGCTAAATAATATAATTTTTTTTTTCACCAACATAAATATAGTCCTATAGTTAATGGTTAAAATATCATTCAATAATCAAAATTTTATTCAAACATGGTTACATTTTCTTAAAATACCCTCCCCAGTGGTCGAAAGTTCAATTGTCTATTTTCGCATTAAAGAAAATATGCCTATTTTTTTTTTCCAGAGTAATATAAGAAAGCAAAACATAACTATTTTAACTAGTTTTTTTCTTTTTTCTTTTTTCTTTTTGAGAAGTCTATTTTAACCATTTAAAAATAGTTCCAAAGGTGAAGAAATTCATTCTCCATCCCAAAACGGCGCCGTTTGTTCGTCTACACTCTATGGAAGTCGTTGACTACGATCTCTTCCATCATCACGCTTCGCCTTGATTTCCATCACTCCCGCACAAGAAAATCGAAAAATTCTACCATGTAATGTTCGAATTCCAATCAGAAACCTCCCAAATTTCCACAGTCAACGCCCTTCTCGCCGTCGCCGATCCCAGCGACCGGAATTTGCATCTGGGTCGGCCTCTTCATCGCCATTTCTCAGATGGGTCGGAAGCCAATTGACCAGGAATCCTCCCGCCTCGCTCTTCCGATCCTAATTCTGCTCAGTTTCATCTTCTGCGCCGCCGTATACACGCTGCTCCCTCTGCTCCTCAGACCCACCGGCGGCAATGCTTCGGAATTCGAATCCTTCGCGGCGATTGGAGATGGCGATGGCGGAAATTTGGAAGGAGGGGGAGTGGAATGCTGCAGAGGAGTCGAGAATTTGGAGCTCTGGGGGCCGGCCGTGAAGTGGGGTTCTGAATTTAAGTTTAATTCCTCCGAGCTGTGTTGTAAGGCTTGTAAAGCTATGTGCAGTGGGAATGATGGGCCTTGCCTGTGTGATACTTGGGTCTACTGCGGAAATCGAGAGCAATGTGGTTCAAAATTTGGTGAAGTGAGTTGAATTATTGTTTAGTTCTTCTAATCATTGCCTTAATCTGGTTCTTTTTTCTCTGTTTACTTGAATTCTTGAATTCTTGTAAGTATTTTGTTTGATTAGATCCATTTCTACTGGTTTTTTTATCTGAGAAATACCCCATTTGTGTTATAAAAAGATCTTCATCTTAGAAGTAGAGAGGCAATTATTCTGTTATCCCTCCAGCCCAATTAGAGAGAGAGGTTCATTATGGGACAAAATTCTGTAGGCCGGTTTGATGATAATGATTTCTTGTCTAGTTCTTCTAACATTGCCTTAATCTGCCTCTTTTTTTCGATTTACTTTCCAATGTATATGCATTTAGTTCGTTTAGATACTTTTCTAATGGTTTTTTATCTGATAAATAGCCTTTTGTTTGTTACTATGAACCCTTTTAAACACCATCTTATTTTCTTTTTTAAAACCAGTTTCGAAATCTTAGCCAAAATTTTGAAAACTAAAACAGTGTAGTTTCTTAAATTTGAGTAAGAAAGTCGAATGTGTTTTTAAGAAATGTGAAAATTCATACCAAAGAAGTCGAATGTGTTTCTAAGAAAGTTGACAACTCATACAAAGAAATTGCGAGGAAACAAGTATAGACGCAAAAATGTTAAAAACAAAAATATTATCAAACGGGATCTATAAGATCTTCATCTTAGAAGTTGAAAGGCAAATCCTCCCTTCTCCCTCCAGCCCAATTAAAGAGAGAGGGAGGTTCTGGTCATTATGGGAACAAATTCTGTAGTTTTTATGATCTGTATCACATGGAGTTGAATGTGAATTTTATGCTCTGTTTAGGTAGCCGAGGCTGAGGCAGTTGAATTCAATATAAAATTTATCTTTATTGACAGTGTTGGCTGAAGAAACAGAAGGACACACTGGCTCCTGATCGTCAGGAAGGAAATATAGCAAGTAGTTGGACTTCTGGGCTTATCTTTGGAAGAGGAGAGGTATAAAATTTCTCATCCATAAATTTCATGATTGTTTTTCGGAATTGTTTGTTCTATTTTAAAGGTTTTATCCCAAATTTTATAGCCTTTTTTGTTATCACTAACTCCACCTTTTTGATGTTTCATGGGCTTTCTTGCAAAGTATTTTGTTATTAAGGAGTTATGTCTTTTTTCTATTATCTTCAGCTTATCTTGTCTATTGATGGATCTTTAACATTTTATTTCCAAGGGAATCATTGCACTGGAGACCGATCACGGCACTCTTCATATTAAGGTATCTGCCCTTGCTCTTGTAGGTGTTTTTATTTCTTAACTCTCTGGACTCGGAGTTACCTTCTCGGTGTCATCAAACTTCTCCCACTTTTTCCAGCCTCTAAAGTCTAGGGGTAACGAAAACTTGTGTTTGTTATATGTTCAAATTCTCGTCAAGTATGTCCCTAGTTTTGTTGTTGACAAAAAATCAAACTGTTGAAGATCAGAATGTCTTTCATCAAGGATTTATTAACATTTAAGTCAAAAAAAATATCTTGCAGAGTTCGGAAAAGTGTTTCAAGATCAAGATCGACAAATGTTACCGTTCTGCCGTCCATTCTGAGTATAAGATTCATACCAACAGTCTTTATATCTAAATGTTGACTAATAATGATCTTTAATTGATCAGAAACTAAATTAGCACACAACGCTGGTGTGTTTCAATCCTTCTTCTGCTGAACTGGAATTTTACGTGTGTTTCTGAATTTTCTCCCCCTTAAGTTTTTTGACTCCATGATACTATTAATTTAATTTTAGTCCTTCGAGGATTTGCAGTACTTTCATAACTTTGCATAACAAAATATTTGCACACTAGTTTTAAGTGTACATGATTATCATTTACCCCCCCCCCCCCCCCCCCCCCCCCCCCCCCAGTGTCTCTCTATTTCAGCAGACTATTTCAGTGATTGTGAAAATTACTGAATTTTTGCAGCTCTTCCCTGACTGTGCTCCCAATTCAGTTGCCTACATTCTTGAGTTATTGTCGTTACGACACTGTGCTGGTTGTCACTTTTATCGTGCAGAGGGTAGAGGTCAATCTTGGGACTCGGAAGGAAACCACATCGAAAATGTAAGGATTCATAACTGCAGTTTTCTCATTGTCATATTTCATGATGTGGATATTAATGCTGGTCATTAGAAAGAATAAGGCTTATATTTTGCCACTGAAAGGAATGAAGTGTTTACAAGCCATAGCTTTCAGTCATAATTGCTGTTTGCAAGCTCTCTTCATGATCAGTTTAGTTTTTTATTGCACGTTTGATAATGATTTCATTTTTAGATTTATGTTTTTAAAAATTATGCTTGTTTTCTCATAATTTCTTTATTATGTTTTGTACCTTTCTTCATCACACATCTTTTTAAAATTGATAACGAAAAAGGAAGATATAGGTGGTAGTAGTCGTTGTAACTTGTAAGCTTAGTTTTCAGAGAAAATAAAACTGGAAAACAAAATGGTTATCAAACTGAACTCAGTTTCTAAAACAAAAATCTAGTAAAAAATTTTGTTTCTTTTGAGTGGATAACATATTTTCATGGAACAATAGAAGTTACTTTTTTTCCTACATCACAGACTTGTAAATAGTGATTTAAACCGTAAACTCTACAAATCACAGAATCTCAATTTTTAAGAATGACTTTGAAACCATAATTCATTCAAATTTCTTTGAACAACCAGGCTCCTTTAGGTCCTCCTTTTGCACTTGTTCAAGGAACACTGGAAGTCCAAGGGATTCCATTTAAGAAGATTCCGACTGAAGTTTGCCCGTACATAAAGCGCGGTTCGGTAGCGTGGGTCGGTTCTGGACCAGAATTCTTCATAAGTCTTGCAAACCACCAAGAATGGAACAAAGTGTACACTGTGTTCGGTTCAGTTCTCCCAGAAGACATGGAGATTGCAGAGAAAATTGCTCAACTCCCTACCAAGCCCGACATTTGGAACAACATCAATGTCACCGTGCTGCAAAAACCCGTTTTGTTGCGGTTGAAAAGAATGAAGAAGAGTCATGGAAGTATGTGAACATGAATCGGTTTTGTTCACAGAATGTTGATTGAGTTTCTACAAGTTTTCTTTTAGATTTTTTGGACATTTTTTGTTGTTCCTCATAAAACTGTCATAGTTTTATACTCATAAGCTTTAGAAGAAGAAAAAAATTCATTTGTGCATTTGTTTGAAGGAAAGAAACAGTTGATTAGAAGCAGAGCAGATGCAGATGACAAGAAGATGTTTCAGATTGTTTTTTTTTTTCTATGGCAGATATTTATGATAATTTCAAGGCTGCGTTGTGGTTATGTATGATATTTATGTTTCCTCTCCAAGACTAAGTTAAATTACAAATTTAGTCCCGAAATTATTAGATGGTCTGTCTATTTTCTCCCCAATAAATTATCTGAACTCAAAGGGATCTTGTCTTACCATTAAAAAAATGGTTAACCATTTTAAATGAATCCATCCATCTCGTCGAAACGAAAAACTGGCAAATAAAATAATGTAACATGTCAAGTTGATATAGTTGTGTAGATAAAATACATTTTACCTTTTTTATAAAGTCAAAAAAGGATTTTTAAAGTATTTATTATATCAATAAACTTTTAATTTTGTTTATAATAAAACTCTAACTATTAGACATTTTTAAAAATTTAGCAAAATTACTGGATATTTAGCAAAATTACTGGGAGTTTAAATCTATTAAACACTTGGTAAAATTTAGAAACCTATTAGAAAGTTTAACATATAAATTAAAATTAAGTTTAACTTATAAATTAATAAATTTTAAGGTTAAAAATATAATTTGAACCAAAAAAAAAAATAGAGCTTAAATTAATCTTAAAAAGAAAAAAGAAAGAGAGAGAGAGAGAGTCTAAACCTAAACCTATAATTTTGGAGGAAATTGTGCTCCAAATAAAACCCTCCGTCGTCTCTCGAAACCAATTTCCCGGTTCCGTTACTTCTTCTCAGTCACCGGAGACAGCTGCCGGCTGACGCCCGGCCTTAACTGTTTCTCTCGTACAGAACACAAATCGTAGGTTCCTCGACGCGCTCAATCTCTTCATTCCTTTGTTTCGCTCACTCTCTGAATTTAATGGATGGAGGATTTCTCTTTGCAGCTAGAAGAAGCGAGGATGCAGCGCGCCAGCAAGGATCTTTTGTATTTGGAGCGGAAGAATTTATCCTCTTCATCCCTAGGTATTTATATTTGTTGGGTTTCTTCTGTTTTAGCCTATTGAATTATTAGTGATTGTAAGCCAAGTTATTGACTGTTTTTTTGTTCTAAATCAGAGTCCTCACTGCTAGTCTGTAAAAAGGACTCAACTTCCAAGCAGCCCTGTCGGAATGAAAAACCCATTACAAATTCGGCTTCAAAAAGCCAAGGTACATATTTCCCTTTTGAATTCAGTTTTCTTTTAAGTATGAAATCTGGACATGGGCATTGCATTTGTAATGCATTGACATTTAGCAGGGTTCAAACTGGGCATAGACATAGTTATTACGCTACTTAATAGCTGGTTGATATCCTATCTTGGTTTTCTCGTGGGCTGGAAATATATTGGTTGTTTAAGTGTAATTTTTTTTTTAGCATTTTCAAGTTGTGTTTTGTGTGCTCATACTGAATTGATGAGATACGACCCGCACGAAAAGTGTAACGATATGGGTACAATTTCGGAGAGATGCCCGGTGAAATAGACATGTCTTGTGAAGATGCGGACTAAGTCTACCTGCACATAGATAGAAAGACAAACTTTGTAGCACTATTGTGTCATTTGAAGGAACATATAGTGGTTGGAAAGTTACTAACTATATAACATTGTAGCATTGTTACTAAATATTACTAACTTTACAGCACTATTATGAGATGAAATATTGTGTTGTTTGTAGCACTGTTTCTAACTGTTTACCATGGTTTTTCGCCTGGAAACTTACCTCCCCCTTTTATGTCATTTGAAGTAAGCAATTTACTTTCTGAGTACAACATTTAGAACATAGAACATTCTGCATTGAATTTGAATATATTTTGGTGTTTGTTCCTTCTTGTGAGTTGCAAGCGCTGATCACTTCCTTTTCACTTTGGTGCAGTGTTGGGAAGAGTCAAAGACTTCTTAGGAGTAATATCAGAAGCTAATAAAAAGCTGCAACTGGATGCAAAGGTTTGCCACATTGACCAATTATTACCTAAATTTGAATCTAATCACGAATAGCTTTCGTAATTTTTAACCTATACTTGCTTGTTAATTGTCATAGGACAATTCTGAAAAATATGATATTGAAGCACTTGATGGCAATGAATCAGAAGTTATTGAAATGGTAATTTGCTCTTCCTTGTAATATTTTGTGGTTATGGTAGATTAGTTTTTATTATTCATAATATCATGATTTGATCTACTAAACAGGATTTGATGTTGGGTGTTGCCGATCTTCATACTCCTGAAGCTGTGGCTGCTGCTGAATCTGCAATAGTTGGTAATCAGCCGGTGATTCCTTTGACTTGTAGTAGTAGTAGTGAATCGGAGTCTGAAGAGAGTAGTGGTGATAGTATTAGCAGCGACGACGATAAAGATGACGATGACAAGGGTCACAATCAGAATAGTGACCACAGTAACAGATCATCAGTTAACTTCAAAAGATCCAAGTCCAAAAAAACCAGTCGTTCAAGTAAAAGCAAAAGAAAAGGTAAATCAATAAAGCGCCCGAAGATTCAAGAGCTCTCTTGAGAGCCATTTTTCGATTATTTGGTGTGTCAATATGGATGCCCCATTACAGTTTCAAGGTTTGGTTCACTGGGAGTATATGAAGTTTTCTGGGGCTTGCATAGACAAAATCACCAAGGTTGACCGCCCGCCGAGTCCTTTAGCAGCTCGGGTAGGCAGCAATTTTGCTCGAACTTGTGATTTCAAGTTATTTCTTCCTTCACCTTTTATCATGAGTGCAAGTGCTTTTGCTTGGGAGAGGGAATAGGTGCTGTTTTATACATTTCTATTTAGGAACTGGAATATAATTAAGTTGTTGGAATTTTCCTTGGTCAGTTTTCCAATGTTGTTTTTATACTTGATGTCTAATAGCCAAATTAAGAGATTTTTGTTCTTTTCATTTCACTAGAGCATGAACATACTCTCTTCTCTCACATATTGTCCTGGTTTTCGAAGGAGTAGTTCGGTAGTTTTCAGTTAAAATCGTGCTCAAGGGATTCTTCTTCTGGGTATGACAAGTTTGTTTTCATGGTAAGAACTGTTTGTCTGCAGAAATTCTTCAAGATTCTGTTTGTTTTGTGGGTTTCCTACTTTGAAATTCTTGCATTCTGATCAGTTTTTTTCTTGATAACAGTTGTGGTTTTGGATTTTGTTTCAACAAAAATTATCCTTTCAAGTAGTGAAGGGTGCAGAGAAATCTTTTCAGCCAACCATTTGCTTCCTGATATTTTGTTGTTCCTTTTTGAGTCGTGGGGGTTTTTTCTTCTTCTTAATGTTGAACCAATCTTGTCACAATTGGTTGGTGATGTGGAATTGTGTTATTGATTGTGCTATGTTTAGATTGACATTTCTCTTTTCAAGTTCTAGTCTCTAAATTTTTGTTAGATATTTAATCTTAGCATAAGAATTCTGCATAAGGAAATTATTTCGATCCTTGTAAAATTCTATTTTTGGATTCGTGAAGATTTTGAAAACTAATGTTTTTATCTTTTCGGCGTTTTCGGATTTTGAATTTGAAACTTTAAAAGTACAATTACATTAAAAAAATAACATTTCTTATTAATATATTATGTCATTTATAAATTCATTTCATTTTTTGTTTTAATTAAAATACTGGGATGTTAGAAAAAAAATTGAAACTTAAAATATGATATATTATAAACTATATAATATTGTAAAATAATAATTTTATAAAATTTATAACAAAAATATTAATAAATTAATTAATATTATTTTAGATGGAATGAAATTTTTTTTTGAGAAATAAATGAAATATTTAGTTAATAATTGTGCTAGTCTAAAAATATATTACCCAAACCTATTGAATAATTTTTCAAATTGAGATTCATTTTATTGCATATTTTCTTTCTTAAACTTTTAGACTTGGATTTTATTAAAATATTAATATACTAAATTTTTAAAAGTGAAAAGGAATAAAAATAAGCTTTTTAAAAGTTAAAAGTGAAAGGTAAAAATATCAAAATAAGATATAGATTAATATTTTAAGTAAAAGAGGACAAAATAATTCCGTTGTCACAATAATAAAGGGTTAAATTATAAATTTAGAATTTCAATTCAATTTATATAATTTTAAAATTTTCAATTTAATTCTCGTACAATCAACTAATACATATTCACTCAAATATAAAATATTGTATGACAAAAAAAATTAAAAAATTATTAATACGATAACAATATAGATAATTTGTGAAGTTTAATTAAATTATAGTGACAAAATTGAAATTTTTTTAAAGGGAGGAAATTAAAGAAGAAATATGTAACTTTTTAACCCTAAATACACTAAAAATAGATAATAGAGATTCCTACGTAGGAGGTATCCTCAACAAAATTTATACGCCTTTGAGGCCATTATCCAGTTCACGACAACCACAGTTCAGAATTTTCCGGCGACCGGAGACACACAAAATCAAAGAGAATGATCATCTCCGGCTCTGCAAATCTCTCTGCTGCCACTTCCTCCGCCCTCTCTACAACACCCGCCGCCAAATGCTTCCCTTTCAGTCCACATCTCATCGCCGCCCCCACCGGCGCCGCCGCCAGGTTCTTCCGGACCATTCCCTCGGCTATTTCTTCTTCGTCTTCTTCCACCCATGTCGCTTCCGGGTCCCTCAATTGGGCGCCTGAGTCTTGGAAATCCAAGAAAGCCCTCCAGCTCCCCGAATATCCGGACCCAGATGAGCTCGAGTCCGTTCTTCGCGTTCTCGGGTCTTTCCCGCCGATCGTCTTCGCCGGTGAGGCTCGCAAGCTCGAGGAGAGCCTCGCGAAGGCAGCCGTTGGTGAAGCATTTCTGCTTCAAGGTGGGGACTGCGCCGAGAGCTTCAAGGAGTTTAATGCGAACAACATTAGGGATACGTTTAGGGTTTTGCTCCAGATGGGTATTGTTCTTACGTATGGCGCCCAAATGCCTATTATAAAGGTTCATTTCTGTGGCATTCTTCTGTTTCCCCTTCGCTTTTTGGTCAATTGCTTCAATGATAGAATGCTATTACTTTGATTTTTTTATAAGATTATCTCTGATTCTTTGATTTCTCTTTCTCTCTCTTTCTCTTTCTGTCAGTTGGGAACTTTTTTATGTTTTCAATCTCCGTTTTTGGACATAGTTGCAGAGGAAAGTCACTGTCCCACATCATTTCATTCATATTTTACTACACTGTCAGATGAGATATTGTGATATATCGTACATGCACTGTAACTTTTTATGGAAGATCTTGCACATGGCTCCACCTATATATCCAAAATTTTAGAATTTGGAACCTCGTTCTTTCTAGTCAAGCCAATCAGCGTCGGGGTGAGGAGCAAGATTTTGCATTATAACTTTGTTTTTATGTATATAATCTTTCCATTCTAAAAATTTTTAGGGGTGAAAATTAGAGAAAAACTACATAAACAAGTGTTTTATATATACTTTTTGAATTTTGACGAGGGGGAGGGCTCCCCCTCGGTTATAATGTAAAGGGTAAGAAAAGTTTGAGATTGGAATTTGTTTGATGTGAATTTTATCAACCAACTATGTTGACAGGTAGGAAGAATGGCTGGACAATTTGCTAAGCCTAGATCAGATCCGTTTGAGGTCAAAGATGGTGTAAAGCTTCCGAGTTATCGCGGAGATAATATCAATGCAGACGCTTTTGATGAGAAATCGAGAATCCCAGATCCTCAAAGATTGGTTAGAGCGTATCTCCAATCTGTAGGCACATTGAACCTTCTTAGAGCATTTGCTACTGGTGGATACGCTGCAATGCAGAGAGTTTCTCAATGGAATCTTGACTTCGTTCAACACAGTGAGCAAGGAGACAGGTACTTATTATGAACCTCATCTCTTCCATCTCATAATTTATGTTCTTCAATGCGAATTTGAACTTGTCAGCTCTTCCTACGTTTCTTGTTTTTTGTATAAAAATAATTTCCAGTGTATAGATGAATAATATTTATTTTGTAGAATTAGTATACTTCTCAAACTGATCCATGTGATCTAACTGATTAGTTAACTGGAATCGTTGTGTGGTATAAATTCTTTTTGCCTGTGAAATCATCAAGTAATTTACTTATAATGAAGGAGTTTCTTGGTGGTAAGCACTTAGGAATGTTAGGAGGTCTTATGTTTGAGCCCACATGTTGAAAACTCAAAAATCTAAAAAATATTTGCCATCTCAAAGCATCATCAGGATTAGTGATGGATGGACCGTGTATGTAGAATGTAAGGAGTGGGGCCAAATACTCTAGTTAGAACAAATAATAGAAGTTCTAAATGAAAATTATCTTATTTGGGGCAGGTATATAGAACTTGCTCAGAGGGTAGATGAAGCGCTAGGATTTATGGCAGCTGCTGGAATTACTATGAACCATCCTATAATGAACACAGTTGATTTCTGGACTTCTCACGAATGCCTTCACCTACCATATGAGCAAGCCTTGACAAGGGAGGACTCTACAACCGGCCTCTATTATGATTGTTCTGCTCACATGCTTTGGGTTGGTGAGAGGACCCGACAGTTGGATGGCGCACATGTCGAGTTCCTGCGGGGTGTATCTAACCCTCTCGGCATTAAGGTACCTAACAGCTGCTATTATCCTGGAATTTGGATTCAATGACATCATTGTAATGCCCTCTTAGATTTTAACCAGTGTTCAGTCATTGATTATTTGATTACCGACGAGATATCCAACATTAATACCTGTCACTGCTGGTGTTCGCTGACTTCTTCGAAACTTGTGTTGGTTTTTTGTATTAATTGATTGAATAAGGGGATTTAGCATGAGCCTGCAAGAAGATGATATATTGCGATCAATACTTTTGATATGAAGTGCTTGATCAATTCAAAATCTGGGAGGTATCGTGCTTGAATGTGTTTTTGTGAGTCATGGTGCCCTGTTGCTTTTGAAAATTTTCTTTTGTAGGTTCCCCACCTTATACACCAGTTCTTCTAATCATCTTGATGTAAGTTTCGATTTGTTTCGGTCCTTGTATCTGTGCTTGATCAAGTCTTGGCTTTGTTATGCAGGTAAGTGACAAGATGGATCCATCGGAGCTCATTCGATTATGTGAGATTTTAAACCCTCACAACAAACCTGGACGCCTTACAATAATCACCCGAATGGGAGCAGATAACATGCGGGTTAAGTTACCCCATCTAATCAGAGCCGTGCGCCAAGCGGGGCTTATCGTCACATGGGTCAGTGATCCCATGCACGGCAACACGATAAAGGCTCCTTGTGGTCTCAAGACTCGTCCATTTGACGCAATAAGGGTAAAAACTTGTCTTCCTTATTTATTTCTCTTTCAAAAAGGAAGAACTTGCCTTCCTGTAAGCATGAATCACAGTTTCCTGGTAAGATTGATGTCAATGTTGTCTTTTCGTTTTACTTAGGCCGAGTTAAGAGCTTTCTTCGATGTTCATGAACAAGAAGGGAGCTACCCAGGAGGAGTGCATCTAGAAATGACTGGACAAAATGTAACGGAGTGCGTTGGGGGGTCGAAAGAAGTGACTTTCGATGATCTGAATTCTCGCTACCATACTCACTGCGATCCAAGACTGAATGCTTCTCAGTCACTGGAGTTGGCCTTTGCAATATCCCACAGGTTGCGTCGGAGAAGGGTGCAATCTAAGCCTGGCCTTCATGGGGGACCTACAGAAAATGGGTCTGTTGCTTAGAATCTATCTTTCAGAATATGTTCACAGTTTGCATTGTCATATCTTTTTTTTTCTGTTGAGGTTATAAACTTTTGGGCGGCAATGTAATTTGTGACCCTTTTCTTCTGATGTTTGAATGTTTGCCAAAGCCGAATCACATCTCAAAAGCAGCATCTTTCAAAATTCAATTTTGCTCATGGTTTGAGAGCATGGCCTAATGATATAGCTATGGCCAAAAGTAACTCAAATATGGTTATAGAAAAGCATGGTTGTAGAAAAGCGATCCTGAAAAGAATTAGGTTTAAATACTATTTTAGTCTTTATACGGGTAGATTTACAAAGCTTCATTTTGGTCCCAAACGTTCTTTTAGGTCCTTATACTTTTAATCTTGATTCATTTAGTCATAGTATTTTCAAAATGTTCATTTTGGTTCCAGTACTTTTAAAGAGCGACTATATTTGTAAAATTTGAACATAAATTTTAGATGCCAAAACCTTTTAATATAAATTTAAGAGAATACTTTATATCGTTAGGTTACTGGGAGAGTCATGATCTTTTCTTCAGGGATAAACATTTCTTCTTGAAATAATTAGCTTCTTTTCTTCAGGGATAAACATTTCTTCTTGAAATAATTAGCTTACAACTTCTTCAAGGGCATCTTCATTCAATGGATCAAACTTTGACTTCTAGGGAACATTTCTTCTTGAAATAATTAGGTTAGAACTTCTTCAAGGGCATCTTCATTCAATGGTTCAAACTTTGACTTCCGGGGAAAATATCTCGTATTCATAACTTTTGATACTTACTTCGGATTTAAAGTCTAAATCAATTCCGGATGTGTTTAGGAGTGATTTTGACATGTTGATCTCATATTGTGTTTTGTCTTCTCGAAAAGTATGTGGAAGATGGATCATCACCTATAAAAGACCCTTTTTTCTCAAAAATATTAAAGAATATGCATCAATATAGGAGTTCTTAATATCTTTAATACTTTTTAGAAGAAGACATTTTTTTACCTATGGAAAAAAATTCTAGTAAAGAAGTACTATACTCTCTCACGTTAACACAATAAATAGAAGAAATGAACCATAATTTATTTTTAATACATTGCTGATGTTGCAGATAAATAGAAAGGAATATGGTATTCCCTAGTTCCGTAGTACCAGAAACTTTCCTGAACATAGAGTTCACCGTGGGCGTTATTTGACTAGGGAAATACATGCCTGGCTTGGTCATTAAATTTGGCCAATGGATCATTACTTCTCTCTTTCATGAAAGAGTGTCTCGATTTGAGAAGGCTCATGCATGTCCTCCACAATTAATCCTATTCCATTCTTTTCAACTTACCCATTTACACTACTTTGAATGGTCAAAGGTTTTGATATCGCATCATCATATTTAATATTAACAAAAGAAAATAATGGCCCACAAGAGACACTTCAATTGGTACTTGGTCATATCATGCTAGAGGTCTTATATTCGAACTTTTTTGTGAGTTTAATACAAAAGATTCTCAATATCTCATAGGTTTTGGGCTTGGACGAACGCGGATGCTCCTAGACATCGGGGAAAAGCTCCAACTCTCGGTTATTAAAAAAAATAGAAAAAAAAAGTATGAAATAATAAGTATGGTCCATAGGCATATGTAACTTATGCACTTCAAGCATCCAAAAAAGAATAAAAAACTATCATTTAGAACTAGCCTATGTTAAATGGTTAAATTTGAAAATTTAAGGATTAAATAAAACTTCAACACAAACGTCACATAGATCAGAGCATGATCTTTTACTATTTTATGGTTATAATTCAGTCTCATTCATATTGATCTTAAGAGATTGAAGGATATAAAACATTAGTTTTATTCAAATCAAATGGGTCTGCAGTGTCAAATGCACTATTTCATTTGAACAATCTAAATCCTACCGGTCATATGATAGTAATCTCACAATGTTACATTAACACATTACTTGTGATGAAGAGGGTTTCGGTTCATGTCCTTGTACAATAGATAGCGACTTCGTGTTTTCCCGAGCGCAGCATACCTGAAAATATCATAGAAACCCGAACCCAAATGGTTTATACTATATTGAAACGAGAATGAATCAGAAGAAATATTAACATAAATGCATTTCACCAACCATTGTGGTACAAAGGGAGCCATCCAAATGGCATCACCAGCTTGAATAGGGTACCTGCAAAAACAGTAACAAGAATAAGAACAAATGGCAATGTATACTTCCAACAACCTTCCATTTTTCTTTCGACTCAAGCCAGCTCCCACGCACCTTGATTAATTTAATAGAACAATCACCTGACCTACACATTTCGTTATCAAAAAACTCCAGGATTTTAATAATCAATCCTAACTAGATAGTCACCATGGAGTTTGAACCTATTATCTCGGAGTTATTTTACTTTTTCCATGATCATTAGGTTAACCCATGGAGGCAAAACCAGCTTTCCGGTTATCAAAATCAAATTAAGAAGCCTAAAATCAAGCTTAAAATATAAAAGCTATACCATATCTTACATTTCAAATCCATGGTTCTTATAACTTCTTCATTCTGTTTGGTGCATAAAGATTCATTTGTAATAGACTGAACCTTGTGATGAATGGATAATGTCAAACCAGTTTCAAGCTTGTATGTATAAAAGGCTTTCAGAAGAACCCAAAGTAAGAAAAATGCTGGTTTCATAACGTTATTTAAAGATTTGAATCAGAGGGTTTACCAGCTATCACCCAAGCGATAAATGCCTTGACCCTCTAACAGCAACAAACCATGCTGATTATAGTGAACCTCCTGCCAACCATTTAACAAAAATGTAATCAAGAGACTTGAACTGGAATAACTACTCAAGCCATTTCTTTATGTTATAGCTTATAAGGTATAAGGCAAGGACAAATTAACAGGGCCTCAGTTTATAAGGAATGTATTCTTCTACGAATGACGTATAAATTGTATAATACAACGGAAGTTGCAAACCAACCAAGTCTAATAAATGCAAGATTTGAACTTAGATCGTATTACCTTCACGTTAAGAAATTCTCCAGGTTCGAAATCCATGATCTGGAGGGCAAAGATATACACGTCGAACTATGAGAAAGCTCATTATCAAGACAGAAGAACCGAGGTTCAAAATGCAACTCATAACTTACATGGACATTGAAGTCATAGGGCATGGACATGGGAAGGAGCTTCCTAAGTTTAAAGACCTGGTAATGTGATGTAACACAATGAAAAACTTTGAAATATACAATAATTAGGTGACATAAGAACATATCTAACAAGATGGTAAGAATAACTATTTGTTCCATCTCCAAGGATAATTTATTAAATTTTGTGAGTTTATATCTATTTAATCAATTCGCAATATCTGAGTTCTTGTATCTTTACTTGTAACTTTTCATATTATCAATGAAAGCTTTTGTTTCCTCCTCGAAAGAAACTTTAACCGTCTTGAAGCAAAGGAGACAAATCCCTAACTAACCTCACCGGGGGTTTCAAGGAGGGGCTGCTTGTCCGTCGAACCAATGATCTGCTCGGTGAGATGATTCTCAAGAGAAGCATACCTAATCCCAAGAGGACATCCTAAAAGTCATGACAGGTGAACTTTTCATAACCCAACTATTAACATGTTATCGAAGCATCTCCTACTTCCACATTGTTGATGTAAATGACGCATGTGAAACTGATAAATTCTTAGAGCATTGGTTTCAGGGGAAAGAGTCTAAACGAGCATATGCAAATAGTTATTATGGACTGGAGTGAAGATGAAGATGATCAAGCACACATATGAAGCCACTCAATAATTTATATATTAGAAGAAAACTTGCTCCTCATTAGTAAGGAGACTCCTCCTTACTTTTCACTATGGTCTAATTCTACTGGATAAAAAACTTTGATGGTATCTACTTATTTGTTAAACTTAATACAAAAAACCCAATAAAAGTAAAACAACCACATAAGGAAGTACATAGGAGCTTGTCTTTACTAGTGAGGAGGCAAGTTTTATTCTTATAGATAGAGACATACCTTCTCTCAAACACCACAATAGTGGCAGAAGAGTCGCACTTGAGGAAATGATCGAAGTTTGGAGGTAGATAAGCAAATGAATCGACCTGCATTTCACATATCACAAATATTGTCAAAATTATTCAGTAATTATTATACTGCAGGAGCAACTTCACCCAGCAAACAAAATTATCAATCAGAAAAAGAGTATAGGCAGCTAGCTATCTATAAAGTACAAATCACTGTTTCCCATGAATTAAAGTGAAAGCATCTATATATTTTTATTTCAATCTACAAAACTCATTGTACTATACTTGTCTATTAACTTCTTCACAAGCAAGCAACAAGTACCCAGTCTTCATGCTGCCCACTGACCAGACATCAAACAGTGCAGTGAAGAGGAGGAAACTTTTTTTTTTTTGGATAAGAAACCTTTTATAGACAAGATCAAAGCACAAAAACAGCCTAAGGGCAGGGGGAAGAGCTTCCCCCTGCCAACAAAATACTAAAGAATAGCTCTCCAATCTTGCATAATCATTGAGATGCTAGCTATAATTATAAAAGAATTTTCTGTGTCTATGACACCACCATGGAATGTGTAACTGGGTGGTATTATAAAAAATATCAAAAGAGGAAGACTTATCTTCAAAGATTCTATAATTTATTTCCAACCAAATATTCCAAATATCAAAAAGGAGTAAATTAAATAAAGAGCAAGAAATTAAATAAGAAAAATAAAAGACTTCCAGTTCAAAAATATATCTTGCAAATGATAATCTTCAAATAGTTTGGAAGAAGAACATCACGTGCTTGTTTGGGAAACTATTTCCAATATAGTTTTCTGTTTCTGTTTTCAAAAATTGTGTTTAGATTAACTCGTTAAGGTTAATAATGTTATGCATATTGAAATCATCACAAACCTATGATCTTAGAAATAACAAAACATAATTTGTTCTTAAACAAAAAGTAGGTCATCCTTGAGGATGCACAAAAGTAAAGAAAAGGGAAAACAAACAAACTTTTAAAAACAAATTATCGAAACCTTTTTCAATTGAACTTTATTTTAGAAAATACAAATTGTTCCGAAAACAATCCCTAAACAAACATAAGTATTCAGACATAACAAGCAGGGCGTTGTACTTGTATAAAGGGAAATGGGCCATATAATCTTAACCAACAAAGCAAGCATTAGACGCCAAAAAATGATGTGAACAAAAAAATAGACCATTCTGTCTCACCGTCAGTTTCTCACTGATACCAGTCGAATTGGTAAGCTTTACTGCTCCTTGAACAACAAATAAAAATCTAGTAGGAATACCATAGAAAAAAAATTAGAAATGTCAATCACATAATAAAAATATTAAGCAAATATCATTGAATTCTCGGTGATGGGACTACATGTAGAAAGCAAACGAAAATACACCTCTCAACATTATATGGGGGCAATCCTGATTTTGATTTCTCTGCAGTTCATGGAATAAAAGGAAATATAAACAACATATTATGAAATTACTCGTGTGGATTAATATGCGTATTACATAGAGAGTTTACTGCAAAGTTTAATCAGACCTTGCATTTGCGCAAGATACATCACAAAATGTGAACCAAGTGCTGGTGTGATTAAATATGCACCCAGTGTATTAGTCCTGTGAAAGTAAATCCAAAAACAATTACAGATCTTGCAAATAATAATAATGCGAATGATCAAAAGTGAGATAAAATCCAATCTTACCAATCTGGTAGAGGACTAAACACTTGACTTTCTGGTGTTATCAAGGCATGATCCCTTTTGTAAACACTACGCGTGAAACCAGGCAAATCTGCAGACAATAATCGTGTGAAGTCAAGATAGTAATATGTTTTTATTGTAAATAATTCAAACCAAACTCCCAAAAGAACATGTTCTGTTTTACTTTTACACTCTCAAAAAAATAAACTGTTTACCAGCATATAAATATTAAACTTTATTATCCAGTAATCGCCTAATATTGATATGTTAATGTCATGGCCAAAATGTTGTCGAGACATCTCTAGAGCTCTGGTTAGATGGGTTTCTACATTTCATTTCTCTTGAAAAAGGTTGCTTGGTTTAAGCAAGTTCTATCACTTTCAAACAGTAATTACCATTTTCATGTCATGGAACCAGAGAGCATGTCCAATCTCTGTCTCCAATCTTGTATCAGAAAAGCCAGAGGGTATTTTATATACTAAGACATTTCAACAACAGACTCGCATAAGATGAGTTTAATGCTTAATTTGACGCCCAAATTGAGTACTTTAAGGTCAAAAACCACATTTGGTCCCTATCATTAAAGTAACAATTTGGTCCATTAACTTTATTGTGTAACAATTTAGTCCATGTGGTTTAAAATTCATAACAATCTAGTCCTTGTAGTACAAAAATCTCATTAAAATGTGTGATATCATGTCTTAATCATTAATTCGTTCATGGACCAACCGTATTTTTCAATGATTAGGTCGTGACATACTAAAAGTCAATACTTTACCTTAAAATTTTTTTACTATGAAACTAAATCATTACACACTCAATTTCATGGACTAATTCATTAAAGCTTCAAATACTAATCTTTTATCTATTAAAGTTTAAGGACTGAATTCTTCAGGGAAAAGACCCACTTCCTGAGAATAATGGTTTTTCATCCTGTCTTTGGAAAAGTTCATTTTCACGCAAACCACCTTTAATCCATCACAGAAATTCACCAACCTTGCAAATGGGAAGGAGAAAGCGTGGGATTGGTCACTTTAAAATACAAAGGCTTCGAATCCGCATCCCAGTCGATAACGGAGGGCGCTGAACAGAACCCTTCTCCACCAAAAGCAACTCCGAGCAAACCTGAAAAGGAAATTACAGTAACACAGCCGCATTGCTAATTGAGATTTCCTAATTCGATATACAGCGTATTTCTCAACTTTCGAAACATGAGTTTCGATCCGCCATTTTTTAGAGCACGCTCAGGAATCAAATGGGGGGAGAGGAGATTGTAGAGAGAATTTAGAGATGGATTACTCGTAGTGATGAAGAGAATGAGAAGAGATGCTCCATGCGAGTGTGCTGAGAAGCTCCACATAACGAACGGGACGATGGATTTGCGCTCTGATTCTGAAGTACCCGCCTCCGCCCACCGCCTCGCCGTTTGTTGAACTCCGACGCCTTTTTTTCTCTCCGGTTCAGGGTGGATTTGAAGAAACTGGTCACTCTCATGGTAGTGTTCTCGATTGGATGCCGAAGGTGGAGAAATGGCGGCTGAGGTCCCACTCGCTCACTGGGCGATCGACACGTCGTAATTTCTCTCTTTAGATTATTAAAACGTTTGTTATATATATATTTTTTGTTTTACAACATAACGAAGATTAAACCTCCAAACCTATATTAAATTAACAATATATTTGAGCAAACACAAGCATAATTTAGTGTAATTGATATTTTATTTTTTAAGTTGAAGTTTCAACCTAATTATCTCAATTTGTTATATTAAAAATAATAAAACAATATATCTTAACCATCAATATTTATATTCTGTCTAACACATATTTAAGTAGTCAATACATTACTATACTCTAACAATGCATTTAACTCGTGATAGCTCACAATTTTAATTTTTTAAAATTTGAATTCGTGTCCAATGGTTGGTTTATTGAACTTAAAAAAGTGTCTAATATTAATATAACACTACGGACCTACAAATTCAATGGTGTATTTAATGGGTTATTAACCATAATAATAAAAAAAAAACTAATTGGTGCTTAACTTTCAATTTTGTGTTCGATGAGTCATTGTTAACTCGAACATAACTTAACTAGTTAATTAAGTCATTGCCAACCTGAGCTCAAGACATGCATCCCGATCAAAATATAGTGTGTTATATAGTACTCACCCTCGTATGTTGATGTACTAACAAATTTGTTAATGTATTACATATTTGTGAAGGTTGGATATTCAAATATCTATTGTCATACTTTTTAACTAGGCAATTGTTTAATGTGTGATTGGACTATAATACATTGAGAAAAAATAGTTCATTTATTTCATGCACACTAACATTCAATGATCTCTTGTAACATGAAATGAAAGCTAAGAACTTAGTAGAGATAAACATAGTTTAAGTGGTTAAAAACAATGAACAAATCCGTGGATAAAGGGAAAGATCTTTTACCCTTTTGTATTTTATATTTCAATGATGTGTATTACAAGAGTAACAAAATATACGACAAGATAGTACACATGTTGAATGGTGGGAGGAGAGAAATAGATGAAAGAGTAACAAAATTTGTTAGAATGGAACAATCTACAACATGCTTAGGTAGCCCATGGTTGCTTAGGTAGCCCAGGGTTGTGGAGGTGGAGTATTCTCACTGAGTTGACTCAGTTCCTTTACCTCCCCCCTCAAATGAGAGGGGAGGTCAACGATATCGAGTTTGGAGCACAGATAGTCAAATTGAGAATGTGTGAACGGTTTGGTTTGACAATCAGCTACCTGATCATACGATGGTACATAGCGAACAACTAGTTTACCTTGAAGAACTTGGTCACGAATAAAGTGCACATCAATTTCAATGTGCTTGGTATGGGCATGAAAGACCAGATTGGAGGCAAGCGATCTCGCACTGATATTGTCACGCCAGAGGACTGGAACCGAACAAAGTGGGTAGCCAAGTTCACTTAAAAGTTGCCGAAGCCAGAGAATCTCAGTAGAAGCATGAGCAAGAGCCTGATATTCAGACTTCGTGCTGGAACAAGCCACTGCGGTTTGCTTTTTGGATGACCATGAGACAAATGTATTCTCTAGGAACACAATAGACAGCAATAGAACTTATGTCATCAACATTCGATTGCCAGTCAGCATCTGAAAAGGTTGAAATAGACAAGTCATCACTGGGACGAATTAAAAGCCCCATGTATTTAGTCCCACTTAGATATCATAGAATGCATTTAACCGCCTGCCAGTGAACATCAGTTGGTTGTTTTAAGAACTGACTTAGATGGTCGACAATATATGTAATGTCAGGATGGGCGTTGGTCAAATACTGAAGAGCGCCAACCGTGCTTCTGTAGATATAAAGGTCTGATAAGGGTTGGCCATCCGAGACAGATATGTGTGTACCCATAATAGAGGGAGAAAGAGCAGGTTTTAAGTGAGACATATTAAGCTTGTGCAGTAGGTCATCGACATATTTAGACTGAATAAGCAGAAGCCCATACTCCACACGTGAAACTTGAATACCAAGGAAATAGGATAAAGACCCTAAATCTTTCAGAGCAAACATTTTATCCAAAGAAATTACAAGCTCATTCATCAAATGATTATTGTTGCCAATTAAAATTAAATCATCCACATAAATAAAAAGAAGGAGAGTATCAGTACTATGATTTGTAACATGAAATGAAAGATAGGAACTTAGTAGAGATAAAATTGGCAATATAAACATAGCTTAAGTGGTTAATGGATTATTTTTAAAGTCGTGAAACAAAAAAAGTCAAATAAATTATTTTAAATAGTATGATTTGTAACATGCTAGATTATTTTATTTTATCTTATTTGTATGGGTTATAATGAAAAGCAGTCAAATAAGTAACACTTCTATTCCAATTGATTATTCATCGTAAGTAAATGGGGCTCGAATGGAATTGAGGTTGTTATCAAGTAAAATATAAGTGCCGCTCATCACAATGTTCATCCAAACATGTAGCTCAGGTAAAAGAATAATCATAAGAAATCGAGTGCACCAGTAATGTGGCCGATCACACATGGACATCTTGTATGAAGGATAGTCAGCGGGCCAGACACCGACACCTTGTACCCAAATTGCAATGGCTTCAGATGATCACCATGACAATTAAAAGACTATAGGTGGTCATGCATGCCACGATCGCAATATGTGACCTCCCTGTCTACAACCATCTCATTTGAATACACTCGTCCTCTCTCCACATATGAGAAAGATAGCAACCCTTATGAAAAGTATGTTGTCTTTCTCTACCCAACTCATTGTGAGAATTTGACATAGACTCTCAAACATACTCTTTCACTATTGAGATTACTGTCTTGCTACTATTTTTGCTCTATACCCGTTTGCTCCCAATTTGAGTTATAATTCAAGAGTGCATTTGTCAAAGCACCATAACATGTTAGACTTATGTGTGCATGCACGTTAACTTATAGATGGAGATGTACGTGACTCTTCTATAGAATGCACCACAAAAATTGACATCAACATATATTTTTATTGGTTGGGAAGCTGATACAAAGGAAAATATAATAAAAACTTTGTATATTACGAGCCTCGTAGTTATTATATCGGTTTATAATCAATACTTCATATTATAGAAATATTATATTTTGTATGAAATCTTACGAAGTTTGATTATTTTAGACTGTTTGTTTCCATTTTTTTGGTTTAACGTAAAAGCATATTTCAAATTATTATTATATTCCAAATGATAACAAACCACCAAAATTTATTATGATTTGAAATCATTAAAAACAACTCAAATAAATAAATAGATCCTATAGTTAGAAGGTTAGAATATTTCACCACACTACTCAACTAAAAGGAAAAATAATAGCCAACTAAACTGACAGTAGAATGAAAATCTTCATTTTAGACGAGGAAAATAAGACTTACTCCCACTCACGTGCTTGTTACAATCTATATCCAATCTATATCAAAGTACCAAATATCTAGTTTTGGTTCCTTGTTATCTTAGATAGCCATCAACATCGTTTCGACTCCCTTATTTTCATCGTAGATTAATTAGATTTAAACACCTATTTTCAATCAAATGGCTGTGAATTATAAAAAAAACAATAAAATACAAATTTATTTATTTATTTTGTTATAAAATTTAGATTATATTATTTGTTAGATTTTTCTCATTTATGAAAAAAAGTAAAGAACCCTATCAACCTTCTTTATAAGGGAAAAAAAAAAAAACTGTCAACAGACATCAAACAAAGAAGGTGGCGGGGAGTGCATTTTTAGAGGGAAAAAGGAAAAGCAGCAAAAACAAAAACCCTAGGGTTTATGATTCGGACCGTTTGAGTTGAAAGCTTTCGGATTGGAGCCATCATCCAAATTTTCGTGGAGATGTTCAACAACAAGAGCTTTTCCATGGCCTCTGTTTCGGGTTCATTGTCTGAAAGCTTTCGGAAAGTGCCTCCAATGGCAGTTCCAGCTATCTTGGATTGCCTTTTAGCTTCTACCGGGTTATCCCCATCCGAGCTTTTTGCTTCGCTTCTCGACACTTTTCCGAACAATATTGATGTACTACTCTGAAAAACCTCACTTTGTCAATCGCAATGTAATTTTGGTTTGTGAATAATGCAGGCAAATACATGTGTGCTATTTGATTTCCGGGGCAAATAACTTCATAATTCACATACGTGTGTTTGATATGTATATTTATGTATGCATGTAAACTGTATTATACATATTTATTTGTATATGTATGTAGCATCTATATATGTTTTCGGTTTGTTTAGTAATCCCTTTAACTTGAACTAGAGGATGGTTGTTATTCCACAACTATCAACTTTAGTAAGAAGGAAGGTCGGAATTGAACCAGAAAAGAGATTTGATAACTCAATAACTGTCTAATAATGGGCGAAAATGACATGGGCTGAAAGATAATTGAAGTTGCTGCCTAACCTGGGTAGTTGTTTTCGATAGGATGTCACCACGAAGGAGGGAAAGCTCGATCCCGATCAATGTAATTACCTCACATCTCTGGTGTGCGCGCTGTGCCACATACTTAAAAAAAATGGTCAGTTATCATCTGCACTCATATTTTCCCAAATAATTGTCCTTTTTAATCTGCATACCAGGGATCCTGTATTAGAAAATGAGGGATGTCAGTTGTTTCGTATTCTATGATTTATATATTACATTCCATTAATGACAACTATTCAGTCAAAATTCAATTTATTTATTGGACATCTGTCAAAAAAGAAAAAAGTAAGGGGGGGGGGGGATTTTACATATCTTTGTGGAGGTGTGCCATATATTTTGTTAGGGTTTCTTTTGGGTCTAAAGGAGAAGTTCAATCAATCCTTTTTGTTTCCTACACATCACAATGATTTAGTGTGTTTGAATACTGTGCTTTTTTACACGAGAAGTTTTGTTTAACAATGACCTCTATCCAAGCTGACTAATGTGCCCTATTACTCTGGCAACTAGGATTAGTTGGGTAGAATGTTTACGGTTGTAATGTGCTGTTAATCTTGTAGTAAACTGATTCTATCTGTAGGTGCTGATCCTGATGCTTTGAAGTTATTTATATGGAAAAGTTTTGTTCCTTTGATAAACAAGGCAGCTGCATTTAATCGGGAAATGCTTAACCAGGTAATCTTTTTTGAAGGCCAATTTGATTAAATGATAGGTGGACCTTCAATTCTGATATGTTGTTGCTTTATGATAATTATCTCGTCGACTTCCTTTCTTGATATTAGGTCTCTGAATCATTCATTGATGTTGTCATTGAAACGAACTCATGGCCAATTGTTGAAGAAACTCTAGTTCCATTATGTATAAGTTCAGCTCTTTATTCCACAACCATGCTGCAAAATGAGCAGTTGGGCACCTTTGAGGGCGACAGATGTTCTGTCATTCTGGGCTCAAATGGCTCAGTGCATGAACCCAAAATGGATAAACAAATGATAAAGGGATACGGGTTCCTTCCATTACCATTAGCATGCCATATTTTGGCTATAATGCTAGATGCTGTCCTTTGTAATAGACAAGCACCACAAACAACAGAGGTAGTGGTGTCAAATGGATGTCAAAAAGCTGAAGAGTTTACCGTTAAACTGATTCGGGATATTTGCAATTTATCTGACCAAATGCTTTTACAAAGCTCAGATCATCGGTCTTGTGCCATTCGCTATCTTCTACCAGTAATCTTTGAAGCACTTCTTTCTCAACACAATTTAGAGATCTCCATTCAAGGGTATGCTTGTAGTCTCTCCAGGTTAGGCGTAAGAGTCCTTTGAACTCTATGATCCAAACATGTAGCATCTCTTTGTTTAAAGAATTCTATTTCATCTCATTATTCTCCTAATGCATATGATTATCTCACAGGAATCGTTTCCTCATGAAAATATGGAATTGTTGCAAAAAACTATTTTCATTTGGAACTTTGGAGAGAAGAGATGCATATACGATTTTGTCTCTTTATTTAAGTTTTTTCCCTCACAATGAAGAGCTTGAAGGTGCTGGAATGTGTGATGACGCAGAAGAATTTGACATAAAGGCTGATAAAGATTTCTGGGTTGAAATTAAGAGAGGCTTGGTAGTCAAACATACCTTTGACGGTTTCTAGTCGATTGAGATTCACTTGCTTGTACAATTAGGCATTTTAGAATGACTTGAAACAATTTGATTTCATGTTTGTTTCTATTTTTTTTTCTTTTTTAATTTCATAATTGTGGTCGGGTTGATTTTGTTCATTTCTTGAGCCTGGTTAGGTGGATAAGGAGGGCTTGGTGAGGAAGCAATCAGTACATATATTGAAGAAAGCTCTATCTATTAATGGAAGAGGCAATACGTCTAGTGTTCCAAATACAATTTCAAGTGGAAAAGATAATAATGCTCGAGGTATTACAAAAAGGGAAAGATGGGCCAACAAGGAAGCAAAATCGCTTGGTGTAGTGCAAACTTGTAGCCAACATGAAATTGTTACTAATAGCCTGCAGCAAAAGTGGGAAGCATTCATACTTCTGTATGAAATGCTTGAAGAATATGGTTCACACTTGGTTGAAGCTGCTTGGAATCACCAGGTCATAAATTATTTTTTTCAATTAGGAGGAGGTCTAGTTCTCCTTTACTTTCTTTACACAATTTTGTTACTAAAATAAAATAATTAATGCCTAGTTGTTATGTATTTTGTATGTTTGCATGTATAGTAGTATCACATCCACTGCCTCCAAGGGGCAGTCCAGTTGGCAAAGGCTTGGGGTCACTTGGTTATACTGGTTTAAAGATCTCAAGTTCGGACCTTCTGGTGAGCTTAATACCAAAAATCCTTGATGTCTATCGGGTCCGGGCCTTGGGGCAGGCGCAGGTTCCCTTGGGTATGGTGGAGCAAAGCTTCGACTCATAGTTATCGAAAAAAGAAAGAAAGAAAAGTAGTATCACATCCACTCGTTGTTTGGGTTATTATTATTTTTTCTTTTTCTTTTTATTTTTTTTAATATCCGTGTGTCCGGGCCAGCTTGCGCGCACCTTGACTATTCACGGGCCAACCGCCTGACCCTACTACATTTGGTTGACAAGGAAACTTGTAGGATATTAAATCCTAGGTAGATGACCACCATGGTTTGAACCCATTCCCTCTAAGTCCTTTGCTATTTACATTGGCCCTCATTGACCACTTGAGCTATCCCATGATGGTTCGTTTTTTGGGTTAATATATAAATCAAATGAAGTCTCACCTTGAAAAAACATTGTTTAGACGATCTAATGTGGATGAAGCGAATTTATTATGTCAGTACAAAAGGTGGTCAACATTCTTTTTGATAAGAAATCAAGCTTTCATTTAGAAAATTGAAAGAATGAAGTCTCACTTGACAAAGCACTTTCTCATCGTGAGAATTCAAGTTTCTTTCGTACAACTTTAGCTGTAAAGAAGAGGAAAATGTTCATTTCTGAGTTACAATCTGAACTTGGGGTTTCTGTTGCTTCTACCAAAGAACTGGAATTTGAAATCATTGGTTTTTTTCCGAAAACAAATCCCTTGTTGATTAAACGCAAAACGCCAAGATGGCGTTCTCTTTCCTCCATTTTTGTCGGTTACTCTTGCAATGATATTTGTAACAATTGGGGTTTTTTTGCGGGTTTAATGGTTCTTAATTCTTCACTTTGCTAATTTGCTTTGTGTTTTTCTATAATTTTCGTTTGACTACTAATGATAGTCTTGTTCTTCTTGATCTTTCTCGTAACTTTTGAACTATGTTTCTTGTTAGAAAAAATCAGTTCATTTATTATGTCAATTTGCCCATGTGACCAGGACAATATCCAAAGATGACCTATTTCCGGATCATCATCAAGCCATAATAAATGGCATGAAATGAGGAACTAATTTTATTACCATATAGCTTAGTCCAATGAAAATAGAGGAATATTGTAATATGTTATAATATATTATTTTATCAAGTTCTAAATTAATTAAAAATAAATTTCAAAGTATTGATTGTTATTGGTATGCTACTAAATAATATTATTACTTTAAATAAATCCAATCAATTTGTTTTCTTGTTGCAAAGTGAGAATATTTAATGTATAATAAGTAAATTATTTTTAATATCAAAATAAATTAATGAAGGTTATTTTCAAATTTCAATAAATGTGTGTTGCATGTAAAGTTTAACTAGTTGCTTTAGTATTGTTTCCAACTAATGTTTTTTTTGCAGATATCCTTGTTACTACGAGATCCAACCTCAATTAAATTTGACAGCTTCACTGGTGGCTTTTATCAAAACCAAATTGAAATGTCCGGCGAAATCTTTAGTTGGTTATCAATCTTGTGGGTTCGGGGTTTCCACCATGATAATCCTTTAGGTATCATTGGTTTGTTCATTAGTTAGTTGTGTGGATGGGGAAAATGGAACTTTTGCTGTGTATCATGCATCCTTTTTGGATTAAAATTTTCTGAGAGTTGCTCAATGAATTATGTCATACCTTCTTGTTTAATGCAGTTAGATGCCTGATCATGCAGTCCTTTTTGGGCATTGACTGGAGGAATTATGTATCCTGTTTAATGTCATTGCCACAAACTTTTATCATTGGACCATTCATTGAAGCACTCAACGATCCTGTGCAGCACAAAGATTTCGGTCAGTCAACGATATATTTATGTCCTCTGGGCTATCATCATGCTTATGTGTGCTTTAACCTGTTATGTTGAATCGAAGGATTCTTATTATGTCAAACTAAACAATTTGCTTAAAACGTTGTCCTGATGCACATAAAGGAAATATTGTTCACAACTGGGTGGACAATAATTTGTTGGTGGATGAAAGTGGGGATGTCCAAATTTCTTAGTCATTATTATAATTGTATGTGAAGTGGAGCATTATGGATGCAAACTTAAAATATGATATGATGACATATTTTTATTCTCTTGATTGTTAAAGGTGTAAAAGGAGTTTACTCATCTAAGACAATCGAAGGTGCAGCCCATTTTATACGACAATATGCAAATTGTCTTGATGCGAGGTACGATATAATATGCTTTTTGGTTGAAAAAAATTATTTGAAGGGATGCTTCTATGTCTAACCTTTTTTTATGGATGAAAAACAAAACTTTCATTAAGCACTCACTACGATGGGAGCTGGTGCAAGGAAGCCTGACTACATATTTCAAAAAAGTAGTTGGCAAGACTAAACTTAAAATCCTACACCTACAGCGAGGTGTTAAACATTACTAAAGCCCACAACTCCCTCGCAGACTAAACTTCTCTAAAAATTCCCCAATTTCACTCCAACCAAAATTCCACAGAATGTATCAAAGAAGGGAGTATACCAAAGACAAAGAGCATCTCTCCTTATGTTGAAGCAGCGGGTGAAAATCTCCTCTATCATTGATTGACACAATTTATTATGAGCTAAACTCATGTCAAATGTTTAAAAAAACTAACCCAAATCAAGTATGCAGATGAGCAGATCGAGTTCTGTTGGTCCTTGATTTTTTGGATTGGTCAAGGAGTATTTTCAATCCTTAATTTTGTAACTAAAAGGAATGAAGTATTTGGTGGATTGTTCTTAATTTTAGGCTTTTATTTGTTAGTTTTAAGTTTTGTAGGAGAGAAACCAAAATTCTTCAATAATTTCTCCTTTCCTTTCGATATATATATATATTTTTTTAGTGAAAAATGTACAGTCTACTCTAGCCTCTTGTGCCTTACTCATAGGATATTCTTTTGTAAGTACAGTATAGTCTTACGTGCTCTTGATTGGAAAGCTGTAATCTGTTAGCTCTTGGGTGGCCTCCTTGGCCCCTGGTGTTATTTTGTCTTCTCTCCTCTTTTGTTCAATGCATTTTGTTTCTTATAAAAAAAAGTTTTGTAGGACAGCTTTTTTCTCAAGCATGTCGGTTCAGAAGCTGGTTTTTAGTTTGTGTACTAGTTTCCTCTGTTGTTGTTATTGTTGTTATTTTCTTTTTTTGGTACATATTGGTACTCGTGTATTTTCTTTTATTAAAAAACAAAGAATTAAAGTCAGTCAGAATCGCTCCATTTTCTAAGAAGTAGTTTCTTAACCTTTTCCACAACAAGGTTGAACGAAAGATTATGATTGTTCTCAAGAAGAAAAACTTAGTATGGAGATTGCTAACTCCAACACCCTAGTAAGGCCGTCCATGTGGCTAGCTTGGAGAAATCACAATTATAATTTTTTCTTTTGTAGATCCCACCTAAAATAATGAGTAAGAGAGATGAACAAAGTTATTTATCATAGTTAAAAACTATCCTTAAATTTTAGGAAGGAATAATTTTTTAGCTAATTGCCAATTTAGGTTTGCATCCAAAAACCAAAGACCAAATTCTAAATATTGATATTGTTCTCTATTTTGAAAAATTCCCCATGATAACCAATCCATCATTTGTTGGATATTTTTGCTGTGAACTTTGTTTTAAGATTTGATGTGACTGTTACATGTTTTATATTCAATTCGAATGTAGGACAACTGTAGTGTTTTTGCAGCAGCTCACATCTTTGACCAAGAAGAAATCATTTGGTCGAGTTGGGTTGATCAGCCTATCTGAATGCATTGCTTCAGCTGCTTCAATAGTTGGATTTGAAAATGATTGTGAAGGAGAGTGCTTTGATCCCCAAGGGAATTTGATAACTTATTCTCTGGGATACAAAATGGAATTGCTGGATGATCTGAGATTTGTGGTTCAGAGCAGCAAACAGCATTTCAATCCTAGTTATCGCTTTCAAGGTTTATGATTATTTTATATGGTTAGATTGTCAGTCATGTTTTGTCTTTCATGGTTGAAAATTGAAACTCAAATCACTTGATGGTCAAAGAGTGAATAATTGTTTCTCATTTATGGGTGTTAGTTTGTGCAAAAGCTCTAGAGGCTGCAGCTTCAGTCTTGTGTACATCTGACTTGGATCTTGAAGTTCTTTTGCTTTTTATATCAGCACTACCACGAGAGGCTACTGACTATGGAGGTGAGAGATACATTTCTTCGTTTTATGCTTACTTTTCTTCTGCCAACTTTCTTACACCAATTCTTTGATCTTTACTGTTATTTGGTGCTTCTTGGGTCCATGTGCTAGAAATTAAACATATACGGTAAAATCTGTTATATCATATGACTTCCCTTTAGTGTCTATATTATTGTATATATTATTGCTTTTAAATTTAGCATGCCTTTTTGTACTTTCCTTTTTCTAGTTTGCTTGCTGTTGCCTGTTTAGTTAAGAGAGCTCAATTCCCATTGAACTAGTACACTTGGCTTTCACTATTTTCAGGTAATGTGGTTGATTCAGTCAGCTGGGGCTCCCTGCTCCACCTTCCAAAGTGGTTAAAGGGATGCTTCACTCCACCTTAACATTACTTGCATTTTTACCATTCTTTATTGAGAGAATATAACTGATATGATGGAACGTGGGCTTCCTGCTCCACCTTCCACAGTGATTAAAGGGAGGAGGAACTTGTGGTGTGTCTCCCTGTTTAGCTAAGTACTGATGCTGGGTTTTCCAAGGAGAAAGAAGTATTTAGAAAGTTGAGTGCTGGAGTGTCTTCTGAGTCTACTTTTCTGTTTTCCTCAACAAGCAGGTTTGGATGGTGAACACCCAGAGGTCATTGCCATTCTACTTTTGCTAACATTTCTCATCAAATGCCTTCGATCCCAAGGCTCGCAATAAAATTGTTTGTTAAGGCATTTTTCCGTGTTCTTCTAGAAGGAGAAATTTGCCACACTGTCCTTTGCCAAGTGCAACACAATAGATTCAGAGAAATATTATACCCTTCTCCCTTGGAAGCTGATCTGTCCAATTATTTGCTATAGGAATTTTGGAGGATTGCTGCACCCTGGAACGTGTTAAAATGGAAGGTGATATGGTTCAATCATTTGATAATAATGAGTAAATAGATTTGATCCTCTCCATTCGAAACCTAGCATTGACTTAAAAGGAATGAAGGCTTTATCCAATGCTAAACAAAAGGGGTCAAAACCAATCCTCTTATTATTATTTTTATTATTATTTTTAAATGAGAAACAATTTCATTGATAATATGGAATTACAAAAGTGAGGGAACCCGATCCAGGGGAGTTACAAAAAACTTCTCCCGTTGGGTATGAGCATGAGTACTATTTTGCGAATGAAAGAATTGAATTTGACACTTCTAGATTGAGAAAATTTGGAGGTAACCTTAGGAGTAGTATTGAATGCGTGGTACGACCTTCAACTGGGGGAAGAAGAAAGCTTGTTATTTTTGCGGGTCCAAGGAAAACTGGTTGGTTAGCCTTCTAGGATATGCTTAAGGGTTGTTTGATTCGTTAAGCTACGAAAGGCCATCAACAAGTGTTTTCGGGCCTCCTCATATTGAACTCCTAAAAGTTAAAGTTGCAGTTCAAGATGGGATGGACACTTTATCGATGAAAAATAAGGAGGTTTCCTCTTAGAGTCAGTGTTATTGAGGCGCACTCAAGCGCTCGCCTCGGGCGAGAGGCGAGGCGATTTCGCCCAGGTGCGGCTTGCAAGGTGCCTAGGCGAGCGCCTTCAATCGGGCGCTCACCTCAGTGCGCCTCTTGCCTGAGGCCAAGCGATCGCTTCGTTGAAGCGAGGCGGTCTACCTTATTTTATTTATGTTTTTTAGTTCTTAATGTGTTTATTTTAAAAGAACCTTTCTCCCTGCGAAATACCTCAGTCCACAAATCCTAACCATTCTCTTTACCTCTCGACATTCACCACCCTCAATCTCCGGCCATCGTCCGCTCCCGTCTCCGACCTTTGCCGTCGGTGCTCCCGTCTCCTGCTAAACTTATTGAATTTGGTTGTTTTATGTATCTTGTTGACATTTACTATGACACTATTTTGGTATTGATTTTTTAAACTATGTTTACTATATAAATTTATGCACTGTATATATAATTTTTATTTATTTATTAAGGTGCGCCTCGCTTCACTCGGTCTTCGCCTTTGTATCGCCTCTTGCCTCAAGGCGATTAAAGCACTTGTCGCCTTGAGCTGCGCCTTGCGCCTCGAAACACTGCTTAGAGTTCTTTAAAGCAATATTGGGTTAGAAAGGATTCTGCGGTCTTGGAGTTAGATTGGGACAACATCGTGGTCATCTCGAAATTTAGTGCCTTGGACAGTTGGAAGGATATTGTAGTGGCTCTAAAAGAAAAGTTCTCTCAAGAATGCTAGATTAACCCATTTATGGCAGATAAAGAGCTCTTAAGGTTTGAGGATGGAAGATAGTTAAACTCAGAGTGGGTTAATGGCTCATGGCGAAAGGCAAGAGAGTTCTATATAAAGCTATAGAGGTGGTGTTTTGAAGACCATTGTAGGAAGGAAGTGGTCGAATGCTTTGGAGGATGGGTAAGGATTTGTGACTTGCCTTTAAAATTTTGAAACAATCAAGGCTTTGAAGCAAATAAGCGTTGAACTTGGTGGTTTAAAGAAGATTTCCTACAAAATCCTAAATCTCTTGGATTTTTTAGAAGCTCTGATTCAGGTAGAAGAGAATGTGTGTGGTTTCTTACCTGCATAGAAATTAACACACAGTTCGGCAGCTTTGTAGTTCGTGTGAAGGAGGTTGGGAGTTATGAGAAACAACAAAGTTTGATCTCTAGTAAAATGTTGGTTGCAAGTTTCTGCTAGATGTTAAAAGCCTTCATTTATTATTGTCAGATGACGAGGCTCTTCAAGGGTTTTCATTTGATAGAAGGCAAAATGAATCTGAAGTCTTCAATGAAAGTTTAGAGCGTAGACCAAAAGTTGCTCCTATTTTGGAAAACATTTCGCCGAGTCTCATGTCTGATCGAAGAAATGAACAAAGTAAAGAATCTCAACCTTTGGAGGGTGATAAGGCAACCAAGACAATTGACGCTCTGATTGGTAGTAGCCCTAGATTTAACCTTAATTTACTGCCGCCAAGGAAATTTATTCCTTCCCTCCCATTTTTTTATTAAAAAAGAAAGAAGCACGACTCACCGAGGTTGGTGATGGAAAGAGGAGGGATCCAGAAAGATAATTCATCTCTCAGCCATGATATCATTAATTCAACAAGTGAGCAGTCAAATAAACACTTCAAGGATAACGATATATCTGATGATGATGAAGATTTCAATGTTAGTGTCCATAGTTTTTCGAACAAGAAACGAACTTTTCATTGATAAATGAAAAGGAACAAAAATTGTTCAAAGATACAAACCCCCAAAGGGGTGAAATAAAGGGGATAGAAGAAGGAAAAAAAATAAAAATAAAAATAAAAAAAGATACAAACAAACCAAACTTAATAAATGAAGCTTAAACATTACACAAAAAAGCCTCCCAATTAGAACAAATCGTGCTAGGAGAATAATTTGCAAAGAGATTGGAGAGAGCACACCATTGTGAGGCTTCGAAAGCTATACTGTAGCATTCGAAAGCTATACTGTAGCATTCGAAAGCTGAGCGGCTTTTTCCTTCGAAAGTCCTTTGATTACGCTCAAACCATAACTCAGACATAAGCACTTTAAGGTCGTTTACCCAAAGAAGACTTGCTTTAGGCGAAAAGAAAGGACCAAATAGCAACTGAAAAATTGATGAAGATACTGACTTGTCCTTTACCCAAGCTAAATTCAACATATGAAAGAAAATATCCCAACAAACTGATGCATAAGGACAAAAGAGAAACAAATGCGCTTGGTCTTCGCAAGTGGCAGCACACAAAACACATATAGAAGGTTGGAGGAGTATGTTAGGCAGCTTCTTTTGGAGAGTTTCGGAAGTATTTACTTTCCCATTAAAGAGAATCCATGTTAGAACATTCACCTTTTTTGGGCTGCACGAATTCCACAATCTTGAAACAAAATCCTTAGGCAGAGATGAAGGACCAACTCTAGGCTTACAGAGGGAGCTAACCGAAAAGGATTCAGAAGAGTTTAAACTCCATTTCAACTGATCTTCATCATCACAAAGCTGAATCGGATTTAAACATGATAGCAAAGATAAATATTCTTCCAATTCTTCATCCTTTAGCATTCTCCTAACTTCAATTCTCCAAGAAGAAGAATGTGAGTCCCAAGCATCATGGACTGGTATAGAAGGAGAAGAAGAGATCCGAAATAAGGATGGAAACCTATCCTTTAAGATAGAATCCCCTAGCCATAAATGGTGCCAAAATAGAACTCGTTTGCCATTCTTAACCCTGAAAAAGGTGAAGTTTGCCACCAATGACCACTGTTTTTTAATGCAAAACCATGGACTACGACGACTACCAATTTTTTTCCCAGAAACATTCCAGTTAAAACGGTTAATACCGTAAATGCTTGCCACAACTAACTATTGACAATGTTAGTGTCAATAGTTAGGATTTAGCCGGACTTTTGGAAGATCAAAAGGCTGTTAATGAAGACTTCATCAGAAGTTTCCCTTACAGATGATTTTAATTTGCTTTTTGCAGAAGATCAAGACCCTTTACGCACTCCCAGGAAAACAGCTACTCCTTCTCTAAACAGCCTTTGGTAGTCGAAAAGACTTCTTGCACTGATAATCAAAGTTTTCATAAATATTTTGAAGATGTAGACCTTACCTTAGTTCCAATCATTGATTAGATAGACTTTATTTAAGGCAATCAGATTTTTGGTTGGTTACGCTTTGCAGCAAGTTTTGAGGGTTCAGATCTTTTGATTCTTTGGTTTTTTTTTTGGTGAATGGGAGGTTTTAGTTTCTTTGCTTCTTCATTCTGGCAGTCAATATGTGTTAAGTGGTTGTTTTGGTTTCCTCCTCAGCAGACAATCTTTTCCTTGTCATTTTAGTTTGGCAAGCTTTGTTGCTGAAAGTTTTTTCTGGATATGTACTTTTAGCTTTTTGATATTTCTTTGGCTTCAGATCTCGTCTATTTCCTTGTATTTTGGTTCTTACGTTTGGTTGCTTTTCTTCTTCTTCTTTTTTGACTTCCTTTGGGAGTCCGTATCCTCGAACTCTTTCTTCCTTTTCACATTATCAATGAAAAGTTTGTTTCTTGTTAAAAAAAAAAGTAATAATCCTACTCTTCAACCAAGCTTTGTTGATTGGCTACATTAGGATAATACTTGTTTAGCGTCCATTTCCACGAAGCTTGAAAAATGTGATCAGTGTCTGAATAAACGTACCAAAAGGATAGGGAGTTAAAAAGTATCTTTTCTTCTCTGAATTATGTTAAATATGCTAGCAATGGCTCTTTGGGGGAGCCTCAGTTTCCCAAATATTTTGTTTTGAGTAGGAACTTTTGGGGCCCAGGTACCTTTGATAAGATGGTGTTGGTTTGGTCAATGATGTTATTCAGTAATTCAACTAAAATTTTTGTAACTTTTTCATGTTATTTAGTGATTGGTTAAATCCCCGTGGAGCCAAAGTAAGACATTTTGCTCACAGTAGCTGGAAACTAAAATTACTAGTATTGATCTACGACCTAAGTTTTTCTTTCATGGTTTGTAACTAAAAGCACAAAGGCTACCTATATCTATATGTCTTTTCTCTTTTTGTTTCTATTTCTGTAGCTATTTGTGCATTTTCTTATACTTAAGTGGCAATGACATTACGATTCTCTTTTTATCAATATTCATGGGTTTCATCTCAAAACCAATTAGCAATGAGAGGAGTAACCCATGTATCTTATAAAATTGTTTAGTCCCTCATCTTTTCAGTGTAGGATCCTTAACCTGCTCCCTCAAGATAGTGATTCTTTTCGACTCACCAATCTTGGTCGGATCTCATTTTTAGTCTGGATGCTCGTTTGAGCTTGTTGGGGTTTGGTACCATATCAATATTCACGAGGTTCCACATTAAAATCAATTAGCAATGAGAAGAGTAGTCAATGTATCTAATAAATTAGGCCCCTTGATCTTTTTGATGTAGAATCCTTTAGCATCTTTTCATATAGACTTTTTTGGTCTACTCTTATCTCTACTCTTTTTTTTTCTAGGTTGCTTAAGAGGGAAAATGCAAAGTTGGCTCTTAGGGTGCGGTAAGAAGTGCTGCAGTGGCAGTTGCTGCAGTACTGAGACAAAGTTTATGAAGAGTCTCATTGAGTTCCCTAAACGATTCATATGTCATAATCATTCATCCAATGTTTCTGTTACTTATGATGACGAAGAATTGGAAGCATGGGAGTTTGAGGCAAAACGATGGGCAAGAGTCGTTTTTCTTGCAGTCAAGGAGGAACATCATTTAAGATCTATACTGACGGTTCACCCTTAATTTATTTTTTCCATTTTCTTTATAATGAATGAGTTTATTTAAGATATATTTCTTAGGAACGTAGACATACAATAGCTTTCGATAGAGAGTACAAAATCATTTGTTCATTTTTTGAACTAGAAACAAACCTTTCATTGATGAAATAATTGAGATGAGAAATCTATTCTAATATATTTTTTAAAAATATACATATTATTATTATTTTGGTATTATTTTAAAAAAGTATCATTTGAACTATTTATTTATTTTCATTCATCAATGAAAATTTTTCATATCTTGTTCAAAAAAATTTTTTTTTTTTTGGTATTAAATGAAGAAAATTGGAACTTCTAATTATTAAATTATAGTTTATTTTATTTTAAAGGTTTCCTATTTTATTTAGGTTAGAGTTTAATTGTTCTAATAGGTAAGTATTTCCTTATCCTAATAGGCAAAAATTTCTTTTTAGTTTCTTCTTTGGGACTGCTATTTATATAGCCTTGTATCAATCATTTGTGATAATCAAAGAAGAATTATTTTATATTAACGATGTAGAGTCAAAAGTGGATGTTTCAATCTTCAACTAACAAGGGAAAAACCAAATTATTCTCACTGCGTGTTCAAAAACACTCCAATTGCGCTCACAGCCAGAAGCGTTGCACGTTAGACTAAGGACTCTCATGGCTAACTTTCGTAAAATCGGAGCATTAACACCATAAAGAGACCACCATGCACTTGTGCACATATCAAACAAATGATTTAGAATTTTAGTAGTTCAAACTTAAATATGTCTATTAAAAATTTAAAACTAAAAGTAATAAATAATGTCATTACCTGGTGTTTTAACACCCCTCGTCCTTATTGCTACATTACTCGAAAACATGCCTTTTGCTTCATTGTACAATTCTAATTCGATTGAACATTGAACTTGATCATCGATAGATGGTATTAATCGTTCTATAACTTTGATCAGACCATCAATGACCTCAGGATCTTGCATTATTCTCTCTTTGTTGTCATAAAAAAGAGATGGATTCAAATAATATCCGGCTGCATGTAAAGGTCGATGAAGTTGACAATCCCACCTTTTATCAACAATCTCCCAAATCGGTCTATACTTCGCCTCATTTCCATTAAAACCACTCTTAATAGCCTCCTTTGCCCTATCCATAGCTTTGTAAATATAACCCATAGCCGGTTTATCACCATCTACTAGCCTCAACACACGAACTAAAGGGCCCGATGCTTTCAAAGTATACACAACTGAATTCCAAAAAGATGGCATCATAACGGTTTCAGCTGCTCTCTTCCCCTTTGGGTCCTTCGCCCATTTAGAGGTGGTCCATTTCTCAGAAATAAACATCTTCCTCAAATTGGCTTTATTTCTGTGAATACTGGCTAGGGTTAAAAATGAAGTTGCGAAGCGAGTCACTGCTGGTCTTACCAATTCATGTTGGTTTGTAAATTCTCTCATCATGTTTAGCACGTACAAGTGGTTGTAAATAAAACCACTAAGTGCCACAGCCTTTCGAAGACACCTTTTCACCTGCTCAATCTTTCCAATATCCTCTAAAATTAAATCTAGACAATGAGCAGCGCATGGTGTCCAATATAGATGAGGTCGCTTGGCTTCTAAAAGTTTTCCAGCTAGGATATAGTTTGAGGCATTATCCGTCACAACTTGGACAACGTTTTCTTCTCCTATCTTCTCCACCATTCCATCTAAGAGTTGAAAAATCTTTTCTCTAGTTTTGATGCATGAAGATGCATCGATGAATTCCATAAACAACGTTCCAACAGATGAATGAACTAAAAAGTTGATTAGTGTCCTATCCCTCCTATCAGTCCACCCATCTGACATCAGCGAACAACTATTTCTCTTCCATTCTACCTCATGATCGCCCATAAGATTTTTTGTGTACTGTACTTCTTTTTTCAAGTACGTTACTCGAGCTTCATGATAAGAAGGAGGTATCAAACCAGGGCCAAATTGCCCCATAGCTTCTAGCATCACTTCAAAACTTCTCAAGCGAATAGTATTTAGAGGAATACCTGTTTGATATATCCAACGCATGATGAATTGCACTGTAGCATCTCTCTCCTCTTTATCATATTTTTCAGTAATAGTTGATTGCTTCAACCTCTTCAATCGATTTCTATCATCAACAACTTTTCCAGGATGTTGATAAACAATTTATCTATTGGCCCCTTTGGTCGTGGTGGTTTTAACACTGATGGACTACAAGAGTTACTACTTCTACTTCCACTTCTACTTCCTCTCCCTCTCCCACCCATACTACTCACATTATCACCTGTGTTTATTCTTGTTCGCTTGTTCATTGGGGTTAATGTTGATCCAGATCCACTACCACTACCACCAACTACTTCCATTTCATCTTCATCATCTTCTTCAATCAAAGTTAAATCTTCATCCGTTGGGAGGGCATTACTCTCTTCCCTTCTTGCTTTTGTTCTTGTTTGATACTCCTTCAATTCTTCTCTCACATTGGTTGGGCATTTCAAACATGCCTTTACATTTCTATTTCCTCCAACCAAATGGTTTGTTGCTCGACAAACTCCACCTTTGGTAATTTTTCCACAAAACATGCATTTGCACGTGTTTGTATCTTTTGGATCATCCAGTATGATGTATTGCCAATCGGGATGCTTGCGTTTGTTTCCACCTTCTTCCATCCTAATATAATTCAAATTTGGAAGATAAAAAAAAGTTGTAAAGGAAAGACTAAAGAGCCACTGTGAAGTGTGAAGAAAGCCAAAGATTTAGAAAACTTTTGTGTGAAATAAAAGAGAGGAAACGAAAACGAGTAAATGAGATATAAGAAATTTAAAAAAAAAAAAAACCTACGAAAGTCAGACTATCGCCTATCGGAGTGAGTGGCGGGGGCGGGGGCGGGGCGGCTGCGACGGTAGCAGATGGCGACGGTGATGGTCGGAGACGGGGAAGCGGGCGACGGCTGGCGGAGACGACGGTGGTGAAGGCTGAAGATGAATGTTGAGAGGGAGGGAGGCAGAATGGGTTTTCGTTGTCGCGCGCAGGGAAGGGTTTTTAAAAAGAAAAACTTAAAAAAAAAAAAAGACGATCGCCTCCTTGAAGGAGGCGATCGCCTTGCCTTAGGCGATAGGCGCGCCAAGGCGCTGAAAGGCGAGCGCCCGATTGAAGGCGCTCGCCTGGGCACCTTGCGAGGTGCACCTGGGCGAAAACGCCTCGCCTCTCGCCTGAGGCGAGCGCCCAGGTGCGCCTCGAAAACACTGTATATACTGTAAAGTATAAAGCAGATGGAACACTCGAGAGGTACAAAGCACGGATTACCTTGAAACCTTTGCACCTGTTGCCAAGATGAACACAGTACGAATACTTCTATCTCTTGCTGTAAATCATGGATGAGACATGTTACAATATGATGTAAAAAATGCTTTTCTACATAGTGATCTTGAAGAAGAAATTTATATGGAGATTCCACCAGGGTATTAGCAAGCAGGAAATAAAGTTCGTAAATTAAAAAAGGCGTTGTATGGATTAAAGCAATCTCCAGGGGCATGGTTTGGTAGATTTTCTCAAGTTATGAAGAAGATGGACTATAAACAAAGTCAAAGAGATCATACATTGTTTATAAAACATTCTGCTATAAGGGAAGTAACAGCATTGATTGTTTATGTGGACAATATTAATATTATCGTCACTGGCAATGATAATAATGATCCAGATAAACTGAGAAATTGTTTAATCAAGAGTTTGAAGTTAAAGAACTGGGAAGACTGAAATATTTTCTTGGGATAGAAGTAGCCTATTCTAAACAAGGTATATTCTTATCACAATAGAAATATGTGATTGACTTACTTTCTGAAACAGGAAAGCTTGGCAGCAGACCAGTAGGAACGCCAATTGATCAAAACCATAGATTATGTGCATCTGAAGAGAGTCCTCCAGTAAATAAGGAAACTTATTAGAGGTTAGTTAGAAAATTAATATATCTTTCTCATACAAGACTAGATATTGCGTATATTGTAGTAGTGGTAAGTCAATTTATGCATAGTCCAAAAGAAATTCATCTTCAAGCTGTGTACCGAATACTCCACTATTTGAAGAACTCCATTGGGAGAGGATTGTTGTTTAAGAAAGGCGAGAAACTCAATCTAGAAGTTTATACGGATGCAAATTATGCAGGATCGATAGACGATTGAAAATCCACTTCTGGCTATTGTAATTTCTTAGGTGGGAACTTAGTGACATGGAGAAGTAAAAAACAAAATGTAGTTGCAAGATCAAGTTCAGAAGCGGAATTTAGAGCAATGGCATTGGGCATCTGCAAATTACTGTGGATAAAGATTATTTTAGAAGATTTGAAGATTCCATGGGGAGAGCCTATGAAACTTTATTGTGATAACAAGTCTGCCATCAGTATTGCACATAATCCGGTTCAACATGATAGAACCAAACATGTTGAAGTTGATAGACACTTCATAAAAGAGAAGTTAGATAGCGGCCTCATATGTACTCCATTACCAACAAACAATCAAATCGGAGATATTCTTACAAAAGGGTTGAACAACAACAACTTTGAGCATTTGGTTAACAAGCTGGGAATGAAAAATATTCCTTCACCAGCTTGAGGGGAGTGTTAAATTATAGTTTATTTTATTTTAAAGGTTTCCTATTTTATTTAGGTTAGGGTTTTATTGTTCTAATATGTAAGTATTTCCTTATCCTAATAGGCAAAAATTTCTTTTTAGTTTCTTCTTTGTGACTGCTATTTATATAGTCTTGTATCAATCATTTGTGATAATTGAGGAAGAATTATTTTCTTTTCTTATCAATTAACACTAATGATGTCAGGACACAAGACATTTTCTATATACTACAATTTTAATTAAAAAATTAATTATAAATTCTTTATCAATCTAGTAGTAAGTAAATCGAAACTGCATAACTTTGGAAAATCTTTATGGCTTTTCAAAATAACGTGTCATACTGTTAATATTACTAAATTACATTAACTAAATCTTGGGTTTACCTTAAAAATAAAGAGAGAAAAAAATGGAATCTGGTCCTTGAGATGGTGCCTTATTTATCTTCCTTTCTTGAAGTTATATTTTCCTCTCATATTTGTATTTGTTTACTAGGCTCGCCTTAAACTGCACTGCCCAGAGGCTTCCCTGTGTGTGATCACTTTGCTTTGTACTTTCTGATTCTCTTTGTAGGATGAATGTTTTGACGCCATCTGTATTATCTTGTGTAGTTCATTCACAATCATGGTGTAAATATTGGCAAGCAGAAGAGTGATTTGGAAGGGATACGCGTGAAGTTTCTAATACTTATCTTGAGCTTGGTTCAAGAACTTCAATTAGTTCAGGAGAAAGCTACTGACCACAACTACAAATGTGAAACTAAGGATGAGTATACCTTGTGTCAGCCAAGTGACGATTTGAATTATGCAGTACCGACTACTTTTATCAAAAAATTTGTCAACCTTTTTTCATCTCTACTGGTATTGGAAATTAATTTCACGTATCTCAAAGGTATTCCTTTTATGGAGGAAAAGCTACTAATTTCTTCACGGATGGTATTTGTTGGCTTACAGGAAGAGTTGGTTTCTTTTGCTACTGCGTCTTGTTCCATATTCTGGTCCAACGTCAAGTCGGATGAGACAGGACTACCAAGTTCTGTGAAAGGGAAACTTGGAGGCCCCAGTCAACGCCGCTTACCATCCTATACTGCTACTTTGGTTCTGCTAGCTGTATGATCTTCAATGCTCTCTAGCTCTCTTGCGTCATGGGTTTGGTCCTTTTATACATGTGGCTATCAGAATCTAATAAATAAGAATACAGGGTTTATAGTTACGGACATGCAGTTACTTGATTATTGAGTTTATGACATTTCCACTTAGGTAGACTTTCTTTTTTGGTTGGTCAAGAAGCAACTTCTCATTGACTAGGAGAAAAATTTAAGGATACAAACTCTCGATAAAGCCACCCTAAATTTCGTTATCTTTTAGTTTATTTTCCAATCCAAAACAAAAGATATCACATCTATTTTCCTTTATGCATTTTAGAATTTTCAATACCTTGACAAAAAGGTTTCCTTCCCCGCTTTCCCCTCTCAACCCTTTGCTCCAATTAGATCAAAATAAAGGAATTTAGTGTAGTGCAATGGAGAAGTTGGTTGGTGGCTATCTCTATTTAACACTATTAAAATGTTGTGCAATATAATTTGTCTTTATCGTTGCTTCATTCCCGACCATTATTTTTTGGGAGAGTGATAATTGCTTCTTAATTTACTAATTTTGAAATTTGTTACTCTATTGGTGAATATTTCTACCCTTCCTTTGTATGAATGGACAGGTCACATCGATGAAGGCTATTGCATTTGTCTTGTCATGTTGCAGACAGTTTAAAATCATTGGTTCACAGAATTTTGGAGTTGAATTCTTATTGAAGTTTTTGTTGAAGACTGTTTCATCTCCAGCTTATCGCTCAGAGGTATAAAGATATTTCCATGGTTTCTTTTTCTTTTTAACAAGAAAGAACTTTTCACTGATATGTGAAAAGGAAAAATGTTCAAGATACAAATCTCCAAAGAGGTGAAAAAAAAGAGAGAAGAAGAGAAAAATAAAGAAGAATTAACACAACAAGAGCAATACAAGCTCAATACAAGCTCAAAGAAGATAAAAAGCATTCTAAACTAGAACTTAGAAAAATTGCTCTAGCTTGGAGAACCAAACCAATTTTAGAGCTAACAACCGCATAAGGAAAAAAACCTTCCTTAGCACCATAAGCAAAGTCCAAACTCCAAAAAGAACCAAGTAGAAGCTAGGGACACAAGAACTAAACTGCAACTGAAATGCTAACAAGAAGTAATCGTAAAAAACTAAGCCTCAATGCGGTCTTCAAAAAACCTCAAAAAATAAACCACCATATGCCAATGGCAAGCTGAAAAGAATCTTTGAAAACCTTACCAGCCAGCCAACCAACCAAATTAAATTGCAAAGCATCGAAAACTGCAAAAGGCATAAAAGAGAACATTCAAACTTTCCGACCAACTTAAAACTCGAAGGACGGACTCAAATGAGATGAGAGTAATCCCCATTTCTTCAAAAAGGAAGGAATGATTGTTTGCTGTGGAAGATCTGACTTCTCATCTTTTTTTTGCTCATTAAATAAAATTTTAAAATCTTCCTCGATTGCTAAAAAATATCCTCAATAGGGATAATCAGAGGTTTCCCTATGAGAGGAATTTAATTTACTTTTTGCAGAGGATAATCACTCTTCTGCAATAAATAGATTCCATTCCTTCTCCTCCTCGGGAGCAGACTTTGGGAGTCGAAAAAGCTTCTTGCGCAGAAAATCAAAAGTTTTCTAAATTTTTTGAAGATTTTTGCCTTACCCTAGATCCAATCACTGATTAGGTAGGCTTTTATTATGAGCATCAGGTTGTTGGTTGGTTCCGCTTCACAACAGTTTTGAGGGTTGAGTTTTTTTTGCTTTTGTGCCTTCTCTTGGTGGAGGGAGGTTTCAGTTTCTTCTCTTTTGGCAATTAGCTTGTGTTAAGTGATGGTTTTGGATTCCTCCTCAACAGTCCGTCCTTTGTTTTGACGAGCTTTCTTGTAATCAGTGTTCAACTTCTGTTCTTGGGCTTCGGTTCTCATATTTTTATGGGTTTTTGTTTTCTATGTGCTGTTTTTTTTGTCCTTTTTCCTTTTTCGCTTCCTTTGGGAGCTTGTATCCTTTGAACTTTTTTCTTCATTTTCATATTATCAATGAAAAGTTTGTTTCTTGTTCAAAAAAAAAAAATAAGTGATGTTGGACTTTGGGGAAGAGTCCAAACTACTAAATACTAATTGCTCCATTGTCATCTTCAAAATCATTATCGTGACAAGTTCCGTTCCCATCCCTGACTTGCATAAGGAACCTCGAATGCAGTGGGAAGTGTAGCAACTCAACCAATGGCTTCTCAAGCCACTGGGAACTTAAAAAGGAATCTGAACATTATTCATAGTCTTTAATGAAAAAACAATAATTGTCACACCAAATCCAATAGTAATTGTTTGCAACACTGCAACTTCTCAAGTCCATATCCAAACCTGAATGAAAAAACTTAGTCCAACGGAGGAAGATAGAACCCTAGGATGAAGAACAAAACTGAAAGAGCCAAAAGGAACAAACAGATCCAAAACTACCTCGATGGCGAGAAAAAGGCCGGCGATGGGAAATAAATGTTGAAATTGGAGGGAAAAAATACGTTAGACGGCGGCGGTTGTAGAAAGCGTCATCGACAGGTGGCAAAAAAGGTGATGGACGATGACGACAAAGTTAGGGTTAGGGTTCGATGAGGTTTTGGGTTAGGGTCGCGACTGGAAGAGACATAGGCGGAGATGGTTTTTTCTTTTTCTTTAAAAGACTAAATATTTTCTAATTTATGTTAGGATGGATTTTTTATTTTTTAACGAGAAACTATGTGTTCATTGAGAATAAATGAAAGAATATATAAAGATCATACAAAAAAACAAGCCCAACAAAGGGATCCATCCGTGTAAGAACAGACCCAATCCAAAAATATGACACCTAATTTGATACTTACCAAAAGCCTTAGAAACTGATACCCAAATAGAGATATTAAATCTAACCCGCTCCTAAAGATATTTCCATGGTTTTTGCTTTTTCTGAAGACGCTCAATATTTTCCAATTGATTTTATGATGAATTTCTTATTTTTTATTTTTATAAGAAAGCATGCTTTCATTTAGAATAAATGAATGAATATACAAGGAGCATACAAAAAACAAGGCGGACAAAAGGGATCCATCCACCTATTAAGTACAAGTACAATCTAAAAGAATAACACCTAACTGGTAATTACAAAAAGCCTTAGAAATCGATACCCAAAGAGAGGTATTAAATCTAATCAGCTCCTAAATTTATCCCAAAACCTCTTAACTCCCTAAAAAATTCTATTATTCCTCTAAATTCAAATACCCCACAAAATGACAAAAAAGAAAACAAGCCTGCCATAGTAGGATCCCTCTATCCCGAAAAGGGGAGAACAACAACACCTCTTCCAATATCGCCCTTCAACCCTTATTACCAGCCTTTCAACCCCAGAAACCTCTAGGAACTTATTACGAATATGTTGGGCAAATTGACAACTCCACAAGATATGATTAACGTTCTCAAAAGCATTTTTGCAAAGGACACACCACTGAGGGCTCGACACAAAAGAATGTATTTTAATACAGTCCATGGCATTAAATTTCCCATGCAAAACTTGCCCGACAAAGAACTTAATCCTCGGAAGGAGAACAACGAGGCATTAATGGGGAATGACGGAACACTCAAAAGATGAAAGAAAGAACTACAAGTGAAATCCAACAATGGGTTTGGGGCCTGTTAGAGTATATATTAGTATATTTTATATTTTTGTATTAATATTAATTTGTCCTTTGTCCTTTACCTTCTCCTTCTAGGATTAGGTCAACCTTGTATATTTGTCTATATATAGACTTCAGTAATGAGAATGAGAACTAATCTGGTTCTCTCAAACCTTAGTTTCTACATGGTATCAGAGCTCTAAGTTTCTTCTAAAATTTTTGTGCCCATTAAGGTTTTGATGCCCATTAGGGTTTTGTGCCCATTAGGGTTTTGTCCCTTAGGGTTTTGTTCATTGCCATCCAACTCAACTTACTACTACCGCTGTCGCTGCCGACTGCCACCGACCGCCGCCGCTGGCTTTATTCACCATTGGCCTTTGCATCAGCTTGATATTAAAAATGCATTTCTCTATGGTGATCTCAAAGAAGAAGTGTATATAGAGCAACCACCAGGTTTTGTTGCTTAGGGGGAGAATGGAAAGGTATGTCGCCTTCGTAAATTCTTATATGGGTTGAAACAAAGTCCGCGAGCATGGTTTGGAAAATTCAGTCAGGTGATTGAGAATTTTGGAATGAAGAAGAGTAAGTCAGATCATTCTGTTTTTTTATAAAAGATCTGAGTTTGGTGTTATCTTACTAGTTGTATATGTTGATGATATTGTGATTACTGGTAATGATTCATCAGACATCCTATCTCTCAAGTCTTTTCTTCATAGTCAATTTCATACTAAAGATTTGGGAATGTTGAAATATTTCTTAGGAATTGAAGTAACAAGGAGCAAGAAGGGGATCCTTTTGTCACAAAGAAAGTATGTACTTGACTTGTTAACTGAAACAGGAAAATTAGCTACTAAGCCATGTAGCACTCCAATGATGCCTAATTTACAACTTACAAAAGAAAGGAAGTTGTTGAAAGATCCTGAGAAGTATAGGAGGTTAGTAGGAAGCTGAATTACCTTACAGTTACTAGGCCTGACATAGCTTATCCAGTCAGTATTATGAGTTAGTTTATGAGTTCTCCTATGACTGACCATTGGGCCGCATTGGCACGTATTCTATGTTATTTGAAAGGTGCTCCTGGACGTGGTCTATTATATAAAGATCATGGTCATCTTAATATTGAATGTTTTTCAGATGCTGATTGGGCAGGTTCTAAGGAAGATAGGAGATCAACTTCGGGATATTGTGTATTTGTTGGAGGTAATTTAGTTTCTTGGAAAAGTAAGAAACAAAATGTGGTGTCACGTTCAAGTGCTGAATCAGAATATCGAGCCATGGCACAGTCGGTGTGTGAATTAGTATGGATATTTAAGCTTCTGACTGAATTGGGATTTGACATCACCACTCCAATGAAACTTTGGTGTGATAATCAAACAGCTCTCCATATTGCATCTAATCCAGTATTTCATGAACGAACCAAACACATTGAAGTTGATTGTCATGTACATGAGAAAATATAGAAGGATTGGTGGCTACAGGATATGTGAAGACTGGAGAGCAGTTAGGAGATATCTTCGCTAAAGCATTAACTGGAGCACGGATAGATTATCTCTCTAACATGTTGGGCATGATTAACATATATGCATCAACTTGAGGGGGAGTGTTAGAGTATATATTAGTATATTTTATATTCTTGTATATTTTATATCCTTTACCTTCTCCTCCTAGGATTAGGTCAACCTTGTATATTTGTCTATATATAGACTTCAGTAACGAGAATGAGAACTAATCTGGTTCTCTCAAACCTTAGTTTCTACAGGGCCTAAGAACGAATGTCTTTCTACCCTGCATGAAATGGACAACCCATATCAAAACAAGAAAATCAGCAACCTTCATGCATCCCTAACTATCAAAGATTGACAGAGATCTTGGTAAGGATTGTTGAGGCGCTCCAAAATAATAACTGATTTGCTAAATCTAACTTATAAATGTAGTGAAACCAGGTCGAATCCTGGGGGAACCAATAAATTAAAATTTCAAAGTTTTATAAAATGGGAAGTTTTGAATTTGAATTTCGAAATTTAAATAATAAACTAAAAAGAATATGAAAGTCAGTCTTACCAAAATATCAATCTAAAGGTGTGATTTTCATCCGATTGTAATCTTGATTATACACTTACACAAAATTGATTTCTTGATTCAAGAACTTAGTCTATTCACTCGGAAGGTAAGTTTTAATTCTCCTAATTTAATTAATTAAACCAAACATCAAAATTAAATCTCAAGGTAAAATACATTTTTGGTCCTTGAGGTTTGATGTAGGTGTCTATTTGATCCTTGGAGTTTCAAAATAAACACTTTTGGTCCTTGAGGTTTGAAGTAGTTGTCAACTTGGTCCATATAGTTTCAAAATGAACACTTTTGGTCCCTGATGTTTAAGAAATAGTTCTAAATGATCCCTGGGTTTTTTTCCCTATTAATTGACAAATATTAAAATGATGTGGCAAATTGCAATCAAATTGCTTATTATACTTGTTGATATGGCAAATTATATTAATTAAATAATATATTTGTAGGTGATGGTACTTTGTCTCTCATCCCCTCATCTCTTCTTCTCTATTTTTCCTATCCTTTTCTAGTGACCACCGTGACTTTACTGCCGCCCTCTCGTCACCGATGTTTGTCATCTGCCGTTCCCTTGCCGACCGCTTCATACCAGCCGCCATTTATTTCTTGCTCTAGATCTTAACTTCTAGATGTGGAAGAAGAAGGGGACGAAGAGGAAGTTTTTCTTTATGAAGAGGAACTTCCTCTTCGTCTAGAGTTGGAAGAGGAGACTCCCAACAAAGTGGAAGTTGAGTCGACTTTCTTCCGCTTCAAGACTAAGATCAATAGAAGAGGGAAGATTAGTGAGGTCTAAAGTTAACCTAGGGAGTTTAGTATAAACTACCTCAAATGGTGACTTCCTTGTTGTTTTGTTTTTTATGTGGTTGTAGGCAAACTCTGCTTGAGCCAAGGAAATGTCCCACTGCTTAGGATGATCGCCACTAATCCATCGAATCAGATTTCCCAATGAACGGTTTGTCACCTCAGTTTGACCATCCATTTGGGGATGGCTGGTAGTGCTAAACTTTAAAGAAGTATCAAATTTTTTCCATAGGGTACGCCAAAAGTGGCTAAAAAATTTAACATCTCGGCCAGAAACTATGGATTTTGGAATTCCATGAAGTCGAAAAATTTCCCTAAAAAACAAGGTAGCAATAACAACAGCGCCAGAAGTCTTTTTTCAGGCCAAGAAGTGTGCCATTATGCTGAAACGATCCACTACTACCATTACTGAATCAAAGCCTCTTTGTGCACGAGGGAGGCCAAGGACAAAGTCCATGGAGAGGTTCTCACAAATGCTTTCGGGAATAGGTAGAGGCGTATAAAGACCTGTATTTTGTGAAGTTCCCTTATAAGTTTGACATGTGAAGCACTTATCCACATAATTAGTGACATCCTTTCTGATTTGAGGCCAGAAAAATCGAGCAGTGACAATCTCAAGATATGAGGGTCACAAAGTGTGTTTCCTTTAAAAAGGTATCCCTCTACTATGTGAAAATCATTGACTGCTATATGATTATGGCACTTGTGCCAAATGTTTTGAAAATCTATGTCACCTTCATACATATCAGGGAGATACTCAAAGGCCACTATTTCACCTTTAAGAAGTGTTAAAAGGCTTCCTTCGCGGCTTAAGGCGTCTGCTGCTTTATTGGTACTTGCCGCCTTGTGTTTTATGACAAATCAAACCTTTGAAGAAAAGATAGCCATCTAGCATGCGTCGACTTATTGTTTTTTGTGTGTGCAAAAACTTTAACGAGAAATGGTCAGGAAATAAAATGAACTCTTTGCTTAAGAGATAGTGCTCCCACTGTTTTAGAGAACGTACTAAAGCGTATAGTTGATGATTGTGGTGAGAGGACGGCTGTTGATTCCATCTCTTTTCCGGTGAAGGAAGAGTCTCCAATAGTGCTCTTCTTGCTCGCCATTTCTTGCACCCAAGATTGAAAGTGCTCTGATACCAATTTGATGCACACTTGTACTAGAGATCTTGAAGGAATTCACTTATGTTTCTTTATTAATGAATACAACTCCTATCCATAGAGGTTGCTGGTGTAATGATAGTACAGTAACTTGTTGTTACCGTGAGGTAACAACTAAAACATAACAATAAAAGCTATTAGCTAGGACAAGCTTTAAACTAATCTGTTTAATGACTACATCCAGCATCAATCCATATGTCTTCCCAGAATCTCACCCTAATTCCCAAAGAGACTTTATAAATGATAAGGTTGGAAAAAGCTGTACTCGTACCTTGGATGTCTATCCACGGTCTGCCTTTCGAAGATCCACTGGAAACGGTCGAAAACCAGCCAAAAGTATCCTCCCCATATACAGAAAGTATCACTCTCCTCCATAAACTATTCTTCTCCGTGGCAAAGCGCCAAAGCCATTTCATCAGGAGGGCTTTGTTTCGAAGAGTAAGCGAACGCCCTCCAAGACCTCCTTGTTGATGAGGTAAAGCTGTCCAAGTCCATTTGACTAGGTTCTTTATCGGCCTATGCTCGCCCCCATTCCAAATAAAATCCCTCATTAATTTTTCCATCGATGCAGTCACAGACCTAGGGGCTTTAAGGATGGAAAAAAAAATAGGAATACTGTTGAGAACGGATTGAGCCAAAGTAAGACGACCCCCTTTAGAGAGCATTAGGGATCTCCACTTTTGAAGACGTTTATGCATCTTGTCCACCACAGGAGCCCAAAAACTCTCTGATTTGTGATTACCTCCCACGGAAAGCCCAAATAAGTGAAGGGAAAAGTCTCTGCTTTACACCCAAAAAATAGATGCCCAGAAATTCACCTCTGTGGTGCTGCAGTTTATTCCAATCACGGCTGATTTAGTAACATTAAGGGAGAGGCCCGAAATGAGTAAATAGAAATGAATCAGCCCCCACCAATTCTCCATCATCTGAGTAGAAAAAGGGCAAAAAATGAGGACATCATCTGCATATTGGAGGTGAGTAATGTCTATCTCAAGGGATCCTACAGGGAAGCCTTTGATTATCTTCCTTTCTAGGCTGTAATGTATCAACCTACTCAAGACATCTCCCACGATGGTGAAGAGAAAAGGGGAGAGGGGATCCCCTTGTCTAGCCTATATTTTGCCTTTGGGTCTACCATTTATCATTACAGAAAAATTTGTAGTTGTTAAACAGCCATGGATCCAACTGCACCATTTTGTACCAAAGCCTTTAGCCTTGAGGGCAACTAAGAGGAAATCCCAATCTACCTAATCATAAGCTTTTTCGAAATCTAGCTTCAACAGGAAACCTTTCTTTTTCTCCCTTTTCCAAGTACTTATAATCTCTGAAGAAATCAAAATGGCGTCAAGAATTTGTCTTCCTTTCACAAAAGCCACTTGGGAGTCATGGATTATGTGGGGGAGAACTTTCTTTAATCTTGATGCTAATACTTTTGCAATGATTTTGTAAAGAGAAGTCACCAAGCTAATTGGCCGATAGTCTTTGACCGATGAGGGATGGGAACTTTTTGGAATGAGGCAAATATACATCTCATTTGTTCGTTTGTTAATTATCCCCTTCTCAAAAAAGTCATGGAACACCTTAACCATATCGGATTTGAAAATGTTTCATCCCTTTTTACGAATTCGTTGCTCATCCCATCTGGAGCCAGAGATTTTAGAGTACCCAAGTCTGTTACTGCCCTCCTTATTTCTTCTTCAGTGAAAGGATCTTCAAAAGAGAGGAACTAAGACTTGCCTGCAGGGGAGACCAATCCATATTCTCCACCAAATAACAATTGTCCACTATAGCAGTATAAAGGGAGGAGAAATATCTTACGAATTCAGCCTCTATGTCCTCCCCTTTTGTGAGTAAGGTTCCCTGATCATCCTTGATTTCACTAATGAAGGCTTTGCATTTTTTATGAGTGGACCATCGGTGGAAGAAGTTTGTATTTTCATCCCCTTCTTGTAACCATTTCAATTTACCTTTCTGCAGCCACATCCTCTGTTCTGTCACTATCGTTTCTGTTAGGCTCTCCTTTAGAGACTTCCTCTTTTCTTGTTTTTCTATAGAAAGGGAATTTATCTCTTCTTCTGTGTCTAGATCATCTATGGCTTTCAAAAGCTCAGTCTTCTTCAAGCCAACATTGCCAAACTCCTCCTTGTTCCACAATTTAAGAAGGCTTTTTAATTCCTTCAATTTTTCCATAAAACCATAACCCGGCCCACCACTTGAAGGATGCTCAATCCACCATTTCTCTATCATCGGAAGCAGCTGAGGAGAATCAAGCCAGACATTTTCAAATCTAAAGGGCATGGGACCCCATTTCACCTTTTCAGAAGCCAACTGAATAGGAAAATGGTCTGAGGTTGATCGAAAAAGACGAGTTGCCCTTTGATCTGCAAATAGATCCATCCAATCTTTAGAAATCAAGAAACGGTCTAACCTAACGGTCTAACCTGGAGAGAGAAGGAGAGGATCTCATATTGGACCAAGTAAACGTGTCATTTAGAAATCAAGAAATTGATGTAGTTAAGTAGCTGCTTCATAGCTTTTCTCACTTATTAGCTACTGTTATAGCTTTTATTTTAGTAGCTTTACTTTTACTGCACAGTAACAATAGTTACTCATGTAATTCTTAAGCTTGAAACCTCTATAAATAGGTTTCAGTCTTTTAATGAAGAGGTGTTGAATCATTTCTTAAAAAAACTTGTGAGGAAAAGAAGTTAGGCCCCTTCCCAGTCATTGAACGATACGGATCAATGCCTACAAACTTCAACTACCCCCAACTTACAACCCCTGTTTTTAATGTTGCTGATTTGTATAGCTACCATCCTCCGAATTCTTTTTCCCTTGCATCTTAACTCGAGGATGAGTTTTGTTTTAGGGTCCGGGAAATTGATGCAGTACATAAGAGGTTATTATTTAGTTTTCTGTTAAATTAGTTAGAGAATAGCTTCTATGTTTTAAATGTACAATTACTATACAGTAACTTGTAGTTACTGTTTTGTCTTTAAAGGGTTGCCTCTATAAATAGGCCCCCCCTCTTTAATAAAAGCATTATTCATTTGATCTTCAAGAAACTCCACTGTTAGTGTGCATCAGTGGTATAAGCAAGGAAATAAGAGACACAGGGGCTTGTCACCCACGCAACAATCCTCCCAAAGATAGATTTCAGTCCACATTGTCATAAGCTTTTCCAAAATCAATTTTTAAAGTTATGCCTTCCTGGTTTCTAGTCCTTGATTGCCTCATTGGCAATAATTACCTGATCCAAGATTTGTCCCCCTGTAATAAAAGCTCCTCGGGTCTCAGAAATAGTAGGGGGAAGAATCTTTTCTCAACTGATCAGCTTTTAGCAATAATCTTATATAAGCTTGTATCGGTTGTAGTTTATTTTTGAAGATCTTATATCTTACAAAAGTTACATGTTGTTCTTTTTTATATTTTTCATCTTTTCAATAAAAAAGATTCTTTTTCTATCTAGAAAGAAAAACAAAAGAAAAAACCTTATGTTTAAGTCATTTACTCTAATGTAGAGCGGAGTAGAAATACGTCTTGCAACATATGAAGCGCTAGCCTCTGTTCTGCAAGTGCTTGTGTCGGAGTTTTCTTCTCAAGTTCTACAATTCATATGGGATGAGAATACAATCATGCATCTAGGAGTAGAAGGAAGACAACCGTTGGACTCTCTTGTTCTTACTTTTCATCAGCATGTAAATGGTATACTTGATGCGGGAGTTTTAGTCCGATCTAGAAGGGCAGTTCTACTGAAGTGGAAGGTGGCTTTTTAAGCTTTGCATTTGTCTATTCTTTATATGTTTTCTTATATTGAGTATTTCTACTGACCTAAAATGTTAGTAGTAGCATTTGCAAATTTTCTATCTTCACAATGTGAGAGCTTTAACATGACATTATACCATAATAGTTGCTTTGACTTTGTTTTAACAACTTTCAGGTAGTGTCAAATAGCAAATTGCTTCTGTCCTTACAAATTGTATTTCATCCTTGGATAAATTTCACAGTCAGCCTTTTTGGTCTCATAGATTTGCACACTATTTCTAGATTTACACTTCTTAGCTGCATGTGTTCATGTGATGATGGTTATCGGCCTTAAAGTGATCTGTGTGTCTTATGCAGTGGCTTTGCCTAGAATCTCTTTTATCAATTTCCACAACGCACTTTTCAAGATGGACTCTGTTTAGTGGATAATAACTCTTTTTTGTCGGAAGCAACTCTTGTGCAGATATTTAATGATCTTGTTGAAAGGTAACATCTGAGATTAACTTCCTCTCGGTTATGATATCGGTTCATATATTTGTTAGATAATCATATTGGCCCTTGGGTGCTCCTGTTGTTTTATATTTCTGCTGGGAAAGGGAGTTGTAATGACCAAGTTCGTCAGTTGGTGGTATGGCAAGTGTTCGATACTTATTTATTCCCAATCCATACTGAATTATAATGATGAGACTGACAGTTGTGGAAAGGGAAACTATATTATTACTTTTTGTCAAATTTTGGATTCTGTCTAAATTAGTTGTTGTAAATTGCTGTGACTTGCTAGGGAAGATATTAACTTTTCTAGTTAACACTAACAACTTTCTTTTCTTCTGGAAGATATTAACTTTTCAAGTCAACACTAAAAACTTTCTTTTCTTCTCTTTTTTTATTCAACAAATGTGGGGTGAGGATCAAATCTTTGACCTTAGAGAAGGTAAGAGGTGTTTTATCCATAGCTTGGGCGAGTCAACACTAATCAGGATGACTTTTCTATTGAAGTCCTTAAAAAAGCATTGGAACACTCCTAATCCGATATTTTAGGGGTGTCTTACGATTATTTTAAGCATGAGATTATAAAATAGCCTTATATTTGTCTCATTTCCAAAATATTAGAGGCAAAATTAGTTAATAATTACTGACCAACCTTTCTACTTCTTGTTTCTGCAAAATCATTGAAGTTTGGAATCCTCTTTGGAAGAAGTTTTTCAAAAAGAGAAAAAACAAGAATGGCTTTTCTTGCCAATTTACTTATCTAATTTCTCTCTCTTCAGCGAGTTTGACTAATTTATTTGGGTGAATGATTCTTCTGGGTTTTTTTAATATAATCCTTATTCAAGGACGTTGCAAACAGAACGAACCCTTATGGATTATCACCTCTGCAATAATATTTGGTAATCTAGATATCCTAAAAAAGTAATTTTCGGTTGGAGTCTGCTTATGAAGGCATCAACACTCATGAAAGGACCTTTGTGCTTCTCTCCCCTGTGTGGTGTTTCATTTGCAAAATTGATGCTGAAACTCAATGCCACTTCTTAATCTATCTCTTCGCAAATCAATTCTGGAACATTTTGCTTCTCAACTTCAATTAGCATATGACACTTCCCCTTGGTCTGAATGACATTGTCTTTTTAGTCCGCACTCCTTAGTGGTCATGTTCACGGAAGGGAGAAAAAGATACTTGGGTTGCAAATTTGTAGAGCCTTTTGGAACTTATAGCCTAAAAGAAACAATAGTCTTAATAACTTAGTGTTAAATTATATTTTTTATCTTTTAATTTCCTCTCATATTTAGGTTTTCATAGGTTAGGTTTCCTTGTTCTAATAGGAAAGGGTTTATTTTCTTTTCTTCTTTGTAGCTCCTATTTATAGCCTTGTATCAATTCTTATTAATTAACACTTAGAAAGCTCTTTTGATCATTTTTTGGATTATCTCATTTTTGTGGAACTTACTGTAAGCTTTATGACCTTTTTTGTAACTACTATTTGAGTTCTCTTCGTGTCACTTGGAAAAGTTTTTGGTTATCTTCCTGGCTTGGCTTTCCTCCATTTTTAAGTTCATTTATTCAATGAAATTTGTTTCTTATAAAAAAACTTTTCCATTCAAATTGATTCTGCTAAATTTTCAGCCTCGAGAATGCTGGAGAATGCTCTGTTTTGCCCATGCTGAGATTGGTTAGATTGACATTGTGGCTATTTTGCAAGGGGAAGTCTGGTCTGCTTGTTACATTTTGTAATGGCGTGAATTCAGAGGTTAACACTACATTCTTTATTTTGTTCCTGATCATGTAATCTTCTGTACTGTAAATACAGGGGTGCGTTATGTTGTGTTATCTCATCTTTATGGAGCTGATATGGTGTTTTCTTTCAAGTAATCTTATCCGAATAATTATTGATTTATTGTGCATTTCATTCAATGATTAGTTCATTATTTCCATTTTCTTTAGTAGACCTTGTAATCCTCCATTTTCATCTCGTCATTGGCTTCCTTATTAGTGGTTCTTTTTCTTAAGAAAAAATCAATAGGATAAGATTGCTGTATCTTTTGCTTTAATTTGGGTAACAATCAATATTCATTGCTGGTTTAATTTAGTTTATTCTCTTTTGGCTATATTTCTGCATTACACATTCTATAATTTCAGATGATGTGGCGTTTGGTACATTCCTCTTGGATATTGCATGTCAGCTGCAACAAGCGAAGGGTTGCACATATTGCTGCGCTTCTGTCTTCTGTTCTGCATTCTTCCACATTTTCTGAAAAGAGTATGCATTTAAGTGAGGGTGGAACAGGACCTCTGAAATGGGTGTGTACCTGAAAATTTTCTGTCCACTCACCTTTCTCGGGCATGTCTTCTCACAGTTGGTTTTCCATCAACTGTTTCCTAATGCATATTTTTGCAGTTCATAGAAAAATTTCTTGAAGAAGGCACAAAAAGTCCTCGAACGTTTCGTCTTGCTGCATTACATTTGACCGGCATGTGGCTCAGTTATCCATGGACAATAAAATATTATGTTAAAGAGCTGAAACTGCTATCACTATATGGTTCTGGTATGTTTCCATACCATATCTTATTTGTTATTTATATCCAATTTCCACATGGTCTCTGAAATCACATGTAATGTGACAATGGTCTGCAGTTGCATTTGATGAAGATTTCGAAGCTGAATTAACTGATTATGTGGCAAGGACTGAAGTATCGTTATTGGCAGAAAGTCCAGACCCAGAGCTCACAGAAGTACGTTTACATCTTTTAACATTCATATCGTTTAGTGTTAAATTATTCCCGTGATAAGATTGTATAACAAATTCACCTTGATGCTAAATCTTTCCCAACTCAAAACATCTCATTTTTTTTTTTTTCAGTACAATATCTTTAACTTCTGCTTATGTCATTCTATCTTGTTAAACAGGATTACATATCTAATTTACAATAGAATTACTACTTCACTCGTTTCTTAGGAACTATTGTTGATATTTTTTCCAGTATGTTCCTTTTCAACCATAGAATTGCATGTCTCTTGAGCCATTATTTCTTTTGACGCTCTTATTCCAACTTCTTTAGTGCTCCAAATTATTTGTTAATTAATTCCCAGTTGCATATCTCTTGTGCTCTGTTATTCTAAGTTCTCTAGAGCCTCTAGTAGCATAACCAAGACATGATGGGTTCTTCTTTAGGGCATTCGTCTAAATCATTCTTTCACGTGTTTGGTGGATCCTCTCCCCCTTTGTTGCTCCATTTTTCTTTGCTTTAGAAGATTAAGATTTCAAAGAAGGTCAGATTTTTTGTGTGGCAGATCTTACATAGCAGGATTAATACTTTGGATCACATTACGAGGCCTTCTATTTTTTGATAGGGCTGCAGTATTTTATACTTTGAACGGCTGCCGCCGATCATCCCTTGTGGTCTTTCCAATTTTCATCCTCTGTTTGGGATTGTTTGTTTCAGGCTTTTGGTGTTTGCTTTGTTCGCCCAAGAGAGTGTTGTTAGATGTTGGAGGAGGTTCTCCTTCACTCTCCATTTTGGTGTATGGGGCGTTTTTTTTGGTGTACTGGTTTTTGTGCTGTCTTAGAGGGCTAGGGAACAAGAGAAATAACAAGATTTTTAGAGGGGTCGAGGGAGAATGCTTGTGCTCTTGCTCAGTTTCGTGTTTCTCTTTGGACCTCAGCGTGCAAAGATTTTTGTAATTATCCCTTAGAGTTGATCTAATTAGATTGGAGCCCCCTCTTTTAGTTTGGTTCCTTTCATTAGGCTGTTTTTTGTATGCCTCTGGTATTCTTTTATTCTTCTCAATGAAAGCATGGAAAAAGATTCAGATGCATTTTGTAATATGCTTTACTTGGCTTTTAACTCTCAACAAATATGGAAAAAGATTCTTCTCTATGTAACACCAAAATCAAAATGAAATCTACGCTATTGAATTTAAATAAGACCTAAAAACTAACCGGCTAGTTGCCAGAAATATTACTTATAAATTACTATGTTACATTATATGGAATACAAATAAACGACAAGATAATTCTGAAAATATCTATCCAGATTTTATGCTTAACTGGCTTGGCACCAAATATATAAGTTGTGATTTGGAATATCTTCCTCGGAGCACTTTGACTCCATTGGATTTTCCTTTGGCCGATCAGGTGTTTATCAATACAGAATTGTATGCACGTGTATCAGTTGCTGTTCTGTTTCATAAGCTAGCTGACCTGGCTGATATGGTGGGATTGTCTAATAAGTATGGGAGTTGTTCTGATGCTGTGGAATCTGGAAAATTGTTTCTGCTGGAGCTCCTTGATTCTGTGGTATGGGTTTTTGTAGCATTAGAGTATGCATTGTGCATATGTTTATTTATTTTGATCACTACTTTTACTTGTCTGGGGCATGTGCCAAAATTTTTCTTTTTCTTTCTTTGATAAGGGACGCACATATGTAAGTTTCAATTGTAAATTTCTGACTAATACACAAAGCTAAGAGTTGTTTTAAAATTTTGATTTAGAAGCATTAAAAACTAAGGATAGAGACACCAGAGAGACATACACGAGAAAAGAGAGAAGAAATAAATTCTCAAATTGATTGATCAAAGATGAGGAATAGAGACACTATTTATAGGTTACAGGAGGAAACAAAATCTAGGAATAACCTCCTAAACTTCCCTAACAAAAAAGGTGATTTATTTGCTAAATTTAAACACAAAATCTAAACAACTTCTAACTAAGTCCACATAATCTTAACTTCTAACTAATTCAACACTCCCCCTCAAGCTGGACTATACAGATTGAACAGTTTAAGCTTGATCAACAACCTTTCAAACACGGGCCTCAAGAGTCCTTTTGTTAGGATATGTGCAGCTTGATCTAATGATGGAATATACATCAGATTTATAATTTTCTCTTCAATATTCTCCTTGATAAAATGCCTGTCAACCTCAACATGTTTAGTACGATCATGATGCACTTGATTGTGTGCAATAGCAATTGCAGCCTCGTTGTAACAATAGACTTCCATTGAACTATCAAACTTGATCTTGAGTTCTTGGAGGAGGAGTTTCAGCCACATTATCTCACAAATACCATGAGATAATGCCCTGAATTCAGCCTCAGCACTACTTCTTGCGACGATTGTTTCTTACTCCTCCATGGAACAAGATTACCCCATACGAAGGTACAATATCCTGTCGTAGATCTCCTATCTTGAACAGAACTTGCCCAATCAGCATCTGTAAACACCTTAATCTTTCTGTCATCATCCTTTCCGAAAAATAATCCAAGTCCTGGAGTTCCTTTAAGATATCTAAGAATATGAATACATGGCTTCCATGTATTCTTCAGTAGGAGCATGCATGTATTGACTTACAACACTCACTGCAAATGCAATATCAGACCTAGTGTGGGATAAATAGATTAATCTTCCAACAAGACGCTGATATCTCCCTTTATCAACGGGTACCCCGTCTAGGCTCTCTCACAACTTATGATTGGGACTTATTGGAGTATCAGGCGGTTTACATCCAAGCATTCTGGTTTCCGGTTTCCGGTTTAAGGACGAGATGGATTTATGACTTTGCTGTTCAGGCTGTGGTGACTCCACTCCTCTTTTGAACCGTTTGTCGCCGAGAATAAACAAGAGTCTCAGGTTGCTTGTCACTTCGATTTGGGTTGACTTGATCATTTTCATTATTATAGGAAATAATAGGAATCGACTCTTCTATCTGAGTAATTGGGACGATCGGGATGTATTTTTGGCTGAGGTGACTCGGTATTTAGACCATCAATCTCAGGTATTTTTGACTGAGGGGACTCAATTCTGTATTTAGATCGTCAATCTCCCAAAAATTTCCATCAAGATTACTTGTAATAGGCTCAGTCTCCCCCTGAGGGGAATTTAGGGAGAAAAAAAATTGAGACTCAAAAAATGTGACATCCATGGTAGTATTAAATTTATTGGTGATTGGACAATAGCATTTATAGCCTTTCTGAGTAGGAGAGTAACCAAGGAAGACACTTTCTGGCTTTTGGCTCCAATTTGTGACGTTCATGATCATAAACATGAGTGAATGCAGTACATCCAAATATTTTGAGGGGGATTGTAAGGACAGATCGGATTTGCGGATAGATAGTGAGTAAGATTTCTAGTGGAGTATTAAATTTCAGAACACTAGAGGGCATCCGATTAATGAGATAACAAGCAGTAAGGACAGCATCACCCAAAAAACGGTTAGGAACAGAATTGGTGAACATGAGAGTACGGGCAGTTTCTAAAAGATGCCTATTTTTCCTTTCTGCTATACCATTTTGTTGGGGGGCAATGACACAGGAACTTTGGTGAATGATTCCATTCTGAGATATAAAAGTTCCTAACGTTTGATTAAAATATTTTGTCCCCTTATCTGTGCGAATAATTTTGATTCTCGTATTAAATTGATTATGAATGAGATAATGAAACTGTTGAAAGATTGATGTAGTTTCTGATTTTTCTTTAAGTAAATAGACCCAACAAGCCCTAGTGTGGTCATCAATGAAGGTAAGGAACCAACGTTTACCAGACATATTTTTTATGCGAGACGGCCCCCATAAATCACTATGAATCATTGTGAATGGACTGGATGGTATATACTCAACAGAAGGATAAGATGTACGAGAGTGTTTTGAAAGTTGACACACTTTGCAAGTAAAAAGGTCATCTTTATGAAAAAGTGAAGGATACAAATATTTAAGATACTGAAAACTCGGATGCCCTAAACGGCGATGTAAAAGTAGAATTTGTTGTTCTCTAGAATTCGACTCACTACCAACCTAGAGAACTTGTTTATTTCGTTGACTTGGTCCTTTGAAGTAGTATAGCCCTTCAAAGCCATCAGCACTGCCAATCGTCGTTCCCGTTATCAAGTCCTGAAACGAACACTTAGAGTCAGTGAATAGGACCTGACACTTTAAATCATTAGTCAAATTCTGAATAGAAATTAGATTGCAACATAAAATTTAGGCACATGGAGCACTGAGTGCAATGTAATGTTCGGGCTAAGAATAACAGAACCAAAGCCCTTAATAATGGCCGATGACCCATCTACAAGCTTGACATGTATTTGAATCGGGTTGGGTGAGTACATGGTAAACATATCATGAAAAGCGGTCATATGATCAGTTGCACCTGAATCTAAGATTCACTGATCGGAATGCTGCTGACTTGTTAAAGCTGCACTAAAAATACCTCGTTGTGCCACGAAACTTGACGAAGGAGTAGACTCAATCGGCGGTGTTAAGAGGCGATAGAGCTGTTCAAGTTGTGCCTTCGAAAATGGAGTGAGAGAGGTGGCCCAATCTTGGGAGTTTGACACACTAGGGCCCACTTGATAGTCGAAGGAGCTGGTTCGAGAAGTATTTGTAGGTAGAGGTGGCCGATAATCCCCTGATAAATTCTTCCGTTGAGGACGACCATGGAGTTCCCAACACTGATCTTTTGTATGGTTTGTGCGCTTACAATGATCACACCATAGGTTGTTCCGACGAGTAGATCGGGATGAAGGTGGTGGTGGACCTCGTACCGCCAGATCTGATGATTCCAGTGAGAGGGACAGGTTTTGTAGGTGTATCATCCATCATCACAAGTTTACGGCTTGACTCGTAGCGAACTTCTGCGAAGATTTCGTCAATGGCTGTGATTGGCTTTGTGGCAAGTAAGCGGCCACGCACATCATCTAATTTCGGACGAAGACCTGCAAGAAAATCATAAATTCGTTCCTTCTTGACGTGTTTGCGGAAGCGTTTAGCATCCTTCGAGTTCTCCCATTCGAGATTGAGACGTAGATCAAGTTCAGCCCAAAACCTAGGTAATGAGCTGTAGTATTGCGTGACATCAGATTCACCTTGTCGTGAGGAACGTGCCTTATTGCGTAATTCAAACAATTTAGCTGAGTTATCTAAATCAGAAAAAGCCGTAGTGAGCGCGTTCCAAAGATCCTTTGCTGTTGAGTAGAAGATGAAGGATTCTTGAATGTCCTCCTCCATCGAGTTAATGAGTCATGCCATGACCATTGAGTTTTGAGCATCCCACACAGAAAAAGAAGGGTCATCTTCATTTGGTTTTGCTATCGTGCCATTGATGTACCCGAGTCAACTTCGGCCACGAATAACTAGGAGGGCCGATTGAGACCATTGCAGAAAATTTTTTCCGTTGAGTTTTGGAGAGGTAATTTGACAAACACCGTTTGTTCCAGTATTTGAGATTCCCAATTATCAATTTTCAAATAAAAGGTTGCGAAATCTTTTTCATTTACCATTTTGATTGAATTTGCTTAACAATCTTCCATCTTCAAATTTCAAAAGAGCTTTGTGGTCCATGAATGGATTAATGCAACACGGCTGAGAATATTTTGAATTTAGAGCGCTGGCTACTTTCCAATTATCATGAGCTTTCAACTTTGTAATTACCATAATATTTCTCCAATAAATTTCCAAGACCTCAATCTCTTTTCTGACCCAGAATGTTTTCCTCTTTTCTCAAAAATGCTTCTTTTATCAAAAACGATTTCTTCCTTCAATGATTCAACTCCAGTTACTTTGAATTCTGCATTCAACTTGGTGCCCTGCAGAACAGTTTTCAACTTGCCACGTTTTTTGACTGCCTCATCATAGGTGTTTTAAATGTCCCAGTAGGGAGCATTTTGTCCTTTGGGATCTCACTTTCATTTTTCAGCTTAGTCTTTTCATCGTATCTAGATAATCGCACTTTTTACATGTCCCAGAAAGCATACCACCCTTACTTATTACGACCTACTGGAACTGAGAACCTCTTTCTTCCTCTAGTGATGGGCCAAACAACACACTCCATATAACAAGTGAGATTGAATTTCACTTTCTGGATTCAGCAGGCACCCCATGTGTTTTTAGTTTGTCTAAAGAGGGACGATTGAATTGGAAAATGCAACAATTGAACTAGATTTCCTCAAACCAAATTACATGTGAAAGCTGGAGGGGCAAATAGGTTTTGAAATCATGTCTTCAACGAAGAAGTTTTCCTCCCATATGCAAAAGTGCTTATTATCAATACGACAGCTATTCATCTCCATGGTGTTATCAAGAAATCTTAAGGACTGCTTAAAAACAGAACGACTTAAACAATCTTGATGATCTAGAAGAAATCTTAATAAACTGATGGCAATGAGGGAGAAGAACTATGAGACAGTGGAGCGTGAAACAATCATGATGACTTGAGATCAAACTTAACAGACTGATGCTATAGATGAGGAAACCTTAAAGAACAGATACTAATGCGGAAAAAGACCTAGGAGAGGAGAGTGAAGAGACCATTTTCCTTACCTTTTGCCATCCATGTTTTTTGAGTGGAAACTAGGTGCATATGTAAATTTTTACCGTACAGTTTCTGAATAATACACAAAGCTAGGAGGTTGTTGAATTTTCCAAGGGGTTGTTGACCCCTATTCTTGTCTCTAATTTTATCAAATTCTACTTCAACCTTACCACTGCTTCGGCATGTGGCCCATTCTTGAACAGCTGTGATTTGCCTCCAATCTTCCCCAACACGTAACCATCACAAAACCTATGTTTATACACTAACACTTGATCTTTCTTCTAGAGTTCTTTGGTTAGCCCTTGAATCTGATTGCATCCCTCTCCCCGATGCTTTCTGACTTCATTGCCAACCATTGGGAGATGTCATACTCCTTGTGGCCTACTTAGTTCTAGAATTGGGAAGTATGTTGGAAGAATAGAGTTGAAGAGAATGTCAGTTGGTTTGGGTCCGTTTCCAATTGGGTTTAGCCCATTTCTTGGTCCAAGTGTAGTCCTCTGGCATGGGCCTTTTAACGTTCATATTACCCATGAATGGGCTGTTGCTCCCAACAAATTGTTGGCCCGTGAGGGGAAAAACCAATGGGATTCCTCGTATGCCTCAACTGAATTTTTTTCATGCACCAACAAGCAAATGTAGATAGGTCACTTTTTTAGTGGTCCAGAATCCAGGTCACTCCCTCCTAGTTGGGCTCTCTTTTCCTTTTCATTAGAAAAAAGGAAATATGCTATTATAATGGAAAGAAAATTACAAAATTTTGAGCAGTTCAGAAGGGCAAGCTCTAAAATGTATTTCTCTTATTTGGTTTGCTTCTGAATGTATTTTGAGCTTTTATAAGCTTGCCTGAGACTTTGTATTTGTATCAATCATTTGGCAGTTTGTTTTAATATTTGTGATGCTCTTTAACAAAAGTTATTGTTTTCTGTCAATTAGCTTTGGGTTGAATGTTGATTTCATCATGTATTTGGTACAGGTAAACAACAATGACCTTGCAAAGGAATTGTATAAAAAGCATAGTGCGGTGAGTTGGTTTAAATTATTATGGAGTTTTCTATATGGGAGAATTTATCAAGGGGGTAAATTCATATTCTTCATATATTAACAAAATCTTAGGAGTAAAGTTGTAATTCTTGTTGTATGGATCATTGGTAATGCAATTTTTCTTCACTGTGTTTCATAATATCTAGCCATTTATTTTGAAATATTTCAGCACCTGACTTTGTGAATTGTTTCCGCACCCAACTTTCTGAAAAAAGTTTCTATTAGAATCTTTGTGAATATTTCAACATCGATCTTATTTTATACACTGGAAAAAGGATGAGTATTATAGCCCCAGACCCCAGTCTATGTTGATTGATTTTGCGCCTCATTATGAATATTTCATTTTATACCTCTTACTTATCAGATTCATAGACGCAAAGTACGTGCTTGGCAAATGATATGTGTTCTATCCCGGTTTGTCTGCCAAGATATAATTCAGCAAGTTACCAATAGCTTGCATGTTGCCCTCTGTGTAAGTAAATGTTGGATCTAATGCAACATTCTAATTATTCACTGTTTTATTTGCCATTGATTTATATAATTTGAAAGTGCTGCATAGGTTTTAATAAATCATATGAATCAATTGTTGAGTTCGTAATTTATTCACTAGCCATCATAAATTCTTTGTAACTGTATGATTTTTTTTCTTCAATGAGAAACACATATTTCATTAACATGATGAAATATACAAAAAAGGGATAAACCCAGGGAAGGGAAATTAAAAAAAGGTCCTCCAACTCATCAAAAGGTCGGTAACTGTATGATATTGTGATAGATCTTTATTTGAGCCACTATCTAACCATATTTTCATTTGATTCACTCGCTTCTTCGTAGTGCCTTTGATTTTGTAGCAATTTCTCTTGCATTTACCTCCTCTCTTATCTAATAAAAGGGGAAAAAAGAAGAAAAAGTGTATTCTATACCTGGTAATTCATAATTGTAACCCAACGATTTTGTCATTCTAATAGGAATTAGAAGGAGAAATCTATTCAATTAAATAGAATACCTGTTGTCTTATTAGTCTTATTATTATTATTATTATTATTTTTTAATATGGTGAATTAAGAACGGGTCATGTGAGATTGAAACCTGTTTCGTCTTGACAGCCTAAGATAGTGGCTTACAGGACTTATCTCTGAGTAGGTAAACATGATTTATTTGGACTGCTTTTCTTGAAACCATTCGTTTGGGGTCGAAGAAGGTTGTTTTATTGACAGCTGTTTTTCTCATCCTTTTTTCTTTCCCTCTGTTTCCTTTTCAGTTTTATTACCATTCTCAATAGATTTAGGGCATTATCTATTGATTATTTTAGCATAATTTTCTAAGCATATTTAATTGTTATTTTACCATCAGAAATTATGGAAGCTAAAATGTTTCCTCATGAATTAACCTGGCTAAATTTCTGTAGATCATATTTGCTACTGAATACTTGTAATTTCCTTCATGTCCTTATTTACAGAGAAACAACCTTCCTTCTGTTCGTCAATATTTGGAAACATTTGCAATAAGCATTTACTTGAAGTTTCCAACACTGGTAACATGATTTATTTCTTGCAATTTTTTAGGAGGATATAATAAATATTTTGTATGAGAGAGAGAGAGAGAACCTTGGGGTGGGTAATTGTAAGACGTGGTTTGTTTTTAGTTTGGTAAATAATCCCTCAGGAAAAGGAAAATATATTTAATTTTAAATGTATACTTATTTTCTTTACATAACTTAATATGCCTATTTAAGATTATTTATTAAATTTTGAACCTAAAATTTAAAACACCAACCTTCCATTGGAGGCTTCTTTTCTTTTTTCTTTTTGGATTTTTACTTGGGGAAATCTTTTTTAAAAAATATTTGCAAATTTGTATTCTTCTAAATTTAATTGCAAATATAGCATTTTTATAAAAAAATCTAATCGTAAATACGAGAATTTTGTTAGAACTAATAAATAATTGATTGTCTTAAATAATAGTAATGTATAATATTTTTATTTTATGTGATAGTAATTAAGAGGGAATGATTCAAATTCTATGATGGCCATCTACCTTAGGAATTAGTAATTCCATTGTGTTTCCCAGCACCAAATATTGTAGGGTCAGACGGTTGTCCCGTGAAATTAGTCGAGGTGCGTGTAAATTGGTCCGGACACTCACGGATATAAAAAAAAAATAAATAAATTAAAAAAAAAAACCTAGGTATTGGTTAACTATTATTATAGCAACCACAAATTAACCTAGATATTGATTAACGGTTATCACTTATTTACCTATATCTTTATTAATAGCTATCACAAAATTACCAGTATTTAACTTTTCTATATTTACAATCTTTTTAGGTGATATTTTTTGTAGTATTTTATCTAAAGTAGGCTAGATTTGCAACTACTCTTTCTTACTTGTGTGTTGTTGGTTGTGATATTTTTCTTAATGGAATGGAGGATTGGGTAAGTTTTCTATACTTATTTTGTTTAGTTCTATTTGTTCTATACAAATGAATTGGGGAATTTTTAATTCATCCGGTTTATTGTTACATCATATTAATTTACAGATTTTTAGTGTATTGTAGGTTGATTTCATTCACAAGTGACATGATCCTTTCCTATTTGTTCTAGTGTCTACTGTCTATTCACAAGTGACAATATATTTGTCTAATTGGGATTTGGAACATTTATTTTCCGTTTCAGTTAATAAATATTGAACTTTGTTAAGAAAGAACTAATCGTGATGACCAAAAGGCAAAAATGATTCAGTTCTGTCTGCATACATTGTGATGTTGGAGTTTCATCTGCACTAGTTTTTGAAGTGCATTTTCATTGTTTTATGTTACTGTTTTGTATACTGTTATATAAGTCAAAGAGCGTATTATTAATATTGAAATTAAAGAAGTATATGTAATATTTTTATCAAATAATTTTCAAATAGTTAAATAATAATTTTTATTGAACATATTTATTCCTTTTCTATTATCATAAATCTGTTCGCTTGATTTGAATAACCCCCTTCCTATGTTACGTTCACTCATCTCACTTGTTAACTTTAGTGTTCTTCCTTTATTCACATAAAATCAGAACTACCCTTCACCCAGCATCTTGTCTTCTCTTTGTTTGACATTCTGATGTAGTCAGTAGCTGTTATATAGCTTTTACCATGTAATTACCCTTAGTTTTAGCTTATGTTTAGTTAGCTTTTCAGTTTACTGCACAGCAACAGTAGTTACTGTTGTCAAGTGTTCTATAAATAGGTTTCAGCTTCATTAATAAAGCATTCATTGAAATATTATCAAACTTTGTGTGCAAGACTGCATCAAATTGGTATCAGAGCACCGAAAATCCTTGGGCTTTTCAAAAATGGCTGGGAAAAAGAATGCTCCGATTGGGGGAGATTCCTCTCTTGCCAAAAAAGAAGCGGAAATTGTTGCCGCCCTCTCTTCACAATCATCAACCATGCGTTTACTATTGGTTGAAGAAACTGTCGAAAATATACAGTAGAATGTGGTAGAGATTAAACAAATCCTTCATGTGCTGGTGGACAAGATCGAAAACATACAAGCAGACCAACCGAAGAAGAAGAATGGGAAAGAACCACAAGGGGAAGGGATTACAATCGGTCGTGAGACACATTTTCCAGCCCCAAGAAGTAATCAAGATACCTTTCCTATCCAAGAAACCCATACGGTTCTATCAAGAAACCTTCCTATCCAAGAACCCCACCATATTCCTCAACGAAACCATGAAGTTCCCCAAAATCATATCCAAGATTTCCATAATCGACCACCTAGAGAATACCATAATCCTGTTTTTGGTCCACCACAATATCAAGATTGGCCAAGAAACTATAATGGTCATCGAAGATTCCCTCGGAGATAGGATGTTCACAGTGACTCTTCAAGTGATGAGGATGACTTACAAACTTGGCATGAGGGCAGGCGGCAACACAGACTCCATCCCCACCACCATCGGGAGTAGAATGACTAGAAAATGAAGATTGATCTCACTTACTTCGATGGCAAGATGGACATCGAAGGCTTCCTAGAATGGATTAAGAATGTTGAGAGCTTCTTCGAATACATGTCAACCTCGGATCATAAGAAGGTAAAACTGGTGGCCTTTAAACTCAAGGGCGACGCTTCAGCATGGTGGGAGCAGCTGGAAACAAATTGCCAACAATTTGGTAAGTCTCCTATCCGTTCTTGGGAAAAAATGAAAAAACTAATGAGAGGCCGGTTTCTACCTATCAATTTTGAGCAGATTTTGTACAATCAATATCAAAACTGCAAATAGAGAACCCGTTCTATTAGTGATTATACATAAGAATTCCATCGTTTGGAAGCAAGAACTAATCTTGGAGAAATTTACTCCGTTTCTGCAAGCGTATGGTCGATGATCGTGGTGAGAGGACGGAAATTTACTCTGTTTCTTTGCTGGCTAAGGAAGGATATCCCACTGCTGGTTTCTTTTCCACCATTGAATGCCCAGAAATTTGGGTGCTCTGATATCAATTTGATGCAGTCATGCGCACAAAGTTTGATAATATTTCAATGAATGCTTTATTAATGAAGCTGAAACCTATTTATAGAACACTTGACATGTTACTGTGCATTAAACTGAAAAGCTAACTAAACATAAGCTAAAACTAAGGGTAATTACATGGTAAAAGCTATTTAACAGCTACTTACTACATCACATTCAACCAGAGATATATAATGTAGATTTGCAATACTGAGCAGATGTTGGCTAGTGGCAACTATGGATGCAGTAATGGATTAGAACAGGAAAAATAATACTATAAACTTTGTTTTAATGCTATTTTTTTCTAATAGAATTCGGCTGAGTTTATGGTTGAAAATAGGTCATTTGATTCTTTTTGTAATTGTGTACAAATCACAGCTTCTACTTGGTGCTTAAACCATAGGAACTCTTTCTGTAACTATAGTCTAACAATGCTCATTCACAATTGGAAAGCCGCTCTTCATTAATTTTTTGTGTGGCGGAGGCTGTTTTTTCGTTTATAATACAAGTTTCTGTTTCTCATTAAAAGAAAAAAAAAAAAGAATTCAGCTGATTTAGGTTTTGAGTTAGGAGCCGGTAATTTTCACAACCAGAAACCACTGGGATCCTAATATTTTATTTGGACTATTCTTCATACCTTTATTTTCTTGTGGTGACACCTGATGTTTGGATGCGATCACTCAAACCACAGGTTAAGGAGCAATTGGTTCCTATACTACAAGATTACAATATGAGACCTCAGGTAATAAATTCAGCAATTGCTAGGCTCTGTACCTTTATGATATTGGTACACAGCAATAATCAATAATATTGATTTCTGGGAATTCCTATATATAGCATTATCATATCAAATTTGAACTGACTTTGGTTTTTTTATATCATGCCAATAAATGAAAAAATTTCTTGTCAAATATGTAAATTTATATTAAAATTGAAATGCAGGTACTCTCTTCTTATGTATTTATAGCTACAAATGTCATCCTCCATGCAACTGAAGCAGTTCAGTCCAGCCATTTGGATGAGTTGCTTCCTCCACTTGTTCCACAATTGACCTCTCATCACCACAGTTTACGGGGTTTTACTCAGGTTGGTTTTTCAAGAGCATATAATCTTGTTTCAAGTAACCCTGCATTTTAAACTGTTGAATTAGTTAGAAGTTAAGATTATGTGGACTTAGTTAGAAGTTGTTTTAAAGTTGTTTAGATTTTGTGTTTAAATTTAGCAAATAAATCTCCTTTTTTGTTAGGGAAGTTAGGAGGTTATTCCTAGATTTTGTTTCCTCTTGTAACCTATAAATAGTGTCTCTATTCCTCATCTTTGATGAATCAATTTTGAGAATTTATTTCTTCTCTCTTTTCTCGTGTATGTCTCTCTGGTGTCTCTATCCTTAGTTTTTATGGTATCAGAGCAAGAGGTCCTATGTTCGAACTCCTGCATTGCGATTCCTCCCCATTTATTATGATTTCCACTTGTTGGGTCTTGATGTTGTTTTCCAAGCCCACAAGTGAGGGGGAGTGTTAGAATCCATATAAATGAATTAAATTTACCCAACCCATCAGCTTAAGTTTTTGGGTTGAGGGGTGGTTTGTTCATCCATTCAATACTAATGAAGGCTTTGAAGCTTAATGATACGTGGACAGTAGTTGATCGTCCTCAAGATAAACCAACGGTAGGATGCCGATGGATCTTTACTGTCAAATATAAGGCTGATGGGTCCATTGAAAGGTATAAAGCAAGATTGGTGGCCAAAGGATACTCTCAGACTTTTGGGGTAGACTATCGGGAGACATTTGCACCCGTTGCAAAATTAAACACAATCCGTGTCCTCTTGTCTCTTGCTGCAAATCTGGATTGGAAACTACAACAACTGGATGTCAAGAATGCATTCCTCAATGGAGATTTGGAAGAAGAGGTGTACATGGACCTTCCTCCTGGATTTGACATTGATAAGTATGATGGAAAGGTGCGTAAGCTGAAGAAATCTCTCTATGGTTTAAAACAATCCCCACGTGCATGGTTCGGGCGATTTTCAAAGGCTGTTTGTAAATACCCAAGCTCAAACTGACCATACAATGTTCTATAGGCACTCTCAAGGTAAGATCACCATCCTCATTGTTTATGTCGATGATATTATTGTCACAAGTGACCATCATGAAGAAATAGAGAGACTAAAACAGGCATTTGGAAAGGAGTTCGAAATAAAGGACCTGGGAACACTTCGGTAGTTTCTAGGGATGGAAGTTGCTAGGAGCAGAACTGGTATATCTGTGTGTCAAAGAAAATATGTACTATACCTCTTGAAGGAAACTGGAATGCTTGGATGTAAACCATCTGATACTCCAATAAGTCCCAATCATAAGTTGGGAGAGAGCCTAGATGGGGTACCCGTTGATAAAGGGAGATATCAGCGTCTTGTTGGAAGATTAATCTATTTATCCCACACTAGGCCGGATATTGCATTTGCAGTGAGTGTTGTAAGTCAATACATGCATGCTTCTACTGAAGAACACATGGAAGCCGTGTATCATATTCTTAGATATCTTAAAGGAACTCCAGGGCTTGGATTATTTTTCGGAAAGGATGATGACAGAAAGATTAAGGTGTTTACAGATGCTGATTGGGCAGGTTCTATTCAAGATAGGAGATCTACGACAGGATATTGTACCTTCGTATGGGGTAATCTTGTTCCATGGAGGAGTAAGAAACAATCAGTTGTTGCAAGAAGTAGTGCTGAGGCTGAATTCAAGGCATTATCTCATGGTATTTGTGAGATAATGTGGCTGAAACTCCTCCTCCAAGAACTCAAGATCAGGTTTGATAGTTCAATGGAAGTCTATTGTGACAACAAGGCTGCAATTGCTATTGCATACAATCCAGTGCATCATGATCGTACTAAACATGTTGAGGTTGACAGGCATTTTATCAAGGAGAAGATTGAAGAGAAAATTATAAATCTGATGTATGTTCCATCATCAGATCAAGTTGCAAATATCCTAACAAAAGGACTCTTGAGACCCGTATTTGAAAGGTTGTTGATCAAGCTGACACTGTTCAATCTGTATAGTCCAGCTTGAGGGGGAGTGTTGAATTAGTTAGAAGTTAAGATTATGTGGACTTAGTTAGAAGTTGTTTTAAAGTTGTTTAGATTTTGTGTTTAAATTTAGCAAATAAATCTCCTTTTTTGTTAGGGAAGTTAGGAGGTTATTCCTAGATTTTGTTTCCTCTTGTAACCTATAAATAGTGCCTCTATTCCTCATCTTTGATGAATCAATTTTGAGAATTTATTTCTTCTCTCTTTTCTCGTGTATGTCTCTCTGGTGTCTCTATCCTTAGTTTTTATAAACAATGTCTTTTGGTTTTCTCGCAGTTACTGGTGTACCATGTTCTTTGTAAATTTTTTCCAGTAGTGGAATTCAGAGCCACTGGGAGTATGACTTTAGAGAAGAGATGTTTTGAAGATTTGAAATCATACCTTGAGAAAAATCCTGATTGTGTCCGGTATGATTACTTATTTTAACATTTAGTTACTAGATATTGAACGTTTATATCGTGTTATGAATTACGAACATAGAATCATACCTTTACGCAACTCCTTCAAGTATGAAATGCCAGCTGGGGTACTTTCCTTCTTATCTCTCTGTAATACATTATGATAACACATGTTTGTATCTTGTTCAAAAAAAAAAACATGGTTTCTGTTTCTTGTGTAATTATATGTTTCTGCAGTCTTCTTTTTAGCTATTTAGTTAAAACTGGCGTGTTTTGACTTCTTAATCTTTTTTTAACCCTATAAAGGTATACCATACACCAGATAAAAGTTGACACATTAAATATTGTTCTTAAAACTTACAGTTGATACGTTTCTCTTTCAGTTTACGGGCATCAATGGAAGGATATCTTCATGCCTATAATCCTGCCCTATCTGTGACACCATCTGGAATTTTCTCTAGCAGAGTTAAGGTTAGCTGCATGCTGGAAATTGATAAATTTAATAATCATTTATACAGTTAAAGCATACCATGTAAAGATACTAACAATTTCCAGTGGCAAGATTAGAGTAAGGAAAGAAAGAACTAGAGGGAACAAACTTTTATTTTTCTTTCCGTTTCTTTCTTTCTTTCTTTCTTTCTTTTTTTATTTTTATTTTTTTTAGTTCCATTTGTTGGACAAGAGGCTGAATTTTCGTACAACTTGGGAGCTTGAGAAGCTATGAATTTGTAATGAAGACTGCATATTGCTATTTGAAGTGACAAATATATATTTTTAGAGTGTGTTTCTTTCATTTAGATATTTGTGTTGAGAGTACACCGTCGTGAACCCCAATTCATGAATCATAATACACTTTCCAATTCTTGGGAGGTCCTCGGTGCTCACCTTCGAATGAAGGAACGATCAATGTGCATTTTCACCATCCCTTCATTGGCTGCTGTCTTTTGCTGGAGAGGAGTTATTTGGCCCTATAAGAGGGACTGCTGCCTTATGCTTGAGGAGGTTTTGTTTCACCCTCCCTTCAAGGTGGAGGGTAAAGTCCTCTGGAGGGCTGGCTTTTTTGCAATGTTATAGCGTATCTAGATGGAACAGAATAATTGAATATTTAGGGGAGCGGAGAGGTTTTGGGGATGGGAGGAAGTATGGTCCAAAGGCTAAAAGGGGTTGCAAAAATCCCATCTAATTAGGACGTACGTGGCTAAGAGAATAGTTACACAAAGAGTTCCCCGATTTGTACCAAGAAGCTACTGTGTACAAAATAAAATCTTGTAAATAGGATAAGATTCTTTCCTTCTTTCTTGTTCAGTCAGGCTAGTTTTGGCTTCTTGTTGGACTGTTGTTTTTGTAAGCCCCTTTCTTGATGGTCCCATTGCCAGTCCGTTAGGTTGGCCCTTTGTATTCTTTAATTTTTCTCAATAAAAGAATTAATATGCATTTTCACTATGCAATTCATAAAGCGGTCATTAAAATAAGTCCCTTGTCACATTTTAGAGTTTGAATGGTGCGATATGATACTCCATTTAAAAACTTGCTAAAATAAGTCAGTTATGATTGACCTAGACGTGTCATAAAATAAACCTTTTTCATGTTTATTGAACTGTATTAGCCGCCATTCCGAAGTAATTGATTTTCTAATACATTTATCCTGCCTTTTGTGAAAGGACCTCGAGTTCGAGTGTGTCCAAATATCTCTCTTGGAGCAAGTTCTTAACTTCCTAAATGTAAGTAATTCTCATATTTATCCATCGATGTCTCTTTGTATAATACATATATAACGTACTTTGGTTGTTTCAGGATGTCAGAGAAGACCTTCGCAGTTCAATGGCAAATGACTTGACAGCTATTAAAAATGAGAGCTTCAAAACTATAGAAGATCACAACCTTATGGACGTGCCACCTGATGTAAATAAAGAAAGTTCTACTTCCAAACTGCCTCTAGCAACTTCTTTGGATTTTCAGAAAAAGGTCACTCTCTCAAAACATGAGAAGAAAGACACTGATACTAGTTCCTACTTGGGCAGAAAAAAAAGCTTACAAGTACCTTGATGGTACGTTTTATTATTTTTGTGTTTCTACCTGTTTACTAATGAGTCTCCTGGAAGAATTGTATGATCTGAAATTAAACAAAATTACAAACCATTATATTATACTGAAATTGAACCATGCACTGTATTCATTTTAAGGACATTCTTTATGCTGTATTTTTATAATCCTGTTTTATTCTTTGACATTTTGAAAAGACCAAAACTGGCCCCTCCATTAAAAATTAATTGTAATTATTAGTAGAAAACACATACGAGGCATATGATTTGTGAAAGTTAAAACCAAGAAAAGTATTACAGATATAGTGTTAAGTTATGGATGGGATGAGAGAACAGATATAAGGGGGTTGAGCAAGGGAGGATGGGGCATTGAAAATGTAAGGAGTCTAAAAAGAATAGTTTCAAACCATAGTGACCACCTAAGATATAACATCCTACGAGTTTTCTAGGTACCTAATGTAGTAGGATCAGACAATTGTCTTATGAGATTAGTCGAGGCGCGCACAAGTATGTCCAAACACTCACAGATGTCAAAAAATTATATATATATATAAGACTCTCATAATCTAGCAACTTTTTGGTTTGAAGATATTCCTGTACAAAGGGGTAGGCCTTTTTTTTTCAGTTTGTACTCTAATTTTCTCATGCACTACTTGGTTTCCTTCACTCTTTTCCTCTATTGGTGAGAGTATTGAATCCCTCATGGGAAGTTTAGGACATCCTATTTATTTTCCCATATGTTTAATTAATTCTATATTTTTAGGAAAAACTACTTCGTCTACTATTTTTCCCCCTTCTATCAGCCTTGATATGATCAACCAACTTCATCATATGTAGTTTAATTAGTCTTTAATTGCAGAAATGGAGGAGGAGGATCAGCTACTTCACCAGCTGCTGCATTCCAGAAGTTTGTCAATGGAAGATTTAAGAATAAATCGACAACATTTTATCCTTGTAGCATCTCTGGTTGATCGCATACCAAATCTTGCAGGTTTGGCTAGGACTTGTGAGGTGTGTTATAGATGCTCATAAAAAGATATCATAAAGTTTTTTACATCTTATATTTTAGGTTGTTCATTATTCTTTTTACACTGAGTTCTGTTTTCAACAGGTTTTTAAGGCTGCAGGATTGGCTATTGCTGACTTGAGTATACTAAATGACAAACAATTCCAACTCATCAGGTTCAGTAGTAAATTGTCTAATCGAGTTTGTACATGTCTGCTCATTGAGCTATGGTTACAGCAGGATATTTACCAACTGCTACTGCATAAAAGATCACATGCTGATATCAAGAATTTGAATAATCTACTAACTGGTCTTTCTCTTAAGTATTTTCATTGAAATAACTTCAATTAGATCTCTAATGGAGGATAAATTATCCATGCACCTGCTTTTGTATTCCTTATTTTGAGTGCAATACTTATTCAAGACACAAACTTCAAACCCTAATGATTTACAAAATCCTTATCTCACAAAACCCTAACTGCCTCAGGAAAAGACATGGTGCTCAGTGCTCTAAATACCATGTAATCACTAAAGGTTTGAGAGAATCGATATATTCTATTTCATTCACTAAAGATATATATTGACATGTGTACAAGGGTAACCTAAAGTAAGTAATGTAATGTAAGAGGAAAAGAAAAGACTATATATATAAGATATTTAGATATTTAGAATAATGCAAACATATTGCTATAACACTGCTGAACTAAGTCAAGAATTTAGAAGAGAAGAATTATATCTATTATTCTTTTGCGGCATTCTTCATAATGGCATGTGAGACGTAAAACTCTGTGCTACCATTTTATAAGCCTTTCTAGATGTGCTATTTGAAATTTCTTGAACTGATAAAATACACAGAATCTTTGGATTTCTGCCAGAAAACATTTATTTTAAATTGTTAGAATCTTTCTTTTATTATTGAATCTTTCACCATCTAATTCGTGGTTGTATATTTGTTTTTAAACTAGAATTAGGTTTTGCCTTCTATTTTTGTGCTGCTAGGCATGTATTCTGCACAGACCAATTAAGTGAACGAGATTGAGAATAACAAGTTTCTCTTGTAGACGCGGCCCTGGCCCCGTTGACTAAGGCCTACCGTCTCTGAGTAACATAGAGGTTGTGTGTTCGAATCTTCGGATGAGGTTAATAAGAAAAATCTTCGACTCTCTAAAGTCTTGGCCTTGGGCGGGTTTAGAGTTTTAAAATTAAGGAAATTTTTAATGAACTTGCCCTGTACAGATGGTATGTATCAGTTATCTTAGATGAACAGTTAAGGATTTCAAACACTTTGCTGTATGCTGTTGGCTAAAATGATTGATGAATTTACTACACATGGATCGTTACCAACTTATTTCTTAATAATATAGGGATAGCAGTTGAAAAATACCATTAAACCAGCAAGTCAAGAGTGTCATCTCATCGCCAAAGTTTATGTCCGTCGTTAAACTTATGTGTTTTCGAAGAGTGATTCTCTAGGATAATAATATAGTAGGAAGTTATTTAAAGTTACATTTGTATTCCATTTTTTTATTTCTGAAATTTTATAGCATGAAATAAATTCCATTGTCAGATTGACTTATTTGAGTATTGTTGCTTCTTTTCAGTGTTACAGCAGAGAAGTGGGTTCCTATTGTAGAAGTCCCAGTGAACAGTATGAAACTTTTCCTAGAGAAAAAGAAACAGGAAGGCTTCTCTATTTTGGGTTTGGAGCAAACAGCTAACAGTGTACCTCTTGACCAGTATACATTTCCCAAAAAGACAGTATGATATTCTTGAAACTCTGCTTTCTAATTTCTTCTTATTATTCTTTTTCCCGACTTTTCAGTTGAAGAGTGTCTGGGTGAGGAAAAAAAACAATGTGGTCCTATTTAAATCAAGAAAGAGTGAGAAACCACCGGAGCAGGTTTTCTGCATCACTTTGTAGATACATGAACACGTGTGTGAGTTGGATTAAGGGAAATCAGGACTTTTAGTCATTCACAATTATTGATTAGGGGAAAAATTAAGCAAGGAAAAAGGAAAACAAAATTAAAAGAATTTTTAATACTTTCTTATTAGTTTCCTTCTTCCTAGGATGATATTTATGAATTCTCAAATCTCAGTGAAGTATGAATGTGTTCCTGATGTATGTTATTATTTAAAAGATTAGAACATTGACGTAGCAAGGGTACATCGTACACCTATTAAAATATATCTTATTTTATTAAGTTTGATTGTTTTACGTATTTGAACTGTTCACATTTTAGATACAATAGGAAAAAGAAAATGAGGTATACAACATTTTTCTGAAGATGAAAATGCTAATTGTATATTTCATTTTTCTGAAGTTGAAGACACTAGTGACATATTCTTGATGCTACATTGAAAAAAAATGATAGTTACACTAGTTACCTATTTATGGGAATTACAAAATTGAGAGCAAAACATTCTTCTTCTTTCCGTACTTGAAGTTATGCCTATGGTTCTTTGAATACCCCTGTAGGTATTGGTCCTTGGGCGTGAAAAGGAAGGTATACCTGTTGATATAATCCATATACTTGATGCATGTGTTGAGATTCCTCAATTGGGAGTTGTCAGATCTCTTAATGTTCACGTTAGTGGTGCCATTGGACTCTGGGAGTATACTCGACAACAAAGACACCAGTAAGTGTCATCTTTAACATGACATTACCAATTTACTTGCAGTAGAAAGTTTCGAACATTAAGGTTCACTCGCAAAATTTTCTGGCTATGAGTAATTTATCATCTGGACAACTGTCAAATTTTGGTTCGGTGTGAAGAATTGAGTTCTTGTCCGTATACAAAGGATGGTGGTACAGTAAACAATTGAATCATCATTTATATAAAAGAGTTGTTGTATTATTGTCAAATTACATATTTACTTGTAGAGAAATTTTGTATGCATTAGATTCTTGAAGCAGCAGATGTAATTTTTCTCATCTTATCTTCTTAATCTCAGTTGTAGCATGAGCTACTGCTCTGAACTTCCAATTTCAGTTCGAAAATCATACTTTCTTTTTGTCCTAAGAACGTGTTAGAACTCCAATTTTTGTATATCCTGCATCTGTTTCAAGAGGAGATCTAGAACGACATTCAGCTAAAGGATTTGGGATTAAAGACTTATAAATGTTGATATGCTTTCTTGATATTGAAGTGGCACACTCTGGTGCAGGGACTTTTCTTGTCAACAAGCACACTAAATATTCTCGAAGAAGCAATGTTTAGGTACTAGGAAATTGAAATACCCTTCCAAACATTGTAGATTGTGTTAAATTGCCATTGAATCTAAAAACTTAAGCTGATGGGTTACGGTAAATTTAATCTTTTATATACCTTATGGCATGAAAATTTGCACAAGGTTCAACAAGTGGTAATCAATATGAAATGAGGAGAAAAGATTATGGCAGTCAAATACCCTCCTTTTCGTAATAGGGATCACTTTTTGTGACAGGCTTGCTTTCTAGCTATGTTATGGGGTATTTGGCTGGAAAGGAATCATAGAATGTTTAGGAGGGTGGAAAAGTCTGTTGACTATGTCTGGGATTTAGTTAGATTTAATACTTCGTTATGGGGCTCAGTTTCTAAGCCCTTATGTAATTATACGCTAGGCCTTATTCTTTTGGATTGGAGTCCTTTTCTTTAGGGGGCTTCCTCTTTCTGGACTGTTTTTTGTATGCCCTTGGTCCTTTTTTGTAGTTCTTGTATCTTTTTTATTATTCTCAATGAAAGTATTGTTTCATATAAATATATATATATATATATATGAAGTGAGGAGGAAATTATATTACAGTGGTTCGAACACAGGACCTCCTCCTTTCGTACCATATTAAATTACCATCAAATCCAAAAGTTTAAGTTGATGGGTTACGGAAAATTTAATATTTTATAGATACCTTAACAGATCGACAAGATCTAACGATGATTATCTATAGTATTACGAGGAAAAGTATCAATGCTTAGCTCAGTGGATAGACTCGTATAGTAATTACACATAACTAGACATTGCTTATACATACAGTAAGCATCAGGAGTTAGTTTATGCAATACTTATTCCAAACATAACTTGTACATATTTTTCAAATACTGAGGTCGGGCAGTAGGACAAGACATTTTAGATAGCAGATCTACATGTGATATTGTTAGTTTGGTATACCTCATTTTATGTTTTTCTTTTTGTTTTTTTTTTTGTTTTTTTGTTTTTGTAAAATTGCAAATAGTGGATTATTTCAATAAAGAACAAAAAGAGGGGGCTGTACTCACTTTTAGTGCACTTGAAACATAGTCAAGTCAGGAATCCAGGCATACATCCAGATAAGTTTTATGGAGATCTATAAAATTAAGTGCATGTAAATTTCAGTAGTCTTATCCTTCTACTTCTTATATCATCATTAACAGTTTTGCTTGTTGATCCACTACTTTTTATATTATCATTAACATTCTTGCTTGTTGGTCCACTGCTTTGGTTCTGCTTATTTCTCTCTTTCTTTGGTCGAAAACTTGTCAAAGCTTTGTAAGATCTTTGAATCAGGTTACCGAAGCAAGATGTAAATCTGGCACCCTTGGGCTTTCCACAAGCATTGACCAGCTATCATAAAAAAGACAAATTGTAATTCTTCATCACACATGATATAAATGTCAAGCTATATACTACACTGATAACTGCATCAAGCTGTCATGATCTTGTCAAGCTTAAAATTATGGTAGAGTGATCAGAGAGAGCTTCCATTTACACCTCCAAAACTTGATTCCATTACCAAATATAACTGCTATGTATATAGTTGGATTAGATTGTTGCTGAAGAAAACTAGGTTGATTATATCATACTTTCTTGCTAGGACAAAAAGATAAATGTGATTGCTTTGTAAATCAATATGCAAACTTACAGAAAAGGAAGAGCATGCAAGATTAATTGCTATGTTTCTTGCAATTGGTTGCTTGTTCTTTAAGGAAGTCGGCTCTGGTGTTCGGATATATGGTGATGCAGGTGATCGTGTTCGGATATATGGTGATGTAGGTGATCGTGTTCGGATATATGGTGATGTAGGTGATCGTGCAGAATTTCGAAGCCGTTGAGAGTACTTGAGGAGCTCAGCTCTCCTATTGTATCCTTTACTAGCTATGTCTTGCTTCCACTGATTTCTCACTGCTTTGTTCGCGTCGTCGGGCTGGTAACGGTTTACTGCTAGCCTTGTTTCTTGCCTCTCTGAATACACAGTCACCACCACTTTATTATCTTTTGAGACCCTTGCCTAAAATTATCACAAATTTCACCACACCATGTCAGAACACAGACCTTGAGTTACAGAGAAATAGAGAGAGAGTTCACCATTTCAGTTGACTGGATAGAGCTTGAGCCTGAGCTAGATGAACTTATAATTCTCAAGTCTTCTCTCCTTGTATATATTTGTGAGATTATGAAATTATATACATATATTCGTATATAGATATGGATAGATATATTACTTTATATATATATATATATATAGCTGTATCACTTAGTATGTATCACCTTGTGTACATTTATATTTATGGTTTAAATACTATTTTGGTCAATGTACTTTCGATTTTGGTTCATTATGGTCGTTTCATTTTAATCCATATACTTTTGAAACACTCATTTTGGTCCCTATACTTTTAAAAAGTGACCATTTTGGTCTCTTCATTTTTTTATCTCATTTTTATTATAATTTTAACAGACACTTCATTAACTTAATTTCTTATAATGTAACCATAAATTTGTGTACAAGTTTTTCTTGTGTATAAACTCTATTCAAATTTTACAAATAAAGATTAAATTAGTCACTTTTTAAAAGTCCAATGTTAAGATAAACAAAAGTTGAAAGTACAAGGACCAAAATGAACGGGTTAAAATTATGAACTAAAGTGAACCAAAGCCAAAAAATATATTGATCAAACTAATATTTAACCTATATATATATGCATATACAAATATGTGTTGTGGTGACACATACAAAGTGATATGTACAATAAATACAAGGCATGGCGATACATACAAGGTGAAATATACATACAATATTATATATCACCTTCCATTCTTCAATTTCAATCTTCATCTCTCCACCAGACATGGAGAGGATTAAACAAGTGGTGATGGGTTTGTATTTGAGAATCAGCTAAAATTACACATTAAAAATGTATCTGGGAGTAGTTTTGAAATAAGCGATTTAGGGTGTGTTTTTGAGTAATTTTGGCCCACCAAAATTGCTTTAACTATTGTCAAAATCATTTTCCTTTCCGTTGATCATGTTTGACAAATTAAAAAATTGATTAGGAAAGTTTAAAATCACTTTAAATTTATTTTTACGGTTCACTTGGATTGTATTTTAGAAAATTAACTATAATTAAATCTCATACTATCGTTTACCATCACTTCCAAACACACCCTAAATACTTGTCAAAAAAGCACTAAATTTGTCATTAAACACCCTTTTTTTTTAAGAAAACATTAAACACCTTTTACTAAATATGTTCAAGAATATTTTTTAAATAAGGTATTTTATCATGAGTACTTTGATTATCAGTGTATTTCCCCTAAATGTTATTAAGAATTGATTTAATTCAAATTTGGTTCACACCTTCAAAAGGTGGAAAGGGGAATATATTTATGTATAATTTTAATTATTTTTATCATATCATCTTAAAAATGTATAATTAATTATATATCGTTAGCTCAGTTAAGACACTCTACTTAAAATTTGGAGACTTAATATCCGGTCCCTACACTTGTTGTATTAAAAAAGAATCAAAAAAATTATATATGGTTCTAACAACATTAAAATTATATATATAATTAATAACAATAAATTATATAGGATTAAATATTATTTTATTCTCCGTATTTTTTATATGTCAATTATCGCTGAACTCGACTTGCTTTAGTTCAATTTAGCCATTATACTTCACATATTAAATTTCTTGAAATATAATTTTTTCTAGTGTATAAAATTTAAGTTAAAATTTTACAAATAAAGATTTTTTAAATGTAGAAGGACAGTCGCGTATCAAGACAAAAATACATATCTTTATGTCAAAGTAGCTTATCATGAACTAATGGAAGATTTTGAAAATTAATGAAATGATAGAGACCATTTTGAATTATTTTTTAAAACTCCTGAGATCTAAATCATAATAACTTAAAATTCAAGAACAAACAAATATAATTACCCATATAAATATATATATATGAACATAAATCAAATTCAAACTGGATTTTGGTATTCTGATAAAGTTCATCAGAAAATATGAACCTTGTCAATCATATTTCCAGAAAAACCAATAATTATAGAGAGACATTTTCATTGAAGAAAGAAATCCTAACATTAATAAAAATCTGAGGCCTAAAATTCAATATCTTTCAGAGCTCACATATTATCCTCCTTCTCTACTTAGCTCAATTCTTACAGAACACAAACATAAATTAATTAAAAACAAGAACAGACAAGACAACTATGTTCTATATTACTTTTTGGCTGAGGTTTCATCCTGCCAAGTTGCTTGCCATTGCTTGTCATAAAATGTTGTCTCATCAATCAACCTCTTTATAGTCTCTATATCTTCATTCTTTCTGATCAAAAGAACTCCCACCACAGCTACAAATAACAAAGTTTTGCAGAAGAAGTTGCCCATTTGACCTACTAGTCCCACCCCAGTCAAGCTATCAACAAAGTAAGCCATGAAGAACCCCACCATGGCCGCACGGCCTGCATCCAAAACCATTCCACGCTTCATGACATTATGGTACATACGATACTTTACTCATCACTTTATTACTGGCAAATGATTCATTCACAAACTTGCAAATTTTTCTATGCAAAACTAAGTGCAAATTGAAGTTTAAGATTTTGATAAAAACTAAGGTGTCGTCTGATAATCATTTCGCTTTTAGTTATGTTTTTAAAAATTATGTTTGCTTTTTTACAGTTTCATTAGTAAATTTTTTATCTCTTTTGAAAACATATTTGAATTATAAAACCAAATTTAAAAAACAAAAACTACTTTTCCTTGTATGCAAAATTTTTCCTAGATTTTGAAAATGTTTACAAAAGTTATATAACAAAAACAGATGAACACATAGGTGAAAGTAATCTTTCTAAGCTTAATTCTTAAAAACAGAAAACCAAAATAAAATGGTATCAAACAGGACCAAAGGACTTGTTCTGAAAACCATATTCAAAATAGTTTTTCGTTCTTGTTTCAAAATTGTTCATGAGAATTGTGATAAAATGGCTTATGAAAGCCAACGTTATAGCATACATTGAAGCCATGATTTACAAATTTGAAGAAGGAACTTCATCTGAAAAAACATGTCATCCATGAGAACTTACCAAATGGAAACAAGATAAAAAAACAACTTCCAGAAAACAAGTGTACAGTACACAGATGTTTTAACATTATTTTTCTCAAACAAGCTTCAAGAAAGCAAGATAAAGCAATTACAAAAACATGTTATGATCATACCATTGAGTAGCTCAGCCTCAGGGAGATGGTAGCGCTTAATCCAAGCCCACCAAGGAATTATGGATGATTCAAATACTACGGGGTCTTCATTGCTTGATGATTCTGGATTGTTTTCCAGCCATTTTCTCCTCCTAGCCTCTGATGGAAAATCAAGTAATTGCTCAAGTATCACCAAGAAAAAATTACAAACAATTTGATATTTGAACACCATCAAAACTTGCAGAATCAAAATCATTTCAGACATTGCATGCAACTTTGCAATCTTCTACTCAAATTTCAAATGTATCCCCACAAGTTGTCTAGATTCAGCTATTCAATTAGAAAGAAATTCAACAGAGAATTAAGGGTTCGTCCGGATTACGAAGGAATTGTTGATTCACCATGTGAATTTAGGGTTCTTACCGGCATCAATAACAGCATCCCAATCGGTACTTCCATCTTTCCGAAACTGAGTCAAATCCCAAGTCCCATTAACCCACTTGGGGTCTTCAAATTTGCTCACCACCTCCACTTCTTCGGCAGCCGCCACGGACCCATTAGCACCGGCAGCGAGGCTCTCCTGCTCTTCCGGCTCTGGATCCTTCGGTTGGACGGCGGTTTCTACAGCAACGGCAGCTGAAATTCCGGCGCCATTGTCAGCAGCGGCCCTGATGGTGGTGAAAGTGGGGTTTCTGGTTCGGAGAGATGGGAAGGCCGTGAAGGAGAAGTGGGTTCTGTGGGTCGAAGAGGGAGAGAGCGTAGAGAAATGGGATGGAGGAGAAAACAAGGCCATGGAAGAGGAAGACATTGCTCTGCAGGAGACTGGAGAGTGTTCCTCTTCTTCTTGTGAGCTATCCTCAGCCTTGGAATTATGATGGATGGGGAAGCTATGGCACTTGTCACTTGTCACTTGTCACTTTTCTAATATAATTTGTATAAATAAACTATTACTATTTAGGGTTAAATTACAAGTTTATACTCTAGATTTTAATGGTAGAGGTGTTCAGCGGTCGATCGTCGGTTTGATACTAAAACCGACTCCCTTTTTTTTTTTACAAGGTTTGCATCGGCAAGAGGAGAGAAAAGGAGATGTTAGAGAGAGGTAAGAGAGCACGAAAGAGGCAAGAGATCGGGGGTGACCCCAAATAAATAAAAAATGGAAGATACCCTAAACGAAATTGTGAATATGTACGTGAGATATATATACACTTTTTGTATAATATTCGATCGATCAATTGATTTTTCGTAGGTGTAGGAGAACCGACCTGACTGTCGACCGTTCTACCTCTAAAATTGACCGACCGACGTTGGTGAGGTCGGTTTGATTTTGGATTATTCTTGTGCACTCCTATTTAGTCACCCTACTTTGAAAAGTTTCTAAATTGGTAAGATGGTATATGATTTAGTCATTGTACTTTAAAAAACTTATAATATATTTCTGAACTTTTAACATTGTGTTTAATATGTACGTTATGTACGTCACTTTGTTATTAAATAATTGTGTTGTGGGATGACTTTGGGTAGATTTAAATATTTGGAGGCGTAAGTGTTATACTAAGAAAATTAGTAACAATGATGAATGACTTGCTTAGGGATGGCAAAAATACATGCGGAACCCGATCCCCATGGTTACCCGGCCTGATCGAGTTGGGGATTCCCCAACTCTACCCCGTTTAATTTTTTATTACTTTTTCTATTTTTTATATAATAATATTACAATATATTAATTTTATAAATACTTTTTAATATTTAGAAAAAAAAACTCAAACTAATACCTCAACCACTTTTTTCCCTTTTTATAACGGGAACGAAGAATCTCTCCCCGATCGGGGAATCCCCACCTCGTCCCCACCACCAAAATTTCGGGGACGGGGGCGGGGATGGAGAAAAAATACCCAATGGGGCAAGGATGGGGATGACCCCCCGACCCCACCCCGCCCCATTGCCATCCCTAGACTTGCTAGACATAAAGTTAAGTTAATGGATTTATTAAGGTATTTCTAAAGTATAAGGTCTAAATAGATACAACTTTGAAATTATAAGAAATAAACTTGTGGAGAAATATAGCATACTTTAACTGCTTAAGACATCCAAATTTGTTACTACCAAATCACTGTATACTTTGAACATTGTGTTTATTTAGTCTTAGGTTCTTTGAGCATTAAAGGTCTATTTTACCTCCAAACTTTAAAAAGTTTCAATTAGATCTCTAAATTTTGGATTAACTTTTTATAGTATATAATTTGAATATATCACTAACAAAATATTGACATGACATGTTCATTAAATAAGTTTTACTTGAACCAGCGTGATGTGCCAAATAGTTGAACAAACTAGTGGCATATCATATTAACATTTTGTTAATATTGTTAAAAGATAAAACACGTATAATCCAACTAAAAAAAGAAATAAAGAAGCATAATAAAAAACCATGAATATATTTAACCTTTTTTTATTATTAACCCAAATTATAGACTCAACTAGATTTGATTTGTTAAACTAAACTGAACTATCTAGTTGATACTGCATTCAATATATTTCTTAAAATAATTTAATAATTACTTTATATTTGTGTTAAAATTTTTTAAATAAAAATCAAAAGTCACTTTTTAAAAGTATATTAATCCAAACGAAACGAATATTTTAAAAGTAGTGTGACCAAAAATGAACTAAAGTTGAAGGTATATATATATTTATAGAAATTTATTATTTTATTTTATTTTTTGAAAGAATTTGATTTGGGCTGGGCTTGGTCCCTCAGGTTTGAGAAGCCCACTAATGAAAGCCCATAATCTCCAACTTTCACTTCTTCTCTTCCAACTCCTATCTTCGGCTTCTGTTAGTTCTCCAGATTATCGCTCTTCTTCAAGGTTTTCCAGCTATGGAGGTCGCCACCACTGCCTCCACCTTCGCGCTTACCAAGCGAATATCACCATCAATTACCTCTTCCCATAATCCAAAATCCAACCGGGCCTTGTCTTTCTCCTCCTCCTCTCTCAGACCCACGCCGCTTTCCACTAACTTTCTCGCCCCTTTCGCCGGCGGCAGCGTTTCCGGAGACTTTGCCGGCGTCAAGCTCCGACCGTCGTCTCTTAATCCTGATTCTTCCCGTGGATCCAAGGGCAAGCGGGGCGTTGTTACCATGGTAAGGGCCTTCGCAATTCCGTTCTTCTGGTGTTTTGGTTTTCAATTTTGTTGCTTATTTGTTCTTTTAGGTGCTTTGGTTCATTAAATTGTAGTTTAAGAGTCCTCTTCTGGAGGATTTGTGTTGTACTTGGCAAAAATAAGAGACGAAAAATTGAAGATATTTTACTCGAGTTGGAATGCTCAAATACCAATAACGAACGACTCTCTAATCAGTGGGTAGTTATAATGGAATCTGAAAAATAGACCCAATTGGAAAAAGTTGTTTGTGACTTTTTTTTTTTTTTTAAATTTAGATGATGATTCTTAACAGTTTACGGTCTCCCTTAAACTTTAAAATGTTCTCTTCACAGCCAGTCTCCATTCCTGCTGGCCTCTTGTGTCTTATCTACCTGATTTATTTGAACAGGTTATTCCATTTTCTAGGGGAAGTGCATGGGAGCAACCTCCTCCAGATTTGGCATCCTATTTATACAAGAATCGAATTGTTTACTTGGGCATGTCTCTTGTCCCTTCAGTCACAGAGTTGATACTAGCTGAATTTCTTTACCTTCAGTATGAGGATGAAGCAAAGCCTATATATCTTTATATAAACTCCACAGGGACAACAAAGGTTAACCATGTTTTAAAATTTTTATCTTGTGTTGATGTCTCATTTTATCTTGCTTGACTTTTTTGGCGATACCTCTTTTTTTTTCTTTAATAGTTGTTGTGTAAGGCTAAGCAACTGGCACGAGTATTTGTAGAGTTAGTCTCTTGTGCTTATTTGTCTATTGTGATGTAAATAACACAAGGAGGCAGGAAAAGTTATATTTAATTTCAAGTAGCTGTTCTAGTACGAAAGCGGAGCTTGCTTTATGAACAAAACGCTCACAATCCATTCATCACCCCTCATGTTTTCAATTAAACTTATGCTCATTTCCATTTGATAATGGATCTCTAATCTGAATGCTTGCATTTTCCAGGGTGGCGAGAAGTTGGGCTACGAGACCGAGGCATTTGCAATATATGATGTTATGAGGTTAATAATCTTTATATTTTAAAGTCTTTGGCCGTTTATCTTGATGGTCGAGTCCATTTTTTGCATTGAATTGTAGGATGGTCTGAACTTTTTTTTCCTCATTGCTCTGGCAGTATCTTCCCTCAAGGTAACCACCATATGATGTGGAACTCATTTGCTGTGTAGCTTTGCATGTAGAACTCATTTGAATGTCCCCATGCCATCTTAATCATCTTGATTGAATTTCCTCTCTTTCTAAAACAATAATGTGCTTTCTTATCTAAAGAAATTCTTGCTTTTCCTGTTCTGTTGGTGCTTTATTTTGCTGGGCTCAGGATGAGTTTTACTTTTGACAACTGAAATCATTAAAAGTTAAAACATCATGACATTTGTTGTGGCTGTATAAGGTGGTGCTTAGTGCTTACAACTTACATGTCTATAACACCAATGTTTAAAACCTCATCATAAGACGTACTATGAATTGTCTAGACATGGGTCATCTGTTTGAGGTGTTGAGAAGATATTCAAGGCATAGAATATTCACCACCACATTTCACAGCTAAATACAGGATATTCTTCTTCTGGGAAAGATACAAAAGTGAAGAAAATTTTGGTTGCATAAGGTTTGAGAAACCTTGTCTAGAATTTGCTCCGAAGCTTGTCACTTAATCTATCTGAAACTGATGTTAAATTTTTCCCTCTTGTGTGTTGTTTTCAGTTGATGGGTTTGACATTCCACTCTTAAGAACCTTGTTTTTTGATTGGCATCGAATGCTTGTCGAGGATCAACAAAGTAGTGTAATGTTTTTCACTGATTGTTCTTTTCCATTGCAGGTATGTTAAGCCTCCTATATTCACGTTATGCGTTGGTAATGCTTGGGGAGAAGCAGCTCTTCTTTTGGCAGCTGGTGCTAGGGGAAACCGTTCTGCATTGCCCTCATCAACAATAATGATGAAGCAGGTAGTCTATCAGTGCCAGATATGTTTGCTTTGTTTTTTTCCCCTTATCCTTCTCCTCATTTCCTACCTTCAGAAATGTGTTTGTATCTTGCTTTACTCATCTTTCTGCATTTAAGCTTGTCTTTTGATATACTTTTGCAGTTATGAAAATCTTTTATTTTTCTCTCCCACTCTGCAGCCAATTGCAAGGTTTCAGGGTCAAGCAACAGACATTGAGCTCGCAAGAAAAGAAGTAAGAAATGTGAAGGCGGAACTGGTAAGATCATGGTTGAAACTTGTGTATCAGATTGCCCTCTCTTTGTTCCCGCCTAATCTTTCCAGAGGGAGGGATGTGCACTTGCTATTGTAGTATGGGGTTTAAATTATTTAGTTATTATTGATAATAAACCAAAACCATGCATAAAATAAGAACAAAGGTTAGAGTTTAGACAAAAAGGAAGGACGATGAGGCATCTCCTAGCTCAAATAAGGGATTCACAGGAAGTTTCCTTATTTAGATGAACAAAAAAGGGGTAATTACAATAATGCCTATCAAGATAGATCCAAGAAGAGGCTACAGAATGAGCAATCAAAAATATCCCCTCAACTTCTATAGTGGTCTTGAAAAAATCTGTTTCTTTCTAGCCATAAATTCCACATCAAAGCTCAGTGAGGCATTCCACCAAAGGGCACCAGCCTTTACTTAGTTTGGTGTATAGAGTTGTTTTCTATAAGGTTGAGAATCTTCATTCGTTCCCCCTAAACAAGCATTGGCAAAAGAAGTAACATAGTTCTATTTTTTCTACTAATATTGAAGGTTAAGCTTTATGCCAAGCATATTGGAAAGTCGACTGAGGAGATTGAAGCTGATATCAGGAGACCAAAGTACTTCAGTCCCAGTGAAGCAGTTGAATATGGCATCATAGATAAGGTACCAAAATTGCAAAGTGATTAAATTTATCATATGTTTTTGTGGCTGTGAATTAATCTACATTCATTTACTTTCATCAGGTACTATACAATGAAAGAAGTCCAGAAGACCGGGGCGTCGTATCTGACCTGAAAAAAGCACAACTTATTTAATCTAGAAAAATCTGGATCAGTTATTACAAGGCATGCCCAGGTAAAGTTCAATTTCAAATCGTTGCAGCGACATACTTGATAGTCATTTCAGTGTTCTGGTTGCTCTTAGGTTGGTAACTGTCGATTGTCAGTAGACTGGTTATTCGGGGCCATGAACACCAAGTCTTGAAAACCGAATTATCTAAAGAACACTAAGCACCCTCCCCTATTGTTCGTGCTTTTCTGCTGTAAAATTTCGAATCTTCTTGTGGGAGTTTAAGAAAATTGTCTATAGTTGAACTCTGCATTTGTGCTAATAGTTTTGTTTCTACTTCCCCAGATTGAAGTTTGTGCAAATACTGGTTCCTGATTTCTGAAATCTGTAATCCTCATGCAGTATTAGTACACAAACAGGAAATGATCTGTGAATTTATTGCGAGCTTATCAACTTCATTTCTCTGAGGAACTTTGTGAATTACAATTCAACTATAGAACAATGTTAGAGAAAGGAAATCTGATGAGCATTATTGATTTCCAACTTCAACCCAGAAAGTTGCAGCATTCTGTTTTGGTCATGCCATGCAAGAATTGCCTTTAATGTGCTCATCTGTTGCAACTGAAAATTTTCCTAATGTGCAGTGAAAATTCTTCAATCTTTTTGAAGCTTCATTCAGTTGATTGAACGCATTATTTTATTCGAATGAATGAACATTAGTAATTGCTACTGGGTGAAATTTCAGGATGCATGCTTCTAATATCAAACTTTTTCTGTGTAACAATTATTTTTTGGATAATTGAATTTAAAATGTTGACATATTTGCAAATAGAGCCGCAACTTTTTTTTTTTATTATTTTGCAAATATGACAATATTTGGAATTTGATTTTCAATTTTTTAGTTTCTTCTACTCGAATTTTTAAATATATCAAATCAAGTACAAATAGAAGTATATCACACGAATATCAATATTCATAGCAGGTCGTTGATATATCAAAACTCTTTGATAGATCTTCAATATTATAATAAATCAGATATGTTAATGATATATAAGCTCTTCATTGTTTTTTTAATTACAGTAAATTTTTATGATTATTAAATTCTACTTTAATATTTTAAAAGCATTAAAATAATTTCCATTTATTTTGTAATTATGGCATTAAAATCCATTTTTTGTTATAATTCTAAACAAATACCCATATGTATATAATAAAGGGGACAGAATTTAGTATCGAGAGTCCATTTCTTAAGATTTTACTCATAAAAAAGATCCTTGAATACACTACCATCTTAAAGAAATGACTCCTGTTGTCAGATAACCCGTGTGTACTTTATTTATATATATATACTTAAACTTCACCTTTTGGTGGAAGAGATATACCCTAGTTGAGTTAAAAGTTATCAAAATAAAATCCTATCCCATCTAAATTGTCATTTAACCAAGATAAAAGAAAATAAAGATAGCAGCACGCCGCTAGGAACCATATTTAATGTTGCCTGCCCCTTATTTAAACTTTTTTCTAATTAAAACTAAACATAAATGGTCGATCAGTTCAATAGAAAATCACTTTTCTGATCGATTGTTGAAAATCACTTTTCTGACCAAATCGATCGACCAAAAATCGGTTTTAGAATTTACAAAGGCCAAAATATCTCCAAGCTTTTTTCTAACTCACCCCTGTATATAAACATGTCGAGCTATATATCTTCACCAAAATAAAACAGTGAAACAGATTACCAGGATGTTTAACTGTCACAATTTGCACCAGAAAAGTTACAAAGAAAAAGAACCTCATCAACATTCCCATTCCCACTTTCAATTTCTCTTAAAAATGCCAAAATATCTACATGATCAAGCTCAAAATCCTTACCAAAATTTCCAGTGTACAAAAAAAACACCTCATAATTTGCAACTTGAAAATTGTTACATGGCAATGAAAACCTGTGTAATTTTGACACTAAAACACCACATATGAGGCAGACACATCCTCAAGCAAACCAGAGCAGCGAGCACTGCTCTCTCATTCCATCACAGCATATGCCTCTTGTGTCAGTCAAGCAACGCCTTCATTTCAGTATGCATTGCCTCTGAAAGTACTTGAGGGCACTGGGCAGCAAAGTGCTTGAATTTGCTCAATTTTTGCTGCAACTTCCCTAGCAAGTTGGCAACTCTTGCCACAAGACATCTCGACATGAAGCCACAGCTACTCAGAATAAAAAGCAGGATGTCCAATAATTACCTTTTTTTTTAACAAAAAACAAACTTTTCATGATAGATGAAAAGGAAGAGTCATGGGAGATGATATTACACGTCATGGGAGATGATATTACACATCCCCATCATATGCAGGTACCTATTGCAAGTTCGGTTTTTCTCAAAGGCATATTTCCTGATGTAATCACCAGCATGGAGTATGATGAAAATACCAGAAACAATGAGCAGTTACCATATGGTCACATGCTACATATATTCTCCAGATGCCATATGCTTAAGGGGTTAACATTCATCTTTGTTTGTTTGCATTCCCGGAGTTTTGGAGGAAAATTTATGTCATATAAGATGGACCACCTACGGAATTTACAAGTGGGAGGTGAGTATAAGCAGAAAAGATCACATGGTGGATCATTGATATAAAAAAGGAAAAAAAAAAATTGAACAAAGAAACAAACTTTATTATAAAAAGGAACAAGACTCGTTGAAAGATACTGATAGAACTCTGCTTCTATTGTTTATATAAGAGAGACAGATTACAATATCAAGGGAGATTTAGAGAGCTCCCGTACCTCTCCTTCCTATCCTTCTATGGACTCAAGTGCAAAAAGATAATCCCTCCCGCGAGGAGCAGAAAAGTACATATACTACCCTCAAGGAATAATCCAGAAATTCCCTCCTCTAACTAACTTTAGACCCCTCCGCCACGTATAATATTTTCCTCCCTGGCCCACAAGAGAACGGTTTCCACTTACTCTCTCACCCTCCCCTTCCTCCTCACATATACCTTTGTGATGGGAGGTCCATCATTACCCGCCCGCCAAAAAGACACCTTGTCCTCGAGGTGAAAATCCGGAAATTGAGCTTGAATAGTGGCAGTGGGTTCCCACGTTGCGTCGACTGCCGTGCCTCCCTCCCAACGAACCAAAACATCGAGCTCTGTAGGTTGGTCAAGTTGTGCCCGCACCCCGAGGACTTCAACTGGTTGAGCTTGCACCAACCCATTCGTCCTCAATGCTGGTGGTAACGGAACCACAGTAAAGGTAGGGCCAATCGCCTTTCGTAGTTGGGACACATGAAAAACTGGGTGGATAGAGGTAGACTCCGGTAAGGCGAGTTTATATGCCACGGATCCAATGCGTTCAAGTACACGAAATGGTCCCACGAATCGGGGTGCTAGCTTGGCAATAGATTGAGGGTACAAACTGCTTTGGTGGTAGAGGCATAACTTCAAGTAAACCCATGCGCCGACCTCAAATTCGACTTCCCTTCGCTTGCCATTCGCTTGTGCACTCATCCGCTATTGGGCAGCCAATAGGTGGGACTTAAGGTCGCGTAACATAGCATCTCTTTCTTGTAATTGTTGGTCCACCGAGGATACTGGGGACATGCCGGATTCATAAGACAGAATTGGTGGAGGGGGTCTTCCATACACAGCCTCAGTAGTTTTAGTAGCAGTGTGAAAAGAAGTGTTGTAGCTAAACTCCGCCCATGCTAACCATTTTCCCCATTTGGAAGGTGTGTGCATTGTAAAACACCGCAAATAAGCCTCCAAACACCGATTAACCACCTCGGTTTGGCCATCCGTCTAGGGGTGATAAGCTGTGCTACGGCGTAAAGAAGTACCCAAGCAACGAAACAGTTCCTCCCAAAACAAGCTAGTGAAGACCTTATCTCGATCCGACACGATGCTGCGGGGAAGGCCGTGTAATAGGACCACTTCTTTAATGAAAATATGAGCAACGAAAATAGTAGTAAATGGGTGTTTGAGGGGTAAAAAATGAGCATACTTAGTCAAGCGGTCCACAACTACTAAAATGGCGTTATACCCATCGGATTTTGGCAACCCCTCCACGAAATCCATGGAGATATCCTCCCAAATCTGATTCGAAATAGGCAAAGGTTGTAAGAGGCCGGCGGGTGCCAAGGATAAGTACTTGGCTTGTTGGCACACAGTACAATCAGCACAAAAACGCTTCACCTGGTTCCGCATTCCACGCCAATATACCTCGCGACTGATGCGATGCATAGTCTTAAGAAAGCCCAAATGTCCCCCAGTTGGAGAGCGATGAAACTCCTGTAATAAAAGTGGGATAAAAAGGGATTTGTGAGAGAGGACTAAGTAGTACAGAGTACCTTGGTGTGGGTGAAGCCAGCCTCTGTTGGTTGTCCAGACTGAAGGGAGCTCATTATCTTGGTCAATTGCTCATCCTCTAGAATTTCCTGAGTGAATACCGTGGTGTTAAGACCGCCCACCATTGAGAGGGCGTTAAAGTGGACGAGATCCGGCCGTCGGGACAGGGCATCGGCGGCTTTGTTCTCCAACCCCGGCCTATACTCAATATCAAAGTTGTACCCGAACAATTTGGTGATCCATCTTTGATACTCCCCCGGAATTACCCGTCGGTCAAGGAGGAATTTGAGAGCTTTCAGATCGGTTCGTACGATGAACTTCCGGCCTAACAAGTACGCGCGCCATTTTTGGATGGCCAAGACAATCGCCATCAGCTCGCGTTCATAAATGGCCTTATGCCGATGGGACGCGGGTAAGGCATGACTATAATAAGCAATGGGTCTCTTGTCTTGCATCAACACTGTCCTAAGTCCGATACCGAAAGCATCCGTTTCTACAACAAATGGCTTGGAAAAATCGGGTAACCCAAGAATGGGGATGTCAGTCATGAATTTCTTGAGGGTGTTGAAAGCTACTGTAGCCTCCTCACTCCAATGGAAATTGTCCTTTTTGAGTAGCTGAGTCAACGGGAAAACAATGGTGCCATAATTCCGGACGAATTTCCGATAATAACTAGTGAAACCGAGGAACCCCTGGAGTTCCTCGATATTGCAAGGGAGAGGCCAATCCACCATGGCGGCAATTTTGGAAGGATCTGCAGCCACTCCTCCTTTAGACACAATGTGCCCCAGGTACTCAATTTGGGGTAGCCCAAATAAACACTTCTTTTGGTTGGCAACCAATTTGTGATCAGAGAGAATTTGGAGCAACAGCCGAAGATGTTTGACATGTTCCTGTATAGAACAGCTGTACACTAAAATGTCATAAAAAAAGACCAAAGTGAACTTACGTAAATATGGCCGGAGGATGTCGTTCATTAAAGATTGAAACGTGGACGGGGCGTTCCACAACCCGAATGGCATCACAAGGAATTCGTAGTGTCCATCGTGTGCTCGAAATGCCGTTTGGACGTCGGAAGGTTGTACCCCTATCTGATGGTAACCCGACTTTAGGTCAATCTTTGAAAAGATTGTAGCCCCACAAAGTTCATCCAGTAATTCCTCCACCACGGGAATAGGAAATTGGTCCGGCACAGTCACCCGATTCAATGCGCGATAGTCAACACAAAAACGCCAACTTCCATCTTTTTTTAACAAGAAGAACGGGGCTAGAAAAAGCACTGGAACTAGGTTGAATTATCCCTGCCAACAGCATTTCTTGTACCAAACGCTCAATCTCATCCTTCTGGAACTGGGGGTAGCGGTAAGGTCGCACGTTTACCGGCCTGGCAACGGGCGTTAGTTCAATCGCGTGCTCATTACCCCGAATTGGCGGTAATCCTTCCAGAGGTTGAAATACATGGTTGAATTCTTCTAATACCAACTGTACCTCCCAAGGGGTCATTGTTGTCTTAGCCAGCTCCAATTGAGAAGCCCGTAATTCCACAATAACTTCGTGTTTCTCCCGTTGTATGACTCGTAACATAGCCTTCAACGAAACTTGCGTCTTTTGTAAGCTTGTTCATTCACTACAAACGACATCGTTAGTTTTTCCCAATTAATCAAAACGTCACCCAATGTGGACAGCCATTGCACGCCCAATATAACATCTGCACTGCCCAACGGAATGGGTAGAAATTCATGGATTAAGCTTATGCCCGAAAGCACCAACTCTATCGCCTTACACACACCCGAATGGGTCACCTCCATTCCTATCCCCAAAACGATTCTATAGCCTTTGGTTTCACTTACCGGAAGACGGAATTCCCGCACAACAGCATCGGAAATAAAATTATGAGAGGCGCCACTGTCGATTAAAACCACCACCTCCCATCCGGCTACCCGTCCCCAAATTTTGATGGTTTTCGTTTTTGGTGAAGTTAAACCAGCGAGAGAATTTAGCGACAACATTGCACACTCCACCTCTTCCTTACCGATATCTTCTCCGATGGAATCTACTGCATCGTGAAAATCTTCCACGTCTATTTCGGTTCTTGAACCACAAGAACTTGCAATTCTTTTTTCCTTGCAGCAGTGTCCCGGTGCGAATTTCTCATCACAGCGGTAGCAAAGGCCCTTCTCTCGTCGTGCCTTTAGTTCCGTATCCGAAAGTCGGCGGAATTGCCCCACCCCTGATGACACGTTCCCCCCTTTGTTCGCCAACTCATTGTTGCATGTCGGTTGTGAACGATTGGAACTAATAGAAACAGTTCGGGCCGATCCAAAAGATGACCCAGTTGTTTCAACTACCCACCCCTATGCCACTGCCTGAGCCTCCTTTTCCCCCTGAAGTTGTTTGATTTGAGTGGGCCTCTGTAATCTGTGCCCCATTTTTGTCCTCAATTAGTTGGGCCATAATCATAAGTTCTTTAAGCCCATTGGGCTTCATCACCCTCACCTCTCTTCGTATCTCCTCCTTTAAGCCGTTGATGAACAAGCTTTCTAGTACGAACGCAGGTGTGCCGTTGACGGGGCCGCCAGATTCCTCAAATCGCCGGCGGTATCCCTCACCGTCGTCTCCTGCTTTACCGCCATAAACCGGTCGCACAGAGTCCCTTCCAAGGTTGGTCGGAAACACTGCAGTAACAATAGCCGAAACTCCTCCCAAGTCTGTATCGGGTTCTCCTTCTCCTCCCACTGATGCCATGCCAAAGCCTTACCGTCCAAACAGAGCACCGCCACCTCCAATTTCTCGTCATCAGTCAATCGATTAATCCGAAAATATCGAGCCACACGATGTAGCCACCTATCGGGATTTTCCCCTTCAAAAATAGGTACCTCCAATTTGCGTAATCAAAGATCGAATACCGAGGCTAACGCGTTCGTGAGCTGATTCGACCCATCACTTGAAGTCACCATACTCTGAGGCGTCTTCTCCCCCACATCGATTTTCTCCAGCCCTTTCCCTTTGTCGTCCTTAGTCTTCTCTTCCATTCCCATCCTCTGTGATACCGTCGTCATCCACAGGCGCATCTCATCCTTAAACAATGCCATTTCCTTCTTCCACGATTCCCTACTATCTTCTATGGCCAAAACCACCCCTGAGATTTGTTGTTCCACTGCTTCAACTCGAGACTCCATTCTCGTAGTGACCATGCCCAGCAATCGCTGCTCTGATACCAAAATGATAAAACTCTGCTTCTATTATTTATATAAGAGAGACAGATTACAATATCAAGGGAGATTTAGAGAGCTCCCGTACCTCTCCTTCCTATCCTTCTATGGACTCAAGTGCAAAAAGATAATCCCTCCCTCAAGAAGCAGAAAAGTACATATACCACCCTCAGGGAATAATCCAGAAATTCCCTCCTCTAACTACCTTTAGACCCCTCTGCCATGTATAATATTTTCCTCCCTGGCCCACAAGAGAACAGTTTCCACTTACTTTCTCACCCTCCCCTTCCTCCTCACATATACCTTTGTGATGGGAGGTCCATCAGATACAAACTCCCAAAGGAGTGAGAGAGAAATAAAAAGAAACAAACTCCCCAAAGAGTTAGAAGTAAAAAGATACCACTAAAATCAGATCAAGAACTAAACGAGAGCTCTAAAGGCCACCAGATTACAGAGAGCACCAAAAGGATGCTTTAAATTTAGCTAGACTGAAACACCTCTGACAACTTGCTTTCCTTCAAAGATTCTCTTAAACAATGTTCTAAAAGGTGTTCTCTGAGTTTTTACCACTTCTTTTCCATGAAAGTTGGCACCATATCCTATGCAATTACTTGATTATGCACTGAGGTTCCATCACAATTATCACTTGTCTCAAAACAAGAAAATTTTCACTTGTCCCAAAAGAAACTATAAGCAGACTTAACTGCTAATCTGCTAGCCATTCACCAGTATTTCCTCTTCAGCTTCTGTTTTTGGGTTTTTCAGTGATGTGTACTTTCTATCTTTGAAGATACGAAGACCCGATAGAAGTCAAGCCCAGTCTAAAAAGAATGGTCTTGATCTAATTCTTTCTTAGCATTATTGTAAACCATTTGATCCCTTTTCTCTGGCTGACGTGATAAGGAGAGATGGATCCCAACTCGAAAATGTCACTTTGGTTTTTACTTTGGCGTTAGGTAGGGGTGTTCACAGGTTGGGTTGGGTCGGGTTAGGAGGGGTTTTAGAACCAACCCGAATTTACGGGTTGGCCATATATAGGAATCGTCGGGTTCGAATTGGATGGTCAACCCAACCCAATATCTTCGGGTTACATCGGGTTGTGTTTTTTCCCTTTAATTATCACGGTGGCGACTGAGAATTAGAATTAAAACTAAATGGACGGCTGAGATTAAGATACAAAATGGAATAAGATAATATGAAAACTTTAAATGAAAAGCTAGGATTAAGACGGTTAACATTGAAGATAAAGATATAATTATATATATATAATTAAAAAAATACACATATATGCATAAATTCGGATTGGGTTAGGTAGACCCGATTTTTTAAAGGTTTAACCTGAGACCCGACCTAACCTGATCGGGTTGGGAAAATCACAACCCAACCCAACCCAACCCGATGCTTCATCTAACCCAACTCATCCTTTACGGTTTGGGTTGGGTTCGTCGGGTTGTCAGGTTTTTTGAACACCCCTAGCGTTAGGTTTAGTGGTGTTGCTTTCGCAATTTCTAGTTTGTGGTTTAGGTCATTTGTTCTATTCTCTTGCATCTTCGTTTGTTCTTTGTTGTGTTTTTTTTTTCCACTCCCTTTGGGAGTTTGTATCCTGAACATTTCTCTTCATTTTCATATTATCAAAGAAAAGTTTGATTCACATTAAAAAAACAGGAAATTGAATTTCCTGCTCTGCTCCAAATACTGATTTTTCAAAGCTTAATTGCAATGCATAATGAATATCAAGATTATGATTTCTTTCCGCTCCTCTTTTTTAAAATGATGCCTCCAGTACCATCTCTTTCTCCAAAAAAATCCAACTGATCAGCCAAAGAATGAAAATTTCAAAGGTATCAATCCTTGGGAAACCGCTGATCATTACGCCAAATTCTCCCTACTACCTCGCCGAATTGATCATATAAAGAACTTTTTTCGTCATCTGATAAAACCTTACAATTGCAACACCGAATAGCAACCCTTGAACCACTCAAACTTCCATAAAAAAAAGACCAGCTTCTTTAAAACTTCAACTTTAGACTTTGCTGCAAGATCTATGAAACTACAAGAAGAAGAAAGGAACGACGAACCAACCCCAGAATGAGAAAAATGGTAGAACACTTACAAATCTTTGCCTTGGCAACACCTACGGTCTGCCTTCAGATGATAAAAGCCCAAGCAGAGAAGAGGCCATGTCAATCTTCCATATTTCACGGCTGTAGAGATAACTCTTGCCCCATTCAAAATTCTCCTTCATAGTTCTATTTTCATTGTCTATTTGATACCTAAAAAATGTTGATACCTGAAAAATGTCTATTTTCAATTTGACAACATGACAAACACAAATGTTGATGGAAATTTCAGACATGAAAAAGATCTCCAATCGTAAAAATGCTAAAAAGTTACAAACCGTTAATTCCTAGATTCTTTCTTATCACTACAAATTCATTGTCCCTACCTAACTATATTGTACTGCTCTTTAGAGCATCATTGCTAGAGAGAATTAAGAGTAATGATTTTAGTGTGAGCAGAGTCTAGATGACTACTAGACTCGAGTTGTGTAAAAAGGCATGGTGGCATGGTATAGCTAGCAACCTTTCCAAGCAAGTCTTTGGGATCTCCAATATACTAGCTTTGTCCAAAATGTTCGGTATAAATTTGGCAAGGATCTATAATGTTTAAGAGCTAGACCCAAAAAAAGATGCAAAATTGCATTTAACATCAATCTCTAAGAAAATAAAAAACAGCTAGATTTGACGATTTTCTGACATGATGTTTTTAAGTATGATACAATTCCTTAGATCTAGATGAGGTATTACATTTTTTTGGGATAAGAAATAGAGATGTATTAATCACAAAAAAGAAGATACGGCCTAGGGGCAAAGGGTGGAGGATCACCATATCCCGAGCACTAAGTAATAAGAGCTTTCCAATCACTTATAATCATAGTGAGACTATAGTTACAAAAGAATTTCTTGCGGTGATGCACACTTGCACTAGAGTTTCTTGAAGACAGTCAAATCTACCTCTTATTAATGATGATGGAGCCTATTTATAGAGGCTGCCTCCCACGGTAAAGACAAGTTACTGTATAGTAACTACTAAACTAACTAAACAGAAGATACAACTCTAACAACCAAACGGCAAGACTTAAAATAACCGCTAGCTACTACATCAAGGGGACTGTGCACGTATGTGTGACTTGAGCCTCCCCACCTTTCTTGATCCAAGACACCTTATATGGAGAAGGGTGAGGGGATAAAGGCAAATGCAAAGTTGTTACTAACTTACTTACTATGATATTCTCAAGACTAGCACTATCAATTATGATATTGCAAATCTTGCCATTGATAGTGCATTGGGTCTTGAAAAAAGCATGTTGTTGGTAGGCCACCTCTGTTTTAGGTGTCACCAGGACTCGTTGAAGAACACACAGGACACGGGTTCTCCTTCATCCGGTTCAGCATAGTCAACCTCATCTTCGGGATTCTCTCCACTGTCTTCTTGGATATCTTCCTCTTCGACCAAGGAGATAGCCTTTAGTTGGGGGCATACATTAGAAAGATGTTTGGTTTGTCCACAACGAAAGTATTTACCCAATGTTGGTTGGCTATAAGTATTGTTAGTTCTTTTCCCCGCAATATTGTGACAATATTGTGACAGTATCTAGTTCTGGTTGTCTACCTTTAGATGTGGTGGAGGAATTGATTTGGGAAGATAGGTGATCACTGGAGGGAAGTATTCTTCTTAGACGTGCCTCCTTGATCCCAAGTGTTCCTTCTTAAATACTGCTTCTTGTAACGATTACTCACTTGTTCTTCAATGGTAGTCATCATGGAGAAAACTTCGTTAATATATCCAATAGGTTCTAATGTGATTTGTTCCTTAATGTAGCGTGCCACTAGGTATTATTGACTCCCAGCCAAATTCGTGCGCGCCCCAAGGTGATGGAACTGCTCGATATAATCTGCTATAGATCTCGAGCCCTGTTTACAACTTTGATATTGGTTGTACAAGATTTGTTCAAAATTAACCGGTAGGAAATGTCCCCTCATTAGTTTTTTCATCTGTTCCCAACTGCAAATAGGGTGTTTTCCACCTCTATCAGTTAATTTCTAGTTGATCCCACCACGCCGAAGCTCCATCTTTTAACTTCAAAGCGACTAACCGAACTTTTTTATGCTCAGGAGTGCCCATATAGCTAAAAAAAATTCTAGATTTCTTACCCAATCCAAGAAACCTTCAATTTCCATTTTCCCATTAAAACTGGGAAGATCTATTTTCATCTTATAGTCACCAGTTTCTTGTTGTCGATTAGGATGAAAACATGTACCTGGTCGTCTTCTTTGAATGCTAATAGTTCTTCCTCCTCGTCGCTTGAGGAATCAATCAACAGCTCACTACGTCACTGAAATAAAGGGTTTCAATTGAATTCTTGGCAAAAAGGTTGCTGATTTTGGAGGTTTCTTGGTCCCAGATTGATTTCTTGGGCCTTTCTTGGTGGGGCTGTCTACCTTTCTTGTAGGTAGGTAGCTCTTTGATCCTCCATTCTAGTTTCTTGATCCAATCTTGCAGGGTGTTGAGGAGTGGTTCTAACCGGAGTTTGCTGCACACTCAAGGTTTCTAATTGCCCATGAATAATTTCCAGAATCTGTTTAATCTCACTCACATCCTTTTGAATGGCTTTAACGTCTCCTTCAACAGACAGCAAGCATACGGCTGTTGATCGTGGTGAGAGAACAGAAAATTGTTCCGTCTCTTTGTTGGCAAGAGAAGAGTCACTGGTGGAAGCTGGTTTCTTTCCCACCATTGAGTGCCCAGAAAATTGGGTACTCTGATACCAATTTGATGCATACTTGCACTAGAGTTTCTTGAAGAATAGTGAAATCTACCTCTTATTAGTGATGAAGGAGCCTAAGTATAGAGGCTGCCTCCAAATAAATTACACAGTAAAGACAAGTTACTATGTAGTAACTACTAAACCAACTAAACCGAAGATACAACTCTAACAACCAAACAGAAAGGCTTAAAATAACAGCTAGCTACTACATCATCATGTGGTTTGTGCACCACCACAAAGAAGTATATTGTACATTTTCACAAAAAGAATTCATCGAAGTTTGTTTTCCTTAAAAAAAGTATACTGTTCATTTCTTTTCAAATCATCCAAAAAAGAGCACGGCTGCCCAATTCCATAAGATATTTTCCTTTCTTCTAAGCACCACACCTCCAAAATTTTCTGCAATCAGATAATTGACTCTACTGGGAATACACATAGAAAAGCCTATAACCCCCTAAACATGGGCCCACACTTTCTAAACAAAATCGCAATGTACAAAAATATGGTCTAGAGACTCCTCATTGGAGAGACACAAGTTACAAATTGAGGGAGAGAGATCATTGAGGACATCTCTGTTGAAGCCTCTCAGGCATATTTAAGCTCCTGTAAAACAAGGTCCAAATAAAGAATTTAACCTTCTTCGAAACCTTAAATTCCAAATGTGATTGACCACCGGGGCTTTCAACCTAGCCAATGGGGAGGTAAGAAGGGAGAAAGCATACTTAACCATGGCAGAACCACTTTCCCATCAATCTATCTGTGCCTTGCCTTATGTATAAAAGATCCAACTTCTCTATAAATTGAGCCCATCTACTGATCTCTCAATCAAACAAATTTGTTCTGAAATAATATTCCAAGACTGAAAGTGATCTACCCAACAGTCCGCAATAAGACAGTCCTTTATAGGGATACTGTACACATCTGGAAAAAGTCTAGCCAAAGGAGCAGTCTAGCCATGCATCTTCCAAAATCTGATTTTCCTCCCTTTCGATGCCTTAAACATGACAAAATTGAGGAAACCTTGCATGTCCGTGTCAATCTCTATCCACGGACGGACTCCCTCAACCAAAACGTTTAGTGGTTTATATGAGCCTCCACTCCAAATAAAATCCCTGAACAATTTTTCCATGGAGTCAATGACCTTTGCAGGAGCCTTCAAATAGATCATAGACACTAGTTTGATAGCTTCAGAAGCTGTTGGAGACTTGGAAGCGAGGAAAGAGTCGGGCTTTATTCTAAAGTTGGATTATGAAAAAGCTTATGATAAAGTTGATTGGACTTACCTCGATTAGGTTCTAGAGCAAAAAGTCTTTGGGAATAGATGGAGGGGTTGGATGAAAGGGTGTTTGCACACAATAAATTTCTCCATCCTCAATGGTAAACCTAGAGGTAAGATTATGGCTAAGAGAGGCCTTCGTCAAGGAGACCCGTTGTCTCCCTTTCTGTTTACTTTGATAGGTGATTCCTTCAGCCGTCTAGTTCATTATTGCAGCCAACGAAGGATTCTTAGAGGCTTTGAGGTAGGCCGCCAGAAAGTGGAGATTTCCCATTTATAGTATGCTGATGACACAATTATTTTTTGCCCAAATCAGCCTAATATACTTGACAATTGGTGGAGAATAATAGATATATTTCTTGAAGCCTAAGGTCTTTCTCTGAATCTTGGGAAAACAACTCTTATTGGGATAAATGTAGAAGAATGTCAACTGGAAGCTAAAGCGGCTGTCTTCGGGTGTAAGGTAGAAAGGCTTCCCTACTCCTACCTTGGCATTCCTTTAGGAGGTAATTACAAGAAAAAATCCTTCTGGGCTCCGATTATTGACAAAGTTAGAATAAAGATTCATGAGTGGAGAAACTTAACTCTTTCTAAAGGGGGTCGATTAACGCTTGCTCAATCGGTCATTACTAGCCTCCCCTTATATTTTTTTTATGTTCTAAAAGCTCCTGTGGGGGTTATAAAAGACCTTGAGCAGTTGACTAGGAACTTCTTTTGGAATGGCGGAGTTTCGAAAGGTTCGTGTAACCATCTAGTAAATTGGGGTAAGACGGGACTCCCCATGCTTTATGGTGGTCTTCGAATAGGAGCTCTTCAGCAAAAGAACAACAGTTTGCTTTTAAAATGGCTATGGAGGTTCACTCAAGAGCCTGAAGCCTTATAGAGAAAGGTTATAGTGAGCTTTTAAAATGGCTATGGAGGTTCACTCAAGAGCCTGAAGCCTTATAGAGAAAGGTTATAGTGAGCATCTATGGGGAGGAAGCTCATGGTTGGGCCACTCTTACTCCCAAAGGTAGAGTGAAAGGGAGACCGTGGTTCGATATAATGAAGAATTGTAGTTTTTTCTCTAAGTTCTTGGAGTTCAAAGCGAGAAGAGGGAATCGTATCAAGTTCTGGACAGACAAGTGGATAGGACAAAACACCCTCCAAAGCTCCTTTCCCAACTTGTTTAATATCTCCACAAAAAAGGGAGCTTCTATTGCTGATTGCTGGAATAATTCTGAGAACGATTGGGATCTTGGCTCCAGAAGAGGCCTCTTTGACTGGGAAATAGAAAATTGGATGGGTCTGATCCATGCCATCGACACAGTGGGCCTAGGGGAAGGGGAAGATCGGGTCGGCTGGTCTATTGGCAATGGTGGAAAGTTTTCTACTAGGTCTGCTTGTATGAAGATGGTGGAATGTACTCCCCCTTTGAAATCTTCTCTCATTCAAGCTATTTGGATGTTTGACTCTCCAAGAAAGGTCAAGGTGTTCCTGTGGTCCTTAGCACACAGAAGCTTGAACACTCATGAGAAGCTTCAAAAGAAATGCAGCAATTGAGTGCTCTCCCCCTCTGTTTGTTGTTTATGTATGGCCAACACTGAATCAATAGATCATATCTTCATTCACTGTACGTTTGCGGCTCGAGGGTGGCTCTTTATCATGGATCTCTTTGGGTTGTCTTTTTGTTTCCCTATTCAATAGATGTTTGGTTGGCCGAGGCCCTGCATGGCTGGACTCTGCCTAAAAAAGCTAGTTTTTGTAGAAATGTGCTTCGAGAGCTCTCCTTTGGCACCTTTGGTTGGAAAGGAACCTGCGGGTCTTCGAAGATAAGTCTTCTTCTTTTGAGATTTTTTTAACTACGATCTTTTCATGCTTATGTACAATTGGAAAGCGGTTGTTTAGTTCTTTTTGGTGGGGTTTCCTCTACCCCAACCCTTAGGTTGTTCCTTTTGCCACTTGTTAGCCATGGGGAGAGATATGGCATGCAGAAAAGTTTCCATTGTTAGTCATGGAGGAGAGCATGCTCTCTTAACCTTTCTCCTTTTTATTTTTGTTCATCTCTTCTCTTCTATCTGCTTCTATTCTTCTTCTCATTCTTTTGTGTTTTTTTCTTGTTTATTTTTATTCTTCTCCTCTATTCATTTTCTTCTTCAGACCTTTCTTCTTCTTTCAACTCATCCTCTTCGTCTATTTCGAGTTCGCCTTTTTTCTTTCTACCTTTCTTCTTCTTTCTACTCGTCCATAAGGGAGATACCAAAATGTCGTGAGTCAATCAACCATATAATCACAATTTCTTCAGCAACTAGGTATAAATTCCTCTGTAAGTGGGCTTCATGAATACGAATGACTCTTCCTCTTGCTTTCTAGTCGAAATTACAGGTGAAAATCCTGTTTTATGTTTTCTTTGAACATTAACGGTAGGCCATGTTGGTGAGAAGCGAAGGTCGGCTGAAAGAACGGTAGCAGGTGATGTGGTGTCAATGCTCACTGTGAAAGGCATTTCGCAAAACCCATTGTAACAAATAGAGCTCACCGTGAAATTGCCTGAAGGATCAATAGTCCATAAACGTTGTTACAATTGGTAGATAAAAATGGCCACTTGTTAGCCATGGGGAGAGATATGGCATGCAGAAAAGTTTCCATTGTTAGTCATGGAGGAGAGCATGCTCTCTTAACCTTTCTCCTTTTTATTTTTGTTCATCTCTTCTCTTCTATCTGCTTCTATTCTTCTTCTCATTCTTTTGTGTTTTTTTCTTGTTTATTTTTATTCTTCTCCTCTATTCATTTTCTTCTTCAGACCTTTCTTCTTCTTTCAACTCATCCTCTTCGTCTATTTCGAGTTCGCCTTTTTTCTTTCTACCTTTCTTCTTCTTTCTACTCGTCCATAAGGGAGATACCAAAATGTCGTGGGTAATAGAAAAGCTAGAAGTCGAAACGCCATGGGTAGTAGAAAAAGATGGCTGAATTGGAAGAGATTTCGTGGGTGGAGAAGCTTGAACGTGTCTCTCACATGTCTTGTACGTGTTGCTTGCGTATTTAAGCATGTCGAACACGTGTCGGAAGCGTGTCGGAGTCCGACACATGTCTGACACCGACACTCACTTCAAAATAGCGTGTTGCTACTTCCTAGCAGTCCACAATTAGTATGAAAAGGAAAGGTAAGAGGGGTCACCTTCCTAAGGCCCCTTGTAGCCCTTAACTTTCCTCTGGGTTTCCCATTAATAATGAATGACAGAGAAGTTGGCAGATGATATGCACCCTCTAATCCATCCCATCCAAATTTGACCAAAGTCCTTTGTTTCCAAAATACCATCAAGAAAATCTCAATCAACCTCATCAAAGTTTTCTCAATCAATTACTATGTTTCCAAAATACCATCAAAAAAATCTCAATCAACCTTATCAAAGCTTTTTCAATCAATTACTAGCTTTATAACCACGCCTTTTTCATTTTTCCTTTTACCATTCGTCAATAAGCTCATTTGCAATGAGGGAAGCATCTTTTTTCTTAACATGATACAAACTTTTCATTGATTAATGAAAGGAACAACTTGTTCAAAGGATACAATTTCAGAAAGGGAGAGAAAAGAAACATAAAAGACTGAGGAAAAACAAGAACCCAGAAGGGAAAATACAACCCAAATGAACAAGAATGATAATAGGCATAAAAGACAAAGGAAGATAAACTTGAGATGACTCCATTCCTGAAGCAGTCCAAAAAGCCAGCAAGTAAGACAACCTAAAAGAGAGCTTAAACACCATGAAAAGAACCAAAACTTCAAACTTTCAAAACAAACCTCCAACTTCAAAATCACCAAGAAGTTAAGACAAAAACAAATGGATCAAAAATCCTTTGTATATTTAAATAAAAGAATTAGGGACACAAAAACGCTTCAAAATCTTCAGCCAAAAAGAAATAAATGCTACTGTAGAAGACCCTATGAATTCTCAAACCTCGATTTCCACCAATGATAACTCTCCTTGAAATCAAAAACCCTCAGAACCTCCTTGAGAAATCAAAAACCCTAAAAAAAACCTTTAATAAATCTCTTTAGTTACAACCATCATGGTGTAGCCTAGTGGTCAATAAGGACCAACGTAAATAGCAAAAGGCTTAGAGGGAATGGGTTCAAACCATGATGGCCACTACCTAGGATTTAATATTCTACAAGTTACCTAGACAATCAAATGTAGCAGGGTCAGGCGGTTGTCCCATGAGATTAGTCGAGGTGCACGCAAGCTTGCCCGGACACTCACGAATATCGAAAAAAAAAGAATCTCTTTGGCTACTCCTCATTTTCCAACAATAAAGAATCATCTCTCAAATAACGACTAGCAATGAGGGAAGCATCTAGAATTTTACATTTACCTACCAGCAACAAAAGCAGATTGTTGGGTAGTGATCGTGTTTGGGCAACACTTAATCACCAACTGACCAAGCATCAACCCTCTTTGGAATCAAACAAATGTAAGTCTCATTGAGACTGAAGTTCATAATACCATTCTTTAAAAAATCTTTTTGGGTCATCCGTTTAAAGATGGAAAGGAAGTCCTATGGTTTCTATCAATAGGCTTCCTTTTGTATCCTTTGTTGTGAGAGAAACAACCACATCTTCAAGGATTCCCCCATTCCATTCCGCAGCTTAATAGACTCGACTCTTTTTTACTGTTTTGTACTGGCGTAAATGTTTTCATCCTTTCAAAGATTAAGCTTTACTACTCTTGTTTCTAGGTGGACATTTTTTTTGTAATCTACCTTAGGTGGCTGGGAGGGCCATCCTCCCCTTTTGTATATTTCATTACTAAAAAGAATAAGAGAAAGATCGTTCCTTAAGATTAGTTGAGATGCACATAAAGTTTATCCATATCCGACATACATTCCAGAGTTTTGAGACATTTCCAAATTCTAAAGAACTTCTAAAACAAAAAGGAACTATCTCTTTGCCCTCTTTATGGTGCAAGAACCTGGACATATCAAAATTCTTTCCAACAAGCTATATTACTGTACTCCTTCCAATTAATGAGAAAATTATGGGAGATCAAGTTAGAGTCGAGAAATGATGGGAAACCACAAAAAAATTGCCACAGATGACAGAACATATATAAGATCCAATTTAACAGCAATGGAGCCATGTCATTAGCATGACCACTACACTAAATTGAGTTATACAGGCATGCATGCATCTGTACCAAGACCACACAAAAAACAGAGAAATGAGGGAAAGATAAGTACGGAAACTTACTACAAGATGAAACATATAGCCTCCTGATTGAAACTTCTAGGTCCAACTCAATACATCCAACCAGTACATTCTGTGGAACCACAATGACATCTCTTCTTTTTAATGTTTCCATCAGAATCACGAACCTGATCCATCATATAATTGTAATGGTAAGACAGCTCTTGTAGAGGAGGAATATTCTCGGCCGCAAAGAACATAATATGCGGAATTCTCTTATCCTCATGATCATAAAGGACATTTTGGGCATAAAGATTGGGTGAACAACTGTGGTTGATAAATCTCCCAATATTACCATAATTTGCCGCATCAATGGTATAACTACCATCCTCCACAATATCACTAGCATTCGACTGTGCATCAGGCAAGAGGGTTGAAAGTCCATCCCAAAGAGAATTGTCACTGTAGTTATTCCCAATATCAAACAAATACTCATCATTACCAGTTCTTTGTTCTGCTTCCTTATCCTCGAGAAGCTCACCTATGTATTCACAAATAAAGCTTCCTGAGGGAATTGAATTTAGGGATCTCACACCCCATCCCCTAGATTTGGTTTTAAAAATTTCTAGTTGAAATTTGATACCATGCTGACTAACTCGATTATGACAAGAAGGAAGACACTTGCACGAAGGACCACACTCATAGACAAGAGACTTCGCTTCAACAATAGCCCCATTATGATTAAATGGAATCTCTCCTCCATTCAAGACGGCACAATAACATCTGTCAGAATCTGAGCACCCATTAGTACAATCACAACCCTTGAGAGGAATTGGGCAGCACCAATCAGGATATATCATTTTTGTGATGTAATTAAATGGCGGTGGCTTCTCATCATCTATGATGTTCACTGCACAAATACGAATTGATTCTTTCCCTTGAGAAATATCATCCACACAAAGACCTTCTCTTACTTTGAATTTTTTTGACTTCTTTAGTACGTTCCAAGCAAGTTCAGGTTGACCTGGAATTCGATACAATTGAAACTTGAAAATCAGCTTACCATGAGGACCCATATCTTGCCACCATTTCTCCACCAAATATAGCCCATCATAGACATATGTTCTTCCATCAGATGACTCAGAGCCGCGAATCACTCTAACAGGACTCTTGTCATCAAAACTATTCTTCAATGCAAGGTTTCCTCGTTCCAACTTTTGATCTTCAGGTTTCTTGTCTGAATTCATCACATTTCCTCCTTGGCCTGTGTAAATCAATACATCTGAGTTATCGAGGTTATTTGTGTATCCCCCAGATGCAACAATACTAGTAGCAATGATCTTTTGACCATGCTTCACATAATCTATGCCACCCTGAGTTTGGCGATGAAGTCCTATGATATTAAGTTCTATCCTATATCGGAATTCATCTCCAACTTCAACTCCAGGGACCGAACCTAGGATTTGTTTACCCACGTTAACATATTTCCCTTTGTCCTTGAGAATTTTTGCGGCTATAAAATCAATCCTCCTGGATGCATTTCCTTGGTCCTTTTTCCCTGCTTCTTCTTCCTGCAAGAGCTTCCTACATACCGCTTGAAAAAGTCGCAATGTCTCTCTTACTACAGTCCTAGTACCTTTAGAATCACTACCGTGATCATTTCCGTTTTCATTAGTTTGAGAAAATGGAATGAGACTCACATCAGTATTATAGGATCTATGATTCACATGAAAATCGATATTTTCATTGTCACTGGCACCTATATCCGTGCCACCCGTAATAACTAGCTGGCGCATTTCCCCATTACCAGCGTCCCTATTTACAATTGATTTCTTCTTTGAAGATTTTTTATGACACTCTTTTACATCTTCCTTTCTTAAAATAGATTCTGATTTCTCTGAAAGACCATGGTCACGTTTCTTCACTTTCCTTTCACTTGAACCACCTCCTAGGGAGGGCTTGTAGTTAGATTTCCCCTGCCTCCAAGGACAATTAGGTGCAGCCATAAGACCTTGCACGACAACCCTTTCAGATGCAAGGGCTTGCTCAAAAGGTTCAATTTCTAATATCTTCTGACGAGAGGGCATATCTGAAATTTTTTCTTTTGTAGTCGTATCTCCCGTGTAAACCACAATTTCCTTCCCCAGTTTTTCCTCCAAACCTTCTTTTGCTTCATTTAGTCTACTCTCAGAAATTAATTCGATATTGTGTTCTACTTTGTGAACATTATCTACCACATATTCTGCATCTTTACCCAAATTTGATGACTTACAATGAAGCCCGAAATTATCTCTATCTACAGCATAAATATTTTGAGAGGTAAGCATTGAGGAGCACACCTCCTTGGATAAAGGAGGGGCATTTTGTCCACAAAAGGGAGGGAAATCTCTAATAGCCGAAACTTTTCTTCTCGGAGGGTATCTTCTAACCACAGTCTTCTTCACGTCCTTGCCATTAGAAACAAATAAGAAGTAATCGGTTGGTGAGCATGGTCTCAAATTACTGGGCTCAACTGTCTCATCTTTTCTAGATGAAACAACCACTTCATGCAAATTCTTCAATGAATCGTCGTCTCCTACATTATTTATTATATTTTCAGTGGCTCCATCTCTGCCTTCCAAATTATCAATCAACAATGATTCAACATTCATCGTACTATGGCCATCCTTTAGACCAAAAATATTGGATTTTTTTGTAGTCAATTCTAATGTAGTATTTGTTTCAGGCATCTCCACGCTTCCCAACACACCATTATACCTTGAGTGAGAATTATCAATCGCATCGCCTGTCGCAACTTTTATGGGGATTGAGTTATTTTGTAGAACACTACGACCACAGCCAGGAGGGAAATCCCGAACAACAAAAACTTTACGTCTTCTATATTTGAGTAGACCTGGATGTGGAGAACAATGGCCATTTTCAATATTCAACCTTTGAGCCCCATCCGTTGAGTCGCTATATGTGAGTGACATGGTTGCTCTTGGAGATTTGGAAGAAACCTTGATCATAATAGAAAAAGTAATCAATAAAGAATATTATTTATAATTAAAAAAAAAAAAGGCATGACCAAAAACATAATGATTGTATATAGGAGCAACTACACAGGCACTATGGAAAGGAGAGAAGCCCAATAAAGTTAAGATATTTATCTAGGAACTCTGTCCATGAAGTTCCCAGCTAGAAAGATACAAAAGCATAGTCCAAACTAGTTACTCAACCCAAACTCATATGTTTTATGTAAAAAATTGAGAAGAAAGAACTTGACCATTTGCTATAACATTGTCCTTTTGGCTCATGGTGCTATAACCACTTGCTCAAGTGTTTGGGATGAACAGGATAGCAAAAAAGACACAATCTGATAGTGATACAACTATGACATGGCTGCAAACTAAAGAAGAAAGCAAAAATCTTAAGAACAAATGGGCTAAATGCTTGGTGATGAAAAATACAGTTGAAAAGAAACAATACGTGTTGGTGATGAGCGCGTTGAAAACGCTACATGGATCTTCTACTTTCCTAGCCAATTTGGGACATTATTCACATTTCCAACAAATCCTCCCCTTGAAGAACAAATGACCGCTGAGCTGCTCCTCAAATAGTCATTTGTTCGTCAACTCTCAACCACATTTAAAGCTTTCTCTTATCAAGTAACACACCGCATATACAATAAAACTCAGCCATGAATCACATTATAGGTTAACTACCATCGACCACTCTCCGTCACACCCTTAGCAATCCTACCTTCAGACCAAGTTAGTTCAACATCAAAGGATTCATCCACAATTTCCCATGACTATATCTTCAGGCTCGCCAATTTTGTATGTCACCCTCAAGATTTCGTCGATACAACTAATTTTGTGGCATGCATTTGATACCACTTGTTAAGAAAACTAACCTCCCTGTATCTTTACAATTGTACGATATTATTCATTTTGGGCCAAGCCAGCATTAATTTTCTTTTGATATAATCAGTAAGGTTTGATACCAATATAGATGTGTCCTTACTTATATAACATGGATCCTCCCCTCTCCTGATGGATGTGGGACATTGTTCACATTCGAACAATAGGGTTGTTTAATCATAAAGGAAAACTAGTTAGAAGTCTTCACTGCAGTAGAAATTCATTGTTTGTACTAGTATTTCTATGCATAGTTCCTGGAAAGGACTTCATTGGAAAGACAAAACAGAACAATCTAACAATAATACCACAGAGGAATCAAACAAAAGATCTCCAATCTAGGTTGATAACAAAGGAAGTGTAGTCACAAAAATAAACTTTGTGCAAGGCACTCCTTTTGTAATTAACTCAAATTAAAGTGCTTCTTCATAAGCTCCTTGATGAAGGATTATGCTTTCATATTTTGTACTTATCTTTTCACTACATCAATGAATAAAAGTTTCCTGTTCAAAAAAAAAGATATTCTATGAGTTCTCTTGGGACAAAAGGAATTTTGATGGATCTTGAGCCTGAGCAATACTACTCTTCTTCGGTAGGGAAGGTTAACACATAAAAGAAATTCAAGCTTATGGCAATGAGAGACAAAACATGGAATAAAATTGGATCTACAATACATTTTAATGTTTTTAAATGTAATACACTACATTATATCAAAAACTAACCACCATAATTGGCCCAATAACCAAAGAGCCTAATATAAGCAGTTCATGTAAGAGCTCAGTCCACGTGAGAGTTCAAGAGAGGATAACATAACACAATACTTAAAAATCAAAATTTAACCAAACAACTTCTAGACACCGAAAATTATAAATCTCTCCAAAATGAAACATTCTCCAACAAAGTCAGATGCCCCCATCAGTTCAATTCATCATTTTCAGTCGCATAGCAACATAGGAGACAGTGAAAACGGTCGCCATTGCCACAAAACGAAAGAAATTCTAAACTCAAACACCACTACTTTCTGGGCAGAAATTCAACCTTCAATCACAAGAACAGGGCTATAAAGTTAAAGTAGTAGCTACCCAGAAAAGGAAACAGAGATAATTATCTAATTTACACACCAGGAGGCATGAACAAGGAAACCCAGCAAACCAAAGAACGCCGCAGCAATGCCTGACTCCTCTGTTGGTGGGTAATTTGCAGGTTTTGCTCTTAACAGCAGGCCGATCCCATGGGGTCGCGAAGGTCGGATCGATCAAGAAGAAGTTGTGTTCCTCCCCGTAGTGTGCTAGGGTTTCATCTGACAGTGCCACCGTCCCTCTCTTCTTCCTTTTATCTCTCTCGGAGAGTCGCGAACCTGGCTCCGTTGCGAAGAAGTCGGATTCTTGATTTGCCCAGTGCGGGCGGCGATTTTATAGTTGGAAAAATAAAATAAAATACTATTTTTTCTTTTTCGCCGAATTTTGAGTTTCGTTTTCATTTAGGTTTTAAAATCTCTCTTTTTTATAAAATCAAAATTCTAGTTCTGGTTGAAACGAACCAAACCAACTTTATTATTAAATTGTATTAAAGAGTTTGCCATATAGAATTTGTGTTGAAAATGTTACAAATAATAATAAAATGGTTCCTAAAAATAATTAAAATTGTCACTTTTTTAAAATATAAATATAAAAAAAAATACGATTTGGAGTATAGGGAATAATGAACAAATTTTACATACATTTTGAAAATATAGTGAACAAAATTAATAAAATTTGAAATCACATCACCCTAATATTTATTTTATTTAAATCATAATTATTATGCATAATATATAACTAAATTTGTTCTTAAAAATCCTAACACGAAAACTCTTTAATCTAAAGTTATGAAATATTCTGACGAAAACTCTTTAATCTAAAGTTATGAAATATTTTAGGTCAGAAGACTTTTGTCTTTTGAAGAGACTATTTCTTGGTAATTTTGAAGTTATATTTCATACAAAGGTAAAATTTGCCAGACAAATACAAAATGGGAGAGATATTTAGGTCTTTTTTTTATAGTTTTCTTATTCATCACAACAAAATCTATTTTACATAAATTATTTAAAATATTTAGGATTTTTTTTAAAATACAGAACACTCGGGTTAATAAAGATGTTTGAACTTTTTCTAATTGTTTAATTGGATTATTTTATATCCAATATTGAATCAAAACGGAAAAAAAAAAAGACAAATAAAAAAGTTTACTGATAATTGTTCGAGTATTCCGAATATTTGATGTCGGATTAATGATTCTTTTTCTTTATAGAATACGAATAAAATATTTGTCACTAGCTTTAAACTCTCTAAATTGTTGTGAGACTTTTAAAGTAATACGAAATTGAAAAAGAAAGGACATAAGATTATTACTATTATAATTATTATTACAAGAAATCTATCAATCTCTTTTAGTTTTGATAAAAAAAAATGTAAATATAAGATGTTGGAGGAATTACGAATACAAGAGGTAATTGTAGTGAATATTGAAAAATAAACACCTAATTAAACGTCGTGTAGCTAAAACCACTTTGAAATTAGAGGTTGAGCAAAAATAACACCATTTTCACCAATTGCTCTTAAAATAGTAAAGCAGAGAAAATAGTGAATATAGATATGTTGAATAGATGTGTCTTGAGAGTGCAAGAAGAGTAATAACTTAACATAAAAAATAAAAATTAATAAGTTTCTTTTAATTTCTTGATAAAACCTCTCCATCCATAACAAAAGATTTGAAAATGGTATAAGCTCATGCCACTATAACCACAGTAAAATGTAACGTTGATAAAGTTGGAAGACTAAAAAATGAAATAACTAAGAATAAATAGTTAAGCGTTCTTCCTGCGGTTGTAACAGAACTCAAAAGAAGCAATATCTTCCTAAAATTTAGAGGTTTAAATCTCTCCCCTCTTGTCGAATTAAAAAAGTTCATTAAATTTGTAATAAATTTATTTTAAAAAAAGATAAAAATAAATAAAATATTACTAAAATCCACGACCACAAGATTAAGAGCCTTACACTCTAAAAATTGAACTGGCACGTTAAACCCCGAACCAATAAGAAAAAATGGTTTTTTTATTACATAAGTTAATAGTTAGGGATTACAACTACTCTGTTACTTAATATTTAATTTATAAATTAATAAGTGTTGATAGATTTTTCTTAAAAAAAATAATTGTTACATTAATATTAGGTCTAATGATAACGCCAGAACTACTTACATTTATGTAAAATTAACTATATCAATTGATATTTTTATTTCTCCATAAATTTGTCTTACTTCCTACAAGATTTTATTATTTACATTTCAATCATCCACAACACAATCTATTTTACCTAACTTTCAAATATTTTGAGTTTTTAGTTTTTTTAATATAGAACACTCCTGTCAATAATGATATTTGATCTTTTTTTAAGTTAAAAAATACATTTAATCTCTATAATAAAAGTAACAATTTAATCTCTAAAAACTAATGATTTAATCTCCAATTAAGATACATATGTACAAATTAAAGTGATATGTTTGTAAAATTATGGATTCGTTAAAGGGTTATTAAAAGTTAAAATTTTGATCGGTTTAGGCTTTAAAAAAATAGGAAAAAAGAAAAAAGGCTGACATCGCAATGAATTTTAGGGACTCTTGCCCTTCACACTCAGTGTTGTTTTCGAATTATCTCATCACCAAGCACATCGTGCACGATTTGGTTCTCTACTTTTCTTTTTCTTTTTCTTTTTCTTTTTCCAAACACTAAATCGGTTTAAATCGACTAAGCTTTAATTGACTAAACGTATCCTAGTTTGACAGCCACATTAGAGACTAATTTGTAATCAATTGCAAAGGACAATGACTAAAACATTACCTTAATAAAATAGAAATATTAAAGTAAAACTTCGTTGTTTGCAAACTAGTAAAATGTAACTTTGATGATTAAGTTAGTCAAAAAATATATATATAAATATTGAAATAATTTAAGTTAGATAGTTAACTTAAAAAAATGTTTGTCACTAAGCTCAAAATCACGGCTACAAGGTTAAAGAGTATTCATTCTATCAACTGAACTAAATGGCCTAGTTAACCATTTTTTGAACCAAAAAGAAAAATTGATTACTTTATTAAACTGCGAAATTCGAATCCACATCCACAAAATTAAGAGCATTGCATTCTACCAATTGAGCTAGATGGACTTGTTAATAATTTCTCCGCAAAAAAAAAAAAAAGAGTTGGTGAATTACTTTATTATATAATTTAATAGTTAGTGAACATAGATACTTTTATGTATTGGTTAAGAGCTTGCGTTCTACCTACTAAGTTGGACGGACTTATTAATAATTTTTTGAATAAAAAAGAAAAATTGGTTTAGTTAGATGTTACTTGGGACTCATCTTTGGTTGGAGGTTTTGTGCTAGACTTGTCATTAGGCCGCCCAATATCTATCATCTATATTAATGATTGATTTTTTAAGAAAAGTCTATCAACGTTTATTAATTTATAAATAAAAAAATGAAATAGTACATGGTTGTTCGCTATTAAACGATCTAATAAAGTAACCAATTTTTCTTCTTCGTTTGACAAATGATTAACAAGCCTGCCTAGTTCGGTTGATAGCATGCAATGCTCTTAATTTTATGGTCGTGGGTTCGAGTTAATTTTATTTAAATATCAAAATCCACTCAAATATCTTTGGTTGAAGATTTTTGTGTACTTGAAATATTATGTAAAACTAGTAGAAAAAAAACCTATATTGGGCCTAATGATATTAAATTTGAAATGTGATATCTAAATAAGATTTACTAATAGTAAACCTAATGATAAAGGCCAGACTAACACAAAACTAAAAAAATTGTTTGTTAAGAGTCTTGCACTTCTTCGCTAATTTCTAATATATATAGATATATACATACATACATGTATGGTGGAAAAATAAGGCATGTTGTCAACATACAGGTGGGGCAGTGGAGCAGCAAGCTCGATGACAAAGTTGGTGGCACAGAGAGTAAAGGAGAGATAGGCCAACAGTATATGTTTGACTTTCTACCTACCAAGGTAGATTTTTTTTTATATATTTTTATATTAATTGTATCATAAAAATACACATTATATGCACCAGTTCACCACCTATTTGTTTATTTGTTCACCGCCGTATTTGTTCATTTGTTCAGTATCTGTTCACTGTATTTGTTCATCATATTTGTATCTGCAATCTTGAGTCTTGTTATTTATATTTCTAAAATATTTTCTTGTTTAAGTTTTGGTATTTCGATTTCTACAATGTTTTTTTTTAATTTAATCAATATTTTTTCTTAAATTAGTATAATTCTCTTAGAAAAATATTTGAATTAAAAAATATAGGTAAAATTCTCAAAATATTTGAATGATACATTAATAAAAAATATAGGTATGATTCTTTTATAAAAAAATAATAAATAACATAAATAATATAGTCACTTAAACGTCATGGAAGGGTAATTTCGTACTTAAAAAATTATTTTATTTTTACTTATCCTTCAAAACTCATAGTTATTTGACTATTTTTTGAAATGACTTATTTTAAATAGACATACGTTGTTACTAAAAAAAATTCATTTTTTCCGATATTATTTCATGGATTATTGATCTAAGTGGCCCATCAAATTCAAATGTAGCTCAAATAACTTCTTTTTTTTTTTCCATTCACCATATAGTGGGCTCAACTACCACAAGGTTAAGAGCTTTGAGCTCTAATGAGTTAGAACAACAATTCTATGAAAAAATAAATTTTGTTACTTTATCACATAATTTAATAGTTAATGAACACTATTTCAATTATTTTATTTACAAATTAATAAGTATTAATTGACTTTTCTTGAAAAAAAAACAATCAAAATTAGTACAAAACTTCTCACAAAACACATCTATTCAAAGTTTCGAAGTGTGATATCTAAATAAAATTAATAATATCAATTGATGTTTTTATCCCTCTATAAATTTGCCTTCCTTCATATAAGATTTCATTTATTTGGTTTCTTAGATTTACGGCAATACAATCTATTTTACCTAGATTGTTTCAAATATTTAAAAGAAAAAAATTTAAATATAAGACATTCACTAAGTATTGTTTCTTGATGCATTATAGATATAATGAATAATCTCCTCTTCTTAAATATTTAAGTTTGTAGTAACCCTAAATACTTTGATTTTTTTTTAAATTAACATATATAAATGAAAATTTTGTCATTTTGGATCAAATCGTTCAGGACTAAATTATACCTTTTACATGCCCATGATCAAAATTCGTCTGGAAAATATTGGGGAACAGAAAAAATCGCCCACCGTGGGGTTCGAACCCACGACCACAAGGTTTAGAGCCTTGCGCTCTACCAACTGAGCTAGACGGGCTTGTTGATGAAACACAAACACAAATAACTTATTTTATGTTTTATTTCAATTATTCTATTTACAAATTAACAAGTATTGATAGACTTAAAAGAAATAACAATCATAACATTAAGATTAGGCCTAATGATAGAGCTATAACTAGCTCAAAAGCTCCGTCTTGAAGTGTGATATCTAAATAAAATTAATACTATCGATTGATATTTTATTTCTCAAAAAAATTGTTTTACTTCATATCATCAGATGTCATTATTCTCATTTCAAAGATTCATGACAACACAATCTATTTTATCTAAATTATCTCGAATATTTTAAATTTTTTTAATATAAAACACTTGTGTGTCAATTTTTTTAGTTATATACATATATATACATATACATACATACACATATATATACATACATATACTATATATATATATATACATTTTTTCCCTTAATATAGAACACTTGTGTCAATAAAGATATTTGGATTCTATTTAGTTATATATATTGTGAAAAAATGAGGATTTTATTAATTTTCTTTTTCCTTTTTTCTTGTTTTTTTAATCAAATATTGAATAAAAGGAGAGATAAAAAAGAAAAAAAAACTCTATTCACTATTATTTGAGTCCTTCTTATATTTAACGTTGGATTATTTTTTTTTAATTTATTTGTTAAATATGAATAAAATATTTATTCTTTCCTGTTTCAAGCTTTAATCGCTCTTTCATAGTCCATTTAAAGTAGGTATGAAATTGCAAAATAAAGAATATTAGATTATTACTATCATAATAATAATAATTGTCATTATTACAAAGAATCATCCAAACCCTTTTAGCTTTCATAAAACATACGCAAATATAAGAAACCTTGTTGTTTAAAGTAAAAAATATATGAAAATGATATAAGTTCATACCACGAAATGCCATAAAACTAAAATATATTATTATTGAAATAATAAAGGTTAAATAGTTGTCGGTGTTCACTCACTGACTTAGATCAAAATGGATCTAAGTTGGATTTTGTTGGATTTTTTCATTACAATTAACACTAGATTCCAACAATTTTTAAATTTTTTTTTAATAAATATTTGTTTCTGTCAATTTTAAAATTGAAAATTTATTATTTTATGAATATTTTAAAAATCAAATAAATTATAATTACAATTAGATATGGTTTTTTTTCCTTTGTTGCATATTTTTGAATTTTATTGAAGTATTAACTATTTTGGTTAACATAAACACAATAATTCAGATATATATTAATTAGAAAGAGTAATCAACCACAATCAGACATGTCCATTTTCTCTTCGAGACCTTGGATGTAGAATATTCGTTTAAATTTCGATAAGGATGGTGAAAGTTTTTTCTTCCACCCGCCTCACCTTATATTATTATTGTCTCTATAATATAACTGTACTAAATTCTATATTCTCTACCCATCCAATATAGAGAGGAGGATTAGACTATATAAATGAAATTTTATCATTTTAAAATTAAGTCATTAATTAGAAAATTACTTAGCAAAATATTTAATTAAGAATTAATTTTAATTCTAACTCTCGAAGAAGAAAACAGCCAAATCCATAATTTCCAACATAGTATGTAAAAGATGAAATTGGGAGGAAAAAGATCCAAAGGAATTTTTTATTAAATAAAATATTAGTTATCCATTTTTTAAAAAAATGAAAAACAAGAAAGATTACAAGAAAATGAAAAATAAAAAATAAAAAATAGGAAAAGAAAGTAAAAATAACAAAGATTACAAAAACAAAAACAAAAACAAAAAACAAAAAATATTACGGAAAGAAAAAAAGCAAAAGATTACAAAAAAAAAAGAAAAATAAATAACAAAAAGATTAAAGAAAGTTAAATAAAAAAACAAAAGATTAAAAAAAGTTAAATAAATAACAAATAAAAAATATTACAAGAATGTAAAAAAACAAAAAATAACAAAGATTACAAAAAATAAAAATAAAAACAAAAACAAAAAACAAAAAATATTACAGAAAGAAAAAAAAAAGCAAAAAAATTACAAAACAAAAAGAACAAAAAAGATTACAAAAAAGATAAATAAATAACAAAAAGATTAAAAAAAGGTAAATAAATAACAAAAAACAAAAAGACTAAAAAAAGTTAAATAAATAACGAAAAAACCAAAAAACTTACAATAATAAAAAAATATACAGAAGCAAAAAATCGCCCACCGTGGGGCTCGAACCCACGACCACAAGGTTAAGAGCCTTGCGCTCTACCAACTGAGCTAGACGGGCTTGATGACTAATTTTCACAATAAAATTATAATATTCAGTTGTACATAGCACAAATATCAAAAGACAAAAAACATTTAATTTTATTATAAAGCTCAGTCGAAAGATTCGAAACCCTAAATTTGGAGCGAAAATCTCAGACCGATTCCAACTCAATGGACGGATACGATGACGATCCCACTGGCCCACACGCCCACCACCGCATTCTTCCCGACTCACCGGAGAATGTCCTCCGTCGCCGCCGCCCCTTCGCCGGCGACCCGAAATCCGACTCCGACTCCGACGAGTCCGAAGCGTTCCGTATAGAGTCCACCGGGATTTTCATGCTTTCCCTCCCCGATAGCTTCGAAGAGAAAGACGATAGTACTCCTCATCTCTTCCAGACCCCGCCGGAAGAGTTGCCGCCGACCGGCTCCGACGGGCAGCGACCTGTAGCCGTGGATGTTCCCGTTCTTCGTTGTGAAGATGGTGCAGAGTTGACCGCTGAATATATGGACGATGGAACGGCGGTTGATTTGGGGAGGGATACGGATGTAGGGTTGTACTCGGAAGTTCAATCGACATTGGAGACTGGCGAAGGGGAAAAATCTGTAGAAATTATTGGTGTTTGCAGAAGCCGGATTTCCGGTTCTGAAGAGGACTTTGGATTTCGTGAATCGGAGGTCTCATTGGGTGAATCCTCATCGAAAAAGTTGAAATTATCCGAACAATCCTCGCGTCCCAGCTCGTATTTTCCGGTTGATGCGACGAATTTTGGTGGAGGATCAAAGGTTGTGCCGGCCAGTTCTGCGAGTCGTAACAATGGCGACGAAGACTGCGGTGGAAAATGTAAGTTAAAAGAAATGGATGATGGGAGGGTCTCCAATGGCGAGAATGGTGACATTCTCTGCAATTACAAAGAGAAATCGGCAGAGAAGAAAGTGAAGGAGAGTATCAAGAACTCTGGAGGGATGGATGATGGGAAGGTCTTCAATGGCGATAATGGCGTAATTCACTGCAATTACAAAGAGAAATCTGCAGAGAAGGAAGTGAAAGAGAGTGTGAAAAACAATGCAGCAGGGAAGAAGGCCAACACCTCTGAAGATCCTATGGTGATCACTCTTTTGGAAATCCTAGAGATGCTCAAAGGAGGAGAAGAAAGTGAATTCGACGACGAGAGTTTGTCGAAGCTCAGCATTTTGGACGTGGTTCAGCGCCGGGGAATGACGTTTCCCCGGCCGGAGTGGTGGCCACCAGAAGTCTGAGCAGATGCAGTGAGAGGAGGTTGTGCAGAACAAAGAACACTGGCATTGATTAGCAGCTGTTGGTAGTTAATTTATTGAACCCAACATGGATCAAAAGATTTCTGGTTATGGTGTATGGATTTTTTGAGATGACCATTTCTTTGTCATGGGAAAAGAAAAAGGAAAATCCTTTTGCCTCTCTCACTTTTGTAAATTTTTGTATGGATTGCCATTGATGGCTTATAAGTTATTATGAAACTGTTTTGTGTTGTCTGTGCTTTTTTTCTAGTTTACTAGTTATACTTCTTGCAAGTTGTTGATGGCAAAATTTGGACCAACAAAGATCATTGTAGAACTAGTCCAAAATCCAGAACTCTATGTCCTTGGCTAGTTAGAGTTAGCTTACTTTGTTTTTTTTCCTTTAATTCAATGGTGTGGTGGGGATTCGACCCACCCGTTCAATTCAAATTGATGATTGTCACATTCCTTGATCGTAGAAATAGAGGATGTTGAGCATTAATGTAGTGATGTATTATTTTACTTCATGGATCTCTCATCATTCTTAAATTATTGCTAATAGGGCGAACAATCATATTAGAATTCTTCTTAGTGTGATAGAGTGACCCACTAGGTAGTATAGCGACATGTTATTGACTACATTTTTTGTGCACTAGCCACGTCTTGTCAAGTCTAACTAGTTGTCATAAAACCATTTATTGGTGCTTGTGGGACGTGTCCTTTTGAGCTCCTTGAACTTGTTTCAAGTGCTTGAGTTAGACAACTTCTTAAAGTGGATTGCAAGCACGGGGACTCACATGGGCTAAGTGGCTTCTTAGTCTCATCTTGATTAGGCTAAAAGTCTACAACTCACTTGGGCTAATTGGCTTGCTTTAGAATGCTGACATCGTTGGTAGTGAGGCAAGGTATCTATCTAGTCGAAACATGCTAAGATAATAGGACGACTATTTCTCATTTTAAAAACTCACGATAACAACACAAACACAAACTTCTCTTAATCCTCCTTCAATTCTACTATGCAACTTTTTTTTCAAATGTTCTATCCTAAACTACATATTTCTTTGGCTTCATACTATGTGAGAAAATAAAAGGTTGGAAATAAAACAAGCATCTCCTCCCCCTCCTCTTCATCTATATAAAGAAAATTATGTATCTTCCATACTCTACCACCCAACTATTTTAGGTTGAAAACTAGTAACTTTTCAATATTTCAACCAAGCAAGAAAAACCTCTAAAAGGCATGCCTGGTCTAAAACCGATACGGTATAACTTGCATTGCTTAGAAGTACCGACAAAATATTATTTTCAGTCCTCAACTTCTTAGGCAATTAGAAACTTTCTCAACTCATATTCATATTTCAACACTCCCCTTACATCTTACATGGACATCTAGATATGACACAACATATAAGCTTATTTTTATTTTTTATATGTATATTTTTAGTACAACATGTGGGAGTGAAAATTCGAACTCACGACCTTTTAGTCGAAGATAGATGTCTTAAACAGTTGAACTAAGCTCAGGTTGGTTGAAATACAAGCTTATTGATATCATACGAAGAAGACATAATATTACAATGTTTCAACACAATCAAATCTAGGAGACTCAAGAGTTAAGTTGATTAGGTAGAATAAACTTACAGCTTTTCAATTCTTCAACAAACAAATATATGATTTATCATTGTTATGCCTGAAAAAAAAGTTGTGCAATTCCAAGCCAGAAGAAAAACTGAACATTATTGTGCAAGTGAAAAATGTACTACCATGTACAAAAATCTAAAACTTATCACTTCTGAGATGGGAGCTATCTATTACAGTCAACTGTAGCATTTACAAAAAAGCCTACCCAAATCCCCCCTTATAGCTGCAAGTTTATAAGGGTGATTCAAGGGTAAAGAAGAGAAATCAACCATAAACCAACACAGAGACTATTTTCTTTTCCCAGTTTCACCAAGCAAAAAAAGAATATACTTTTTAAGTTATGGAACTGTGGTGGTTATCAGAAATTGTCAGCGATGCATAAGTCGAAAATTTACCGAGCTACTACTATTGCTTGCCTGTTGGGCACCAAAACTCAGGGTTGGGTGAAGGAGCTCTGCTTGTGGAAAGGAGCTGTTTGACCTCACATCCAGCAGGAGATCCTGGTCAGAACTTTCCCCATCAAAATGCAGAGATTCCAGGGTGAAGGAACCTCCATCAGAAGGTAAAGTAAATAAGCTTCTTGGACTGAAACAAGAACCGTCGCTATCGACGAGTTCCTTGCTTTCCGTGCTTGTCTTCGTCATCACCCTTTTCGGACTCTTCATCGTTGTCTTTGTTTCTGGAGATGAAGAGTGGTTTTTTAAATCAGCTCTAAAAACAATGTTAGCTTGTGCAGACATTAAAAAGATTGAGAACTAAAAATGATAAAAGTTGTCTACTTCTTGATCAAAAAGGTTAAACAAATGTTTGCAGTTCGAGAGGGAGAGATTCATTTTTGGTGTAGATGATCAATACCACTTCCTTCTGTCAACTGTTGCAACAGGAGTGGCTGAAGTTGAAGCTATAGGAATCGTGGAGTCAATTCATGTAAGGCAATTGGGCCCCTAGAAGGTTGCTTGTTAAGGAACTAGACATTTATATGGAATGATCAGTGACAAAATCTAACGAAGGATGAAGCAGAAGATCTCTTTGAAATTAGCATGGTTCTCATAGACATAAAGACATATATTTTGATATACATGAGTATCTTGGCCAATTTATTAATTTGTTTGTGCCTCTACTAATCTTATGAGACTACTACATTTGGTTACAAACATTGATTGATGGCCACCATGATTTGAACTAGTTCCTTTTTCTCATTGGTGCAAACATTAAGAATATTGCTGAAAAGTTCCATTTCTTAATTAGACGAAAGGTGCTCATGTTTTGTATACACCCCGTTTCTTTTGTAGTTTGATGAACTATGCAAAAGTCCATTGTCTCTATCCTCTTAGTCTTAGCCTAGGTAATGGTAAGAGTTCTCCCTACCTGAACGACAGAATAAATAAGCATTTAGGGATTTGTTCGATCCATAATTACAAAGTAGATCAAGCCTCTAAAACCGAACTCTTTCTTCTCTCTGGATTCTATCCATATCTCATCTTCAATCAGAATAATCTAGAATTCTTTTCCAATTACGTATATTAACTAATGGTATCCCTGGTAGGAAGGAAGAAATAAAGCACCCCGCTGACTTTTTCCTTTCCATCTCTAGAAAAAAAAAACAAAAAAAAAAGCTTTTTGTTCTTAGGAATGAACTCCAAGACGCAACTCTTAGTTTTTGTTTCTGAAGATGAAAAAAATTGTTTACTTTTTTTAGATTACAGAAGATAATTGTTCGTAGAAATGAGCTGATAGACCAACTAGAAAGATCACTTCATACTTCTTATAAAGAATCTCATAATTTCCAAAGCAACTGGAAAGAGATTTTTAAAAAAGAATTTAGTTTAGATGCAGGAACTCAAGAAAAAAAAGATGATTACCAACAGAGAGAGAGAGAGAAGAGAGAGAGAGAGGAGAGAGAGAGAGAGAGAAGAGAGAGAGAGAGAGAGAGAGAGAGAGAGAGAGAGGAGAGAGAAGCAAATAGTCATTTTTTGTGTTTCCATTTGTTAATTGTTGCAACACAAGTGCCTAAAGAGCGGATTGTTTATGGCAGCGTGAGCATTATGTTTGTCAATTTAGTCGAAATAGGCTGATAGGTAAATTTGGGTCAAGAGTTGAAAAATCGTAACAAGTGCTTCTTTCAGGGCAGAGCAAAACTGGTGTTTGTGTAAGGGAAACATGAATGTCCAAGATGGACAGATCAAGGAGATTGGATGGTTGTGTGTACAAATGAAATAAAGGGACTGAGGTTGATTAGTTCAAGCCGTAGTATACTATCACAACGTGGGAAGAAATTATAATCCGATTGAAAAACAACGATTCTTAGTAATACTAGAGATCTTCTAGAGATGTAGAAAGATGCAAGACTCTATATATGGAAGATATTCACTAACCTGAAAACTTTTTGTTTTGGCCATCAAGCAATCTCTTGGAATTCATGAAGCTACTTGATGCAGCAGCAAAACCTTGAACAGGCTCTCCACTACTACATTTCTGCAGCTCATAAAAATGTTTATTTAGTCACTATATACTATCATTCTTCACAACAAGTTCATCAGGAGATCACCATGATTCCCCATAAGGTCTGACCTTAAGTAGATGATATCGTTCCACCCATTTTGATTTCGACAAATCCCTCAACACAAGTCGACTCAAAGTCTTGCAGTCTTCTCGTCTTGCACTTCGAAAGGAGAAATCAAAGACTCCTTCAGTGAGCAGCTGCTTGAAAGAATTCAAATTCTCCTTGAACTGAGGGCTGTCAAACATGCTATTCAAGCTGCATTAAAGAATATAAACAGTAAGCTTTGGACAAATCCGTCTTCTGACTCATCTCATTAATACAAAGATGCTGTAAAAGTAAGCATAAAGATTAACCTGTCTGGTAGCTCTTCAGTATCAACAGAAGGCAGATACTTCATTAATGCTTGCTGATCTTCACTCGTCAAATGCTGCGTAAACTCTCTGAAGTTTAGGATGTCCTATATCAAAATGGGCCAGATTATAACATGAGTAAAAGAAACAAAGAGTGGAGATGGTTCGTATTTCAACAATGCATGTTCCAAATATTAAGGCTCCTTATGAATGCATATATTCCATCAAGGTCGAGGGATTGTTAAGAAGATCATTTTGACCACAACTAAGAACGCCTTTCCAATTTCAGATTATATATATATATACTAGGTATCTAGTCTGCCTTTTGAGCTAATGTCAAGCTAGAACCATAAGAATGCAACTTACAGTTAGATCTATATTACACAGAGGAGAATTATGATTTCCAAGTGCTTGCATTTTTTCTGAATGAGGCTTGTCCCTGAGATTACAAGCAGGAAAAATATTAGTTCTGTGCTTGAAGGTAAAATACTTGGAAGTTCTCCTCTAACTCTAATAGTGGAGTTGTAGAATTGTTTTTAACCATTACTGAAAGTTTTAACTATAAGCTAATATCGTCAGCATAGCTAAACTGATAAAGACATATATCCTCAACCAAAAGGTCGGAGGTTCAAATCCCTGCCCTTACATATTGTTGAACTAAAAAGAAAAAAAGAAAAACAACTATAAGTCAATATCCCAGTGTTTAAGTCATATAATGAGTAAAGTAGGATTAACAGTGATTGCATTTGTTGCCACTACCATGCTGATGCAATCAAGCATCAAGGAATCTAGAAACTCTAAGAATCCTCAAAATAACTTTTATTGTTCCCCTCTATCTATAGAGAATTTAGGCCTGCTAATCCGATTAAACTAACACAATTGACCGACTCAAACAAAATTACAAAATAACCCCTAATTATACACATAATATGCTACATCACATGCAGACCATGGTGGAGAAAAACAAGTAATTTTTTTCCTCCTACAAAATCACACAGCAAGACAAACCTTCATTTTTTGGAATATACATACATACATATGTATATATGTATGCACAAATCAAAAACTCCTACTAACTTACCCTGAGCCAACTAGAGTTTAAAGTTCCAAGCTATACAGTCAAAATGAACTTATTTTCCAAGTGATAAACCAGCCAATGCTGAATTAAAGTATTTGAATTCAGTTCAGTACAAAGCTTACCTTTTAATTTGCTCCTGGATGAACCCCTGTCCATTAGGGTGTTTTCTCCCAATTCCAAGAGTAGACAAATTGATCATCTTGTTCTCAGTTTCACCACGTACAGGAAGGATGGACGATTCTGAATAAGCCTCATTTACAGAGAACTGTTTATTATCAACTGAAAGTGAGCTTGCTTCTGACTCCTCCTCTCGAGCAATTGAACTTGGATGCCTCATGAGAACACTTCCATGTCCTATCTCTACAGAGACCATCGGAATTTCGCTCTCAAAAAGCAAATCCTCCTCTGAAGATCCAGAGAAGTATGACTGCTGTTCATGTAAAATGGAGTGTAGATCTTTAGTGAGTTTCTCAACTGCGGAAGGATTTGAACGACTGACACAGGTCCTCTTCTTTTTAGAAGGCACTGTTGTCTCCCATGCCGTCGATTGTGAGGGGCCTGGCCAAAAATTAGAAATAGGCAGATATAAACAAAATGAACAGATTAAATTTCTGCAATGAGAAGCTTTTATGCTGGAAAAAGAAGTTATTGCACAAAGAAAGAATCAGAAATGAAATACCAATAAGTGTCAGATACAAAACTAATTTATACGGAGCTTTCGTTGACAATACTGAATAAAATTCAACTGTCGTATGAGATGCCCCACACATACAACATTTTTAACATCATTTGTTGATGTAGTCACAATATTCATAAGATACGCACATATGAGGTGAAAAAACCAGACAAGCAAACACTGTTGTTTGTGTCAGTGTCATATATGTCCAATTGGGAAATGCCTGAACTTTTAAGGACCATTGAGTACATGAGTGTACCATTTTAATCTTTCTTGCTGTTCTATCCTAATTTCCACCAACTCACAAACGAGTTTTGTATAAACGGTAATTAAAACGTTTATCATCTCATATTCCAATTCAAAGCTTCCATCAAAAGCATTGATTTGTTTGTGATTCGATCAATGCAAGTATTTTTAAGTTTTGATGATATTGATCACATGTCAACTGTATAATTGACCAACCTGTCAAATCACTTGCATCCGCACTGCCGAATTGTGCACAGCTCTCTGAGTTTGATATGGCTGATCCAGAACTTGATCTATTACTTGTATCTTCCTCCACTGCCTTGTGGAAGCTCTGATCATGATCAGGGATAACCCCCACCACAACTCCACTGTCTGGATGCTGCTTTCTTTTAAGCGGTTTCACTTCTTTGATCTTAAACATTGACAAGTTCTTCAACCTAGATATCCTTTTATCATCATACTCGTCAGGATCTGCCCGAGCATGAAGAGGGGTATAGTTTGCTAGAGTTCCCTTTGTCCTCCAGCGAGATCCACATGCATTGCACAATACTGGCTTGTCGGGAGGCCCATTGCGCCAAAGGGGTGTGCCTGTTTCAATTCTCGGTCTTCAGGATATATTACTAAAGAAACTACAATTTCAGGTGTGGAACAAATATATGGAATTAATGGATAAGCAATGTATGTGCATGGCATGAAAGGCAATGTAACTTAGAAAGAAAATATGCACTGAAAATGCATTTGCATTTCATTCAGAAAAAATTACATCCAAATAGGAACATACTTTGAGGACTTGTGTTACAGTTACGCCAGTTAGTCACTAGTAAGCCTTCTATGTCAGGCAAGAGCAACCTAAGAGCAGCTCTAAAACAAGGAAATTTCTTGGGGCCTCTACAATGACATAATTCACACCTATAAAATATCTGACAGCTCAAAGGAGTTACTGAAACAAACCTCAATGCATGCTTTGGCTAGGTTGGAGTACCAAAATAAAGGATGAAGAATCCAAAAGTCAATGACTTAAGATGAAGCAACTCTCAACTGAAAACTCTAGTGGGGATAGACAGAGTCAGAACTCTTCATTCGCATTCCTTTTGCCAAACTTGCTTGTTTTCAAGCCAATGAAAACTTCCTCTTGTATGTATTTCAATAGTCAAGAACAACATGATGGAAGAAGCAACTTTTTCAATCTGTCCTCTGTCTCCTTGACCATTTCACTCTCTAACCTCAAAAAGTTAAGCAGGCCCAAAAAAAAACTAGCAAGTATAAATCGGAACAAGCTCTTGCAGCTACTACACTTTGATTAAAGAAAATACAGTTTATGCGCACTCAAACTTCTGCAAGAACAATCATCCTCAGCTCTCGAAGGCCAAATTCATCTTTCTATACAAGAAACCTTGATTATTTCAGGTATCTGAAAACTTGAAGAACCCTTGCTTGCTGCTATCAGCAATATAATGACCTCGACACTTTGAGGATGTGCAAATGAACTATACGTTTTATCTCATATGCAGCAATCCAGGAAAGTATGGGTGAGTTAACAGCTTGGGAGCCAATCAGAGATACAAAAGCATAGGAGCCAATTCATATTTTGAAGTGAATGCTCAAAGAGGCTAAAGCTAAGCTAACTAAGCTTTTATCTGTGCTTTCAAATTGAAACTTTATTTAATTATGTCATTGCAGCACTGACAGATAATGCCATGGGAGGTGCCGAGCAGAAACAGCTGAGATACATGGAGAAATAATTCAGAACCAAGGCATTCCAGCATTATAAGGGGATACAATGTGGCCTTCACTAAAAGATAGTTTTCTTAGATGTCGTTGAGAAATTAGTACAAATTTAACATAATGTCAAACTTCATATTTGGGTTCATTAGCACCTCAGCGGAAATGGGAAAATGATGGGGATGAAATTTAGACTCAATACGCAAATCATTTAAATTTCGAAGAACTTGCAGCTATGACAAATGTTAGAACATCAAAAGGTGTATCAAGGGAAGGGAAAAGAAAAAAACAACAATCAAATACGTTATGAACTGTTTGAAGAGGGGAAAATCGTCAAATCTGACCGAGTAGCTCAGAATTTGAACTGATTGGACATTAAAATCAGAAGCAATTATATTGAATATATTCTCATATGTATAGAAAATTAGAAGCTAAGCACAATTTTGAATTTCCATTACTCTTTTTAAGAGATTTCTTTTGCTCATTTTCATGGTTATGTTCTTTCCGTAACTGAATTACACATATGCGGCAAGTAAAAGCAATTTCCAAAGCGGTGTATTGATGATAATAATATTATTATTAGAATCCAGTTTCAATCCTTGGAAATAGAGCACAGGGCAAAAAGGAAAACCAAAACTGGAGAAACAAGAACTCACTTGTAACTCCACAGTGATAGCAAGGCCCTTGCTTGCCCATGTCCTTCTCTTTCCTTTTCAAAAATTCCTCCTCAAGTAGATAAAGAAATTACAGAAGAAAAATTGGGCAAAAACTAATTTATTCACAAAAATTGATACAAAAATGGAAAATATGATTGGTTTTTTCTCTTCAAGCTTTATATGGGCGCAAGCTACTGGGGGGCACACAAAACCCTTTTCTGCAAAAAACCCACCAAAGGAAGATTGCAGAAACAACCAATAGCTCAAAGACCCAGAAGAGTTTTGCCTCAAAAAAGGGGAAAAAAAGGAGAAACCAGCAGAAGAAGAAGAAGAAGAAGAAGAAGAAGAAGAGGAAAAATCTGAGAGAGAGAAGGAAAAAAAAGCCCAAAATCAATCAGAAGTGAAGAGATTAAAGATGGGTTATTAATTGGGAATCTGTACAATCCAGTGGAAGAGAAAAGACCACTGCAAGAATCTCACAAATGGGTGTGGAAAAAAGGAAAGGAAGGAAGGTGAAATGGTGGGAGAGGTGTGGGTGTCTGTGTGTGACCTCTTCCTTGTTGTATTGTATATGAAGTAAATGTTCAACTTTCCTTTGCTTTATTTAATTTTTTGGTGGGTTATTGAAAACATCTTTTCTTTTTTCTTTTTTCCTCTTTTTTTTTTTTCTCAATTTGTTTTTCCACCTAAATTTACTTTATGTCAAATTATAGTTTTGGTCATTTAGTTCCTAAATTTTAGAAATGTTTAGTGGATCCCACCTCGTTGCTCTATCTAATAGGTTTGTTAATTTTACAGACCTCAGAGTTGGATGATTGAATTTGTAATTTTACAAGCTTGAAATTTACTTACGTCAGATGTTTAGTGGGTCTCAGAACTCTCAAAGTTCGATACTGTATCTAACAAGTTAACAAACCTTAAAATTGGAGGAACGAATTTGTAATTTTACAAAGCTGAAATTTAGTTTATGTCAAATTACAATTTTAGTCTTTCTTTTAAAAATATTTAGTGCCTCTGTCAATTTTCACCATTCGAGATTGCATCTAACAGGTTTATGAATTTTACAAATCTAAAAGTTAGATGGCTGAATTTGTAATTTTTCAAAGCTGAATATTATTTTATGTCAAATTACAATTTTAGTCTTTTCCTTCCTGAATTTAAAAAATGATTAGTGGGACCAACAACTTTGACCGTTCAAGATTGTATCTAACAGATCTTTGAATTTTACCAATGTGAAAGTTTGAATGATTGAATTTGTAATTTTTTTACCAATAGAATATTTACTTTAGGTTAATTTACAATTTTAGTCTTTTTCATTCTTGAATTTTAAAAGTGTTTAGTAGATTCTACAACTCTCAAACTTTGAAATTGTATCTAACAGGTCTGAATTTTACAAACTGAAAGCTGAAGGACTGAAATTGCAATTTTACAAACCTAAAATTCACTTCATGTTCAATTACACTGTCTTTTTTTCCCCCTTAAATTACGTAGTAATCCATGGCTCTTGAAGTTGCATCTAATAGGCAATTTAATTCCACTAACCTGAAAGTTATGGGAATAATTTGTAATTTTACAACCCTGAAATTTACTTTATGTCAAATTATAATTTTATTATTTTTTTCTTGAATTTTAAAAGTGTTTGGTAGGCTCTAAGATTATCAAAGTTCGAGATTATATCTAATAAGTCTATGAAACTGAAAAGTTGAATGATTGAATTGGTAATTTTACAAACCTGAAATTTACTTTATGTAAAATTTTAATTTTAATGTTTCAATTCCTTAATTTGAAAAGTATTTAATAGATCCTACAACTCTCAAAATTTTATGTAATAGATCTACAATTTGTACGATGAAAATTTGAGGACTGAATTTGTAATCTAACCTTTATTTTCTAAAACAAATACATAATATCCCTATCAAGCAAGAAAAGAAAAAAAAGAATTCAATTTTTTAAAGCTTATAATGGCAAGTGAGGTGGAGGGGAATATTATTATTATCAATTATTATTCTTGCGTATGTACTTGTTGACTATAGATTTCTCTACTCCACGTCTTTTTCTTCTATTTTCCAAATACACCTCAAAAATTATTTTACCCAATTAAGAAATTAAAAAAAATATCTCTTTGAAGTTTGAATTTTTTAATAATTTGAAAATTATAAATAGAGAAAATTGTATAGATTATAAAGATTTGGGATATAGATACTAGTTAAGTTACAAGTTATTGTAAGTTTTATGATGTATTTTATTAATTATTTGCTTTCAACAATTATATTTGCTTATTTACAAATTTTTAATATATTTTTCATATTTTTTTAAAAATAAATTTGAATTTTTCCCAAATTTCAAAACCGTTTAGAAATTACTTCATTTTAGTTTTATGAGTTTTATTTAGATTTTAGAAACCTTTTTAAAAAGTAGATAACAAAACATATAAATGTATAGGTGTAAGTAGTATTTATAAGCTTAATTTTATGAACAAAATAATTATCAAATTGGACTTAAAATTTTGAAACTATAAGTTGATTTGATGTATTTTATCCATATAGGTTCTTCAACTTTAATTAATTTCAATTATATCAATAATAAGATTTTTTATTTAGTATCTGATAAATTTAGGTCGTATCTATTAATTAGAGATATGTGACACAATATGACAATTAAAAGGTATAAGATGGACTAATCTCGAGTGGGCATATAGGTCAAATTGGAAATTTAGTTCTCTAAGCTCTAAACGTGTCTCATTAGTCTACCCTTGTCGAAATTAATCCCATATGACACTTTTTAAGCGGTTACATTGCACGATATAATATCTAATTAATACAATATTCAATGTATCACCTAAAACTAACCATTAAAGAGGTATATTAGATGCAATATTAGAAATTTATGGATGTAATTAAAATTTTTCAAAATGCATGTACCATGAAAGTTTAGAAGGACTATTGTTGTAATTTAGTTTATTATTAAATTAAAAAAAAAAACATGTCATATCTCAAAAAAAAAAAAAAAATCAAACTTATTTGCTGCATAGTTACAAAATTTTAATTATTTTAATAAAAATGTCCACAAATTAATTTTAAAATGTGTGAAATGGAGTTGGTTAAAAGAACCTGTGAATCTTATTTGTTCCCCAACTTCAAATACAATAATTCAACGGAAAAATTAAATGTGTGGAATTAAAATTATTTTTTCCAAAAAATAAATAATTAAAAAAAAGAAACGAAATATTTAGAAAAATAAGGTGAAAAAAGATGTGCAAAACCTTTGTATAAAAATGGGATTTAAAATTTTAAAGAATATTATAAGTTTTATTTTGGATTTAAATATGCTTCTGTCCCTGTATTTTCGACTTTGATTCATTTTGATCCACATGCTTTTAAAACGTTTATTTTGGTGAGTAAAGTGTCTCGTTGAGCTAATCTCATGTCGGCATTCATTTTGGTTACTGTACTTTTAGTTTTTGTTCATTTTAGTCTATGTACTTTCAAAACGTTTGTTTTTTATCCCGTACTTTAAAAATTTTACTATTTTAATCTATTCATTTTCCTTTGTATCTCATTTATTTCGATTAAAATTTTAATATATCACTGAACTCACTAAATTTTTCGAAATGTATAATAAATTTTGTAAATATAGATTAAAACAACTACTTGTTTTGAAAATACATGAATTAAAATAAATAATTTGTTCAACATAGGAATTAAAATGAACTAAATATACCTATAAAAGAAAAAAAAAAGACAAAAATAGAGAAAAAGAGAGAGAAGAAAGAAAAAAAGTGATTGGCTTCTTCCTTCTAACTTCTTTCCCACTTTTAATTTTCACTTTCATTGCTTTGTCATACTTATGTTTTATTTTTCCCTTTTCTATGATAAGATTAATTGTTTTTTTTTATTATTTTAATTTTGATGAATAAAAAAGGGGTGGGATCAAATTAGCGTCACCTGGCGTTTACCTGTTCAAGTTACAGCCTCATTTATCACCGTTGATTGAGTAAGATTCATCAAAAAACTTCGCATTTAACTACTCGTTGATTTTTAAATCACAAATTGTTTTTAAAGTTATTTTGTACTTCATAAATTTTAATAAATGAAATCTTCAAATTATTTTTTTTAATCAACAACTCCAAATTTTATATTATCTAACCATTTGTTTATCGTCACTTTCGCATGAAATTACAAATTACCCATTATCTTATCTCTCGTATTCTCTCCCTTTTCTTCTTCCTCTCAGCTCTTTCATTCTCTCTCTTATTCATTCTTCCATTTCTATACAAATCCTTTTTCCCTCTTTGTGATTTGATTGTTTTTTACTATCAAATTTTTCTAAGTACTTCAAGTACGTGCACTCTTCTCTCTCCTTTTTCTTTCTTCCATTTTTTTCTTTACCACATCTCATTGGATTTTTTTGTTTTGATTTTAACTCCATTGTTGGAGCTTAAAATTCAAAAACAAAATAACAAATACATGCACAAAAGAATGAGTCAGACCTAAAAGAGAGGTAAAAACTCAACAAAGAACACCAAGAACAAAGAGTTCACATAAACCCCCCACATAAAAAAAAAATAGAACACACAAAAAAGGCTCTCGCTCTCGCTCCTCTCGCTCCCGCTCTCGCCCCTCTCGCTCCCGCTCTCGACGTATGTCTCTCATCGAAAAAAAATCGTAAATAGAGCAGCTTGTTGCTTGTTTTTTCAGAGAAGGTGAAGAAAAAAAATAGGAATGGAAAGAGGCGGCTTAAGAGTGATGAGGAGGAAGATAATAATAAATATTTAGGGTTTTTTTAGAGTGTGTAAATAAGAGAGAGAAAGTTGGTTGAATTTTCAAGAGAATTTGTAGAGAGAGGAAAGAGGAGAGAGAAATGGATGAGAAAGTAATAAATTGAAGAAAAAATAAAGAGGGTAAATACGTATTTTCATATAAAATTGATGTCAGTAAATGTTTACAAAACATAAATGAGCAGAGGGGTATATTTCATAATTTGAAAAATGCTATTTAGCCCGATATCCCTTGTCAAAATGTCAATTACGTTTTTAACTATTTGGATTTTTTTTTCTTTTGAGCCAAATAATTATTTGGATTACATTTTTCAAAAATGTCAAATTAAATTGTCAATTAAATTTCTGTTTCTACTTGGTACCTAAACTTCTAAATATTCTATTTTAGTTCATAAACTTTATATCTAAAAGATTATTTAGTCTTTGTCATTTATCTTATTTAATAAAATATTTAAAACCTAATATGCATACATTTATTTATTCGTTTATCCATCAATAAATATTTATGGACAAATTTTTGAAGTCACCGTGTTTAGACATCTTTTTAAAATGAATTTAGTTTTTTATTAAATGCTTGCTGAAAATTAACAATCACAGTTAAAATAGATATTTAAAGGTTTAATGACAAAAATAGACTAGCAATAAAGTTCATATACCCAAATAAATTTCAAATTTATATTTTCTTGAAATGTTTCATTTTAAAGTATAAATTAATTATAGATAAATTTCTCTGTAAAAAAATTATAGATAAATTTCAGTCTAAAATATGTTTTTTCTCTTTAAAATATAGCATAAGTGATATTATCGATCAAAAATAGCCTTGACACCTGGAGAATAGAGGAAGGTCGGAAAGACTAGATCTCCTCTGAAGACCAACCAAGGGAGGGTCGACCTTCGTACTTAGCCGCAAAACTAAACTGGAAAACTTCTATTTGGTTGAAGGTCTTACCATCCCCAATATCATATATCGGACAGATCGACATTTGGAACGACATAAGAAACTGACTGTTAAATCACTTATCGGATCTCCCACCTATAAATAGAGTGTTTTACTCCCGTATCAGGTATCACATTCTAACTCGATCTCTATACTAAGGTCGAATTTAAACTAACTTGAGTATTGAGGTGTTTGCTTATTTTGTGCAAATCTTTCCTAGTCAAGTAACACTCAAGCTCATTCCCGTCGCCTACATTGTCCAATTCCAACCTTGACCGAATTCATTGCATAAACAAGCAAAGCTGTTCTAAGTTTGCCTTTTACAATTTACATTACATTTTAAGTTTGATTTACATTTGGATTATACTAATTTTTTAAAATTTCAAACTTTCTCTTATATTTAAAATACATTTTTATTTTATGCTAGTCAACAAAACATTAATAACTTCTTCCTAAGTGAAGGGTTTAAATAGTAACATCCTAAAAAGACGTATGAAATTATTAAATTATTTAAAATAAACTCTAAATTGATGGAAAATACTAATTTAGATTATAAAACTCAAAATCAATAATATATATCTTCCAAAATCCCATTAAATCCCCCTAAGTTCCAAAACAAAATTATCTTTTATAAATAATAAAAAAATATCTAGCTAAAACATTCCTCTACTTTCACTAATCTACTTCCTGTAGTTTCAAATTAGTTACAAATTTCTATTCTTATAATATAGCAATTGAGGAGTTATAATTTATGAACACATTTTTACCTCTCATATTTATGCATATATAAGAAATTCTATCAAATATTAATAATATTTTTCATAATATACATACTAAATCAACCAAATTTAAGCGAGAAATACTAAATTGTAACATATTAAAGTTATTAACTCAATAGTATAAAAGAGGCAGTTGCAAATATGACAAAAACATTTAGTAAAATTAACAAAATAATAAGTTCATTTAGTTTTTTTCAAATATAGTATTTTTTTAAATGGAGGTTCAATTTTAGAATGATAACTTTACCCAAATAATATATATTTATAATATATTTGTAATATATCTGTAATATATCTAACTACTGATATATGTATGTGATATATATCTAATATACTACTGATATGAGTATCTGATATTCTTGTAATATGTATATGATATACATCTGATATAACATTGGTATGAGTGTCTGTGCAATATGTATGTGATATACATTTGATATACTATTAATATGTATATAATTTGTGTTATATTCGAAAATTTTAAAACCACGTGACATATTTTAAAATATATATTTTTTTATTTTTTACTACCTACCACAATTTTCCGATTTAAAAATACGCTTCAATACAGGGATCAAAAAGTATTTTTTAACTAAAAAAATATTTTGTGATAAAAAGAACATGATATTTTGTCTTTGATACAAAGTGGGAATCCCATGAGTTTGACTCATTTGGTGCCTTTGGTTATTTTTTCTTCCTTTTTTTTTTACTTTTTTTTCTCTCTCTCTCAGATCTGCCCACCTAGAGAGAGAAAGGCTCGTAAAGGTCAACAAACCAGGTGGCATTTCAGCCGTTGGATTAGTTAGCCCATCAAATTAGTGAACCAACCCTCGTTCCAAATCAGTATATTAAATATCCTCCCGACATTTCATATATAATAAACTCTTGATATTAATATGAAGGATAAATCAAAATTTTTATAATATTGTAAAAAATAGATAAAATATAAAAAAATCTATGAAAATCACTCGTAGAGATATAATATTAATATTAATCATTTTAAACTTATTTAGCATCTCTATTGGTCGAGATTTAAAATTAACTTATTTAGCATCTCTATTGGTCGAGATTTAAAATTTTGTTTTTAATGGCTGAAATTAGTCCTTTACTTTTTCTTAATTTTTGTTTTCGGGATTTTGGATTATAGGGGTGGGCCCTACAAAGAGTCATCATTCATGGCAAGCAACATTATTTTCTCCTAGTTCTAGATGTGTTATCCTGTACGGATACTAATATATTATAATAATATTATTTTGGTCTGATCTTTACATCTCAGCCGTCCATCCAAACATAATGCCTTCCTTAATTTTCTCTCTTTCGTTCATTTACGTGATTATCTCTACTTTTAATACTTTATTATAAATCGGCATTATATCTTTTGCTTATAAAATAATATTCGTCGGCCTTTTAAATTATGTTATTCGTCTCTCCACTTTTATTTTGTATTTTTCTCCATTTTTAGATATACTTATCTATTTGACTTGTAATGATTTAGTTTCTGTAATTTTACATTAATAACAGTTTATTTTCTGAATTTAGTATGTAACAATTTTGGATGTGTATTCAAAATCTCTTCATTTTTTCCATGGATATGTTTAGCAAATTAAAGAAAATTAATTTTATCAAAGTTTAAAATCATTATTTACATACGGTGATTTGATAAATCTATTATACTTAAAATTATTTTTTCAAAATCACTCATTCTACCACCACTCCAAGATACATATCTTTAGTCACTTTAGTTTAAAGTCGGTAACAATTTAGTCCACATTACAAATTTTTTTATTAAGATTCAATAAGATTTATGATATATGTAGATTGATAAACTGATGAAGGATCAACTATCCACTATTATGGGTTGACATACTGGTCTAAAGGGGCCAAAGAGAATTTTAAATAATCTAGAGAGAATTTTAAACTCCGTGATGGTCACCTACCTACTTAGACTAAATTATTACCTATTGAAGTTCAGTGACCAAATGTGTTTTTTAACCTTCAATGGTTTATTTTACGTTGTACTAAAAAAAATTAAAACAAAAATTTCAAATTTCGATATATATATTTTTAACTATTGAAAGACTCCAAATATGGAGGTGGGATATTCAACCATTCTTTTAGTTCAACAACATGTGGAAGTGGAGATTCGAATCCTTGACCTTTTCATAAAATATATAGTTTAGAAGATTCATCCTTCGCGTCTCACTTTTCTTATTTTGACTAAACATATTGCCACTACTTTCAAGTGGAGTTCATCGACACTTCCACTATGGGACTAGAGAGATCCCATTGACATCCTGTTTTCGTGCTTCTCCTCCTTCTTCTCCCCTGAACTAATTAGAAATGAAAAAAAGTCCCGCTTCCATTGGGACCCTCTCTGATAAGGAAATACATTTTTTTGTATCATATTCAAGTGATTTTATTTGTATGAAAGCCTCGAAACATTATATTATGCTCAGATTGGCATGAGATATCCGAATCTTCACCCTTATAGAATTTTCAAACTTTTGTATTCATACATTAATAAAATGATAAAACATTTCTATGCAATTAATTTAATACGCTTTTGAAATAAATTACCTCAATTTCAAGTAAAGTGATTTGAGGTTTTATCTATTGAGGTATGTTCAAATTGACTTAAATAAATTACGTATCACGATATATTTCTTATATAAATGTAGAATTAGTGTATCTTTTTCAACAAACGATTTAGTGACAGTTAACAACGTTACTAAATCCCATTTCAATAATACTAACGTATTTTAAATAATAAAAGTTATTAGTTAATATGAGTTTAGTTCAGCGGTAACTAACACATATCTCTAATTAAAATATTATGAATTTGAATATCTCACCTACTCGTGGTACACTCAAAATAATAATAATAATAATAATAATAATAATAATAATAATAAGATAAGTGCCTTTTATGTTAGGATCTCAATCACATAATAATAATAATCAATTTGATGATGCAGCCGATAAGTTATTTGATATACACTATCAATAATTTATACTACGAAAAAATGTCTATTAATTAGAATTCAATTATTACCAAAAGAAAAAACCTATTAAAAATTACTTTTTCTATATATTTTTACTCAGTTATGGATTGTTACTGTATGCTAAGAGTTCTAACAAATTTTTTGTCTAAAGATTTAGTAATTGATTTTCACTTCTCATAGTTGGTGACTCGATGTTATTGATAGACTTCGACATCACATCACATTTTTTTCGAGAACTAATTTTATAAAATTTTTTCCCCTTTCTTTACTCAATTACGTCGATTATTACCATATACCATAGAATCATAATCACAAATAAGAAGCCGAAGGTATGGATATTTAATTTTTTTATAACACTCGTATAAATGAAGATACTAAATTTTTTATCAGCAGTGCAAAAATAGAGAGAGAAATTTGATGTGTACAACTCGAAATAATCTCATCCCCAATATTATTTTTAAAATAAAAATATACCCCATTAAAATTCAAGATATTTATACCGTGGCACACTATTTTATTTATTAACAAAACGAAAACTCTTTATAAAATTTGTCAAATTTTGATTTTATGTATTTTTTAACTTTAGAATATATTTCAATTATACTCTTTATCACTTACCATGCTTCATTTTAACTTTAATTATTGAATATTGTTTTAAAACAATCCTTTCATTATTTTTCCAACTTAAAATGAAGATAGAAAATATGATGTCATGGTGAAGCCAAAAAATCTTAGCCATAGTATAAATGACGTTATATAATTTAGAGGCAGGGAAACAAATTTTGGAATTAGGGTAAAATATCATTGGGAGGTAAGTACACCCCGAGGACAAACAAAATTTGGGCCTCTATCCACGATGAATAGACGAAAATGAATGTTAAGAGGAGGAATATACAAACAAAGAAATTCAATACAATTGAATCTAAGAGACCATTTTTTTTTTTTTTTTTTAGATTTGTTACATTTGAGTATGGAAAATTGTAGTCGATTTTTTTTTATTTTTCCTCCTTTCCATGGACCCACGCTTCCACAAATTTTCTCACATAAACATATTCCTCTCATACTAAACTTTCTCTCCAACTTCTTTTCTCATTCAACTTTTCCAGTATTTGAGTTGAAGAGGTTGTTACTTTTACAAATGCATGACTTTTCTCATAATATGTGACTTTTCCAACATTTAAACAAAAACTATCTCCTAAATCCAATTCCTTCTCTAATCGAAACAATTTTGAATGAGATAAAAACCCTTCAACTCTTTACATATATTCCACTCTCAAAGTACGTTGGTGTGTAACTTTTATTTTTCAACTCATTGTCGCATTTCATCGGTTGCTATTTAAGAGTAAGGAGTTAAAATGAAAATTTTGAAACTAAGGGTACACTTGGTATAATTAAAATTTGTCATGTGCCACGTGTACCGCTATTTTATAAGTTACTGGAACGTTAATTTTCTATATTTATTTGAATGAAAAAATTGACGGAAGATTAATTTTGAAACAAATTTAAAGTTTTAAGAGGAAAAATGTAAACTCTGGTTTAGAGTAGGTTGGAATTTATCTTAAAATTCATGAATATTTTGTATAATTTAACCCAACAGAGAAAAGAGAAAAGAATAAAATTAAAAATATTGATTGATCGCGTGGAGCCCACCACACCTCATAGGAAAAGTCGAGAGGCGAGAAGGCAACACAGTTGACGAGGGAATGATCACATGTGATCGCTCAGATCAGACAAGTTATTCAGAAGACCACAAATACTATTTTAACTTCTATACTTTTAATTTCAAAATATTTATTTTTGTCTCTATAATTTTTTAAATGGACCATTTTAATCCCTTAATTTTATTTTTAATTTCATTATTCTAGGACAATTTCAACTCGACACTGTATTCAATAGATCATTTGAAATTTAACCTTGACTCTATATTAAATAGTTTCCGTTATATATATTTAATAAAAAAAGATTTATGTTATATGTAGAATTTGTGTGGAAATTACAAAGACAAAACGAATATCTTAAAAATATATAGATTAAAATGAATTAAAGTTAAATTTCAGACATAAAAATAAACAAAATTACGAACAACTAAAATAAACCAAGGGAGAAGCTTTAACCAAATCCAAATCTTTACTTTTCAAGCTGCAATGATTTTCTTGATCTTGATTGCCACGTGTCAAACGATACAGCGTCACCAAAATTTTCAAGTGGAAGGCACCAAAATGTCAACCACAAATTTACAAAAATTATTTATATATTTCAATTCTCAATCGTTTACAGGTATTCACTTATTTAAATTATATTTTTGGTTGGTAAAATTTTTATATTTTTTTTTATTCATTGTCTTCAAAATTATGCAAAAAAATTATTTAATAATTTATCTTTAGTCAAATATCATTTGTTTATTTACATGATAGGTAGATCTTTACCTAGAAAATTATTCGAAACCAAATATAATAGATCAAGTGCCCAAATTTAAAGCATATCATTTTTTTTTTTGGTTAGAGTAGTCTTAAAAAAGAAATTAATGGCAAAATGCTGAAAAAATAGCTTATTGTTATTATTTTTAAGTTTAGAAATAGCTTTTTATACTTAGAGAAATTCCACTCTATGAAATAAATAAAATGTGCAATTTTTAAAATGTCACCATATTTTTTTCTTCAAATATAGTAAAAATGTAACTTTGTTGACTACTTTTTAGTTATATTTGAGTTTAATATAGATTACGTTACTTTAAAAAGTTCCAAACTTTCTACCAAATACATATTTATTTTATTTTATATTACAACTAAAATAGAATAAATAGAAACAAGAATATGATTTAATTTATGTTTTTTAAATTTAATCATACTCAACTTACAATGATTTTATATTTTAGAATTAGTAATTTTTCAATCGTATAATAGATTTTATGCTATATATATTTTAAAGTATGATATCAAACTTGGTACATCAAAATTGTAACAATATCATATAAGATTTCCATTAAACAATAGAAAATTATAACAACAAATACAAAATATACTTACATTATACCACTAAAATAAAACATTTGAAAATATAATTATCACAAAATAAAATTGTTAGTGAAACCATTTATAGGAATTAAGGTGTAATTTTGTCTTTTTTTTTTGTTTAATAAAAAAAAGAGAAAAAAGAAACATGACTTTAACCCTAACAAAATTTTCTCTATAAATTTATATGTAATCCTTAAATCGTGGTCAATTTTCAATTTAAAAATGACAAGTTTAAAGCATTGAGGAGGTAAAATTTAATAAGTTGGAAAACTAAGCTTAACTATTTAAATTCATAAATTAAAATTAAATTACCAACATGAACCTAATTTAATTAGTTAAAACATATGTCATTGATAAAAAATCAAAGATTCGAATTCCGTTCTACATATCGTGGAAATAATTATATATATAGATATATATATATATTTGTTTTTGGTTTGAAAATATTAAAATATGATATTCATTTTTAAAAGAATAGAAAAAATCTAAGAAAAAGAGACTGAGAATTTGATTCTTTTAATTTTTTTTTACTGAAACCTATAATTCCTGACTGTTTTTTTTTTTGCCTTAATGGCTAAGGTATTTGTTTATTCCTTGAGATAATATTTTAATAAAGAAACCCCAAAAGAAAGTAGGGGTAAAAAAGTAAATATTTATTTCTACATGACAAAAAGCATTGAAAGATAGAACCAAAGCAAGTAGTATTAAATTTCACGCGGAAGGATCTTCAATTTGGGATATATTTCTTTTTCCAAAAAAAAAAAGAAAAAAAATTGTGTTATATTTGGTTAATCTATAACCAAATTAACTTTATTTTTATTTTTATAATTAGATTTTATCTTAAAGCTTTGGTTTTGTCTTCAATTTTGTCTTTATTTATTTATTTATTTATTTTTGGGGTCTTTATCTTCTTCTTCTTCTTCTCTCTATTTCTTTTTTCTATTAAACAATTTTTTGTAAGATTTGGAGTTTAACGACAAATTTGATTTTTAGCATGGTCTAGAATTTTCTTTAAGGAAATTATATATTTTCATTTTTAGAAATTAAAAAGTATTAAGATAAATACATTGTAAGTCATGCAAATTTTAAAACTATTTCTCAATATTAAAATTACAACAACCGTCTTTAATAGGTTATTGAACTTTGATATATTTAATATTTATTTAAAATTAACGCAACTATTAGACGAAGAAGTGAATTTGCTTTAAAAGTTCGGAGACGTATTAGATTCTAAATTGAAAATTTAAGAACCTTTTAGATACTTTTTAAAGTTCAATAACTTATTAGGTAGTTCTGGGACTTAACAGACACAAAAAACTTGTAATTTAACTCATTTTTAATTTACAAAATATTATGTTACTTTTATGAGTGTATTTTTAAAAATAAAAAAATTATTTGAAAATGTTGAAAAACCTCAATAAATAAGGGATAGAAAGTCAAAAGTGGTAAACTAATATTTCAATCCAGTGGACTTTATAAGAACATAAAATAGTCAATGCAAATTGCAAAACCTATATAATGGCAAATGCTTTCAATGGGTGTTTTTTCTTTAGTTTAATTTTTCTATATTCAATTTTCTTTGAATGGTTATTAGGACTTTGTGTTATGATTATTGATGTAGCAAGAAAGTCATCTAAGAGAGAGAGGGTAGAGAGAGAATATAGAAAATTAATTTTGAAGTTTTTACTTAAAAAGATATCGAGAATTTTTATTATTTGACTTTCCACACGAATTCTAGTCCCTAAACTTTTTAAAATAATCATTTTAGTATGTAATATTATTCTTACACATTAAAGTGTTAAGAAAAAGCTGATCAAATCAACCCAACTCAACCCATATCGTTTGAGTTAGCTTATCAATAAATTTAAGTTGAATTTAACCAACCCAAACTTATTATTAATTTTATGATCATTTCTTTTATTTACCATATAAAATTATATATAGATATATTAATTTGACTTTATTTAATTCAATAATTATTTATGCATTATTTATTCTCTGACAACTTTTAAAAATAACTTCTAATGTTTTTTTAACGTAATTTTTCACCATATAAATAAACATGGACTTATAGATCTTAATTCAATGTTATAAAATATGTAAATAAAATTCTAACATATTAGCATTTATTTTTTTTTGTTATATAATATTTTGAATGAGTGACTCGAATTATCTAAACCAACCCAAAATATTTCATGGTTGAGTTTAATTTGAGTTCATTATTGAACAGGGTCGTTTAGTTGAATAGATTTACAACTGGAATAATTGGGTTGGATCTAAAAAGTACTTCAATCCAACCCAACTCATAAACACCTCAATACATATATTCAAATCCACAGCATCAATGGCTAAAAAATTGTTTTTTCTTAATACATCAAATTGGGGGTAAGAGATTTCAAACATCCAACTTCTCAGAGAATCCATTGATCCCTAGTTATGTTTGTAATTAGATAAAAAAAATTACGGATAGAGTAACAATAATGACCCATATATATTTAAGTTTAGAGATTAATATTAAAATTTTAAAAGTATGAAGAGTAAGATAAAATAAATTTTTTCTTCAAAAATAAAATAAATGAAATAAAAAAAATCTTTTTTGATACGAATAAAAAAAAGGGTTAAAGTTCAAGAAAAGGATGAAATTTAAACTTTTATTCTATTTTGGTTTATAGACGGGCAAGATTTATTTTAATTTAGAGTTTAAACTTTCAAAGATTTATTTTAGACTCTAATTTCTCCTTAAAAAAACATTTTTGTCATGGTTATTTTCTTATCATTTTATATCCTTACCTCATCCACTTTATATGAGTTCAATTAATTCACAAATTTAATTCCGCATACCATTAGTTAAATATTTGACGACAAAATAATAGTAATAATAGCAATAGTTATATCTAAAAAAAAATTAAAGATTAAGATACATATTTAAAAATTTATAAACCAACAAAATAAATTTAAAAGATAAAAATAAGATTTAATGCTCAATTAATTATGATTTATCCCATTTGGTGGAAACGTAATGGTGAGAGATAAAACTTCCTGACGTTTCCATTTGCCAATTGGTGTAATAATTGATTTTTTTCTTTATTTTATTTTATTAATAGTTTATTTCATTCTATTAAAATTTAAAGTTGGCATTGTGAATAATCTAAATTGATTCGTTTTTCTGAATTTATACTTTGAAATAATTCCTATTATAAAAATCAAACTATATAAAAATAATTTTGATCATGTGAAAAATACTTTTAAACATACCTTAATATTTTTCAATGATATAAAAGTGATTTTAGAAAATGACAAAAGTAATTCTAATGGTACCAAAATCACTCACAAGCATGTCATAAATAAAGTGAGATATGTTATTTTTGAGTTAAAAAAGAACGTCATAGAACGATACATATAAGAATGATTGAACAATAGATTTTATTGGAAAATTATGTGGTGTAGATTTTACAAAATTATTTTTAAAATATAAAGGCACGTCGTCCAACAAATTTGAGATTTGGAAATTGTGAACTTTCCAACAAATTTATATGCAGTTACAAATTTAGTCCGTGAACTTTTGATATTTGGTATTTTTAGTCTCTAATCGATAGCAACTTTCTTATTTACATCTTGAATTTTCAATTTTGATTATAATAAGTTATATTGTCATTACTTACTTTACTCAAATATGTTGACATGTCACTCTCAACTAAGGAATGATGAATTGACATAATGTACACTAGAGTGAGCATAATTCAGCGATAATTGACATATATATCAAATCAAGAGGTTGTGAGTTTGATTTCTCACCCCCACATGTTGTACTAAAAAAAGTGTACTACATCAATATTTAAGTAATAATATTCACGATATAGAGTTATTATTGGAATCAAAATTGAGAGTTCATAAACGTAATCACAATTTTGACGAGTTTAGAGACTAAGTTTCTTTGTAATTTGACCTAAAAACAACTATAGTTTACCCTTATAATTAGGGGTGGAATAGAGCTTGCCACATGACCTTATCGTTAGGAAATGTGTCTGAGCTTCAGCTTGGATAGACTAAGAACGAGACGAGCCAGGAAAAGTTACCTCTAACTGACCCAATGAATGCTCAATTTGGCATTGACCTGAAAACACGGATGCCACAAGCATAAATTTGCTAAACATTAAGTATTAAAACACTGAAATGACACATTACATGTTTCCCCCTGTAAAAGACATGACCATTTCCTCTAAAGGTATACAATTTCTACGCAACTTCAATAAGATCGATTTGACACCAGATCGAACTAAGTGCTAACTTAAACTTTATAGTGTATGTGAACGAATACCACACCAATACAAGATTCTCACCTCGTGTCAAAAACCGACCCATCACCTTGTCTAGCATTAAACACTTATCTCTTGTGCAATTGAAGGCTTTGTAGAATGGGAGAATGGAGTGGGCTGATGATTCACATAGTTTATTAGGTCCAAAGCATAAGCAATAGGAGTCTAAATTTTAACCTAAATAAATACATTGCCATGTGATTGTCTCTACTTTCAAAATATTTGTTTTTTTTTCCTTCTTTTTTCTTTTAGGCCACTTCTCTTCTATGTGCATGCATCCCACCTCAGCCACTTAACTTGAAAATTTTATTAATTAAAATGGCAATATGCCTCATACCATGCCTATTTTTGGAAATTATTAAAAGTACTTTTTTAATAAAAAAAACATTATTAAGATGTTGTCCCTTTCACAAAAAGTAAATATGTTTTTTGTATTAAAAAAACCTACCTGTTTTCAAGTCGGGCTTTAGAACAAGTTTATGTTTTAAAAAATAAAAAAATAACTATTTTTTTTATAGGGAAAACTTGTTTGATAGAATAAGTTTTAAGTTATATTTTTCAAACAAAAAAATGAAACATTTTGTTGGATACATGTTTTGTAAATTAATTATTCATATATAATTATTTATTATCTTTTTTTAAGTATGACTTGATTTAAATGTATTATATCTAAAAAATAATAAAAAACATAAAATAAATTATAAGTGCGTTGGGTAACAATTCTTGTTTATTTTTATGTTATATTTATTATGCATTTTATAAGTAAAATATGATAAAAGAGTTAGTTTTTATTCAATGTTTGAAAAAAAATTGAAACAACAACCAAACACTTTGAGAAACAGTAATCAAATACTTATATTTCTCAAAAAAGTTAGAAATTAAAAAGTAAATTCAAAATTTGGTATACAAAAGAATTTTAAAAAAAGAAAGTTAGATCCAAACAATCCCTTAATTTTTTAAAGGTTAGAGAAAATCCCATTCTAGACGGTGTATAAAATAACGTGCTATTGTATTAGGTGTTTGTTCAATAGATAATTTTGTCTCTTTTATAATTCTTTTTTCTAAAACAATTTTTTTTTTTAATATTACCAACCTAAACCTAACAACTCACTAAGAAAACCTCTTTTTTTTTTTTAATGGTAATATATATTTTTTTAACTCTTGATATTAATCTATTTTTTTCACCTCTAATAGAAAGTAGAGATAACCTAAGATCGATTTTTTTTCCCTTTCATTGAAAGAATATTCATATTATTATATTACATACAAAAATTACATCGAAACACATCAGAAAATTCAGTTTATAAAAAATATGAACTAAAACTTGGCCTCTCTGAACCTCAGTTTTGAATGGGGGATTCAGAAGAGCTCCAGCAACATTCATAGCTTCAATTGGCACAAAAATCAACATTTTTGAAAAATTAACGTATCATCAACATTCAACACCACAAATTTTTGCAACGTTTCTTAATGTACAAAAATTGGGAAGTAGAAAAAATTATACAATGAAATTGACCAGAAAAATTGTCTGCTCAGGAGAGCTGAATCATGGTCCAAGTCATTCTGTAGATGGTGAGGATAATGAGAGATTCAAGAGGAAACCCGCCATGATACCGACAATGCCCACGAAGATGGCGAAAGTAAATGAGAAGCCAGGATCGCTTTTTCGATATTTTCGTCTCTTCAGCATGTCCTATTGGGAAGTAATTGGTACATAAAGCATTAAAGTTGTTATCTACATTCTACAGTGATTTGGAAGAAACATTGACAATATTTTTTCCCTCTTTGATAACAATTATCTTCGATAATTTAAATCCATGATATCTCAAGGACCTAGACTTGAGGTGGCCAGAACCTCCCAAGTATTAGTAGGGTGGTCATAAGCATAATGCAAAAGCAAAAAAAAAAAAAAATCAACAGATCCATGTGGTAAGGGTAGGAACTAAGAACCAAATAAATATTGAACACAAAAAATGTAATGTCAAATGAATGATAACAGCTCTCCTCAAGGAAATATGAAATGCACATATCATCCATGTTCAAGTATATATGCAATTCTATGAATTTGACATGCCAGATTTATAGGATACAACCTAATAATAGATCAAACCAACTACCATTGATGATACTGGACCCCACCTTGCTCATTTCCCTACATAAATCTTCTCACTCAGAGCCCTATGCTATTAATCATTATAAGGTTGTTAAATTATTAATTGAAACGTCTATAGTTTTTTAATCTCGAATTAATAAAATGCACGTTAACAATTTTGCGCAATCCTACTATTCATCTGCTGGAAATGTACAACTGGGAATTTCAGACAACTAATAACATATGAATATCCATTGAACAAGTTCAACAACATTTGGACTTTACAAGTCCTACATCAGCAAAGAAGCACAACTTCAAACCTAAGAAGCATAATAGAGAAAACGGGTGTAACTCACCAGTTCCTGTTGTAATTGATGTGTTTGCCTAATAGCCATGTCTCTTTCTTCCTTCAGACGTTGTAAAGCCTGATGATGGACCCCGATAAGGAAATATAATAACAATCTATATTTCACTTGTTGAAAACTTGGAATAGTAAAAAGCAAGCCTATAGAAGTTTTATGATTGATAAAGCCTTAAAAATAGCTTAAATTCTGATAGACCCTGATTACGAAGGTGCAAGGTTGTAAAATGTAAAAGAATGAAAGGGAAGATACGTGATAATGTGTAATAGTTGGGTGTTAGTTGAGTGTGCTTGTGGATACTCGAGTGAGGCCCTTGAGTATTAGTTACAGAGAGAGATTCTGGAGGGCACTTTTTGAGTGAATGGTCATCTTGTACTCAGATTGAGTCGAGAGGGGAGGGATACATAAATAATCTGATTTCTAGGCAAACAGCAGCTTAAGGATGTGTAGACGACTATTGGACACCATATCTAGAACCAATATTTAATAAAGAGGAGGCAGCATAAATAAAAAGGATGTTTCAAATTTTCTTATCTCAACCTATATCTATTGCAAGTACACAGTTACATTATAACATAGTAATTTAGGGGACAAAGTAAAAGGTCTAAAAGAGATATATTAATGCAGGGGACAAAAAAGAGAATTTCAGCACTCACAGAGGAGCTTTGGGATGAGTTCCTTTCATCTTCTGAGTTCCCTAAAGCTGATGAAGGAGAAAAATAGATAACCTTAAGCTTGCATTCCTCAATTGCCCTTCCACTTTCCTTGTTGAACTGAAAAACGAGGAAATAAAGTTTCCATGATGCTTATTAGAATGAAATGGTATATTCATTCAAATGGAGGCCGCACAAGTCAAAACTTACAGCATCAGCCGGAAGCTCATCTACATCAGTATTTGGAGGGACTATTGTACTTTGTAAGAGAAACTTATCTTTGCAATGCATATCTGGAGGATACTCGCGCTGCGCTTGGAGGGTCACTGTGGATCCAGCAGCAACAATGGCATTAGTTAAACAGGTAAAGACAAACCTTGAGGAATCCAGAGAGAAAACTGGAGTGCAAATAATAGTTAGGTACTTAGGTTTGCTGTTAGTAGCAGTTAACGTCGCTCGTGCAAAGGAAAAAATTATTTGTCAAGGGCACCTACTAGTTTTACTTTTACATGAGGCAGTAAAATGTACTACAATTTTCCAATTTCAAAATGAACCAACATTAATTTGATTGCAAGCTTGAACCATAAATTAAAATCAAGGAGAAGAAATAACGGTTTGCCATTTCATTGCAATTGCATCCTCAAATTTTTCGACATTGTGCAAAAAAAATTATTTGAAATTTATAGAACCAAAATGCTAATGTAACAATTAAGACCTCTTATGATGCAAGAATCCCAAGGCTGTACAACACCAGTGTTGGGACGCACAAAGTACTTCTTGGGTGAGGTCGTTTTGACCTAGCATGAGCGATAGAGAAGTACATTTGAATTTAGTCCAATATAAAACATGCAAAAAGCTTTCCAAAATAAATATTCAATATCAAATGTATGTGCATTTTCATTAATTAAAAAAAGAAAAAGAAAAGAAAACTATTACCTTAAAGGCAACATGATGTTCTGTGTTGTTTGCAACTTTAAGATCACAAAAGCTCTGCTTGTCCAACTCAACTGATGATATGGGTCCCATGTTCATAAGTTCAAAACACAAAAAAGTCCACCAGGAAAATAGTTGTAACAAAGTCGCATATAATGGCACAACAAAACTTCACCCATGAACAAACAAAACCACTAGCTGAACATCCTTATCTTTTTCTTTGATACAATGGGTTGCATAACATATGGATACGTAAGTGTTCTTTAATTCTTTCCTGAACCCAGTCTTTTCTAGACTCCATGGATTTAACTTCTAAGCATGCCATGGATAATACGAAAAGACTTTCAAACATTGAAAAAAAAGACATCAAAAATAAAAATAAACAATGTATACATTTTCAAGTGGTGTAAAAACTTCATATACCAAAAATATATAAACGTCTGCCAGGAAATAGCTTAATATCCCAACCATGGGTACGGAATACAACAGAGTATCCACTTGAGGAGTTCAATGACCAAACACCAAACATGAGCCATGATAAGTGCATCCAGTCTTAACCAGCTCAGCAATTATCAGCACTTATATGACAATGCCATAATTTAGACCTTATTTTCGTTCATAAGAGGCTTATGCCTCACACAGGAAAGGCTTACACCTCCATGAAAATACCTTGATGGACAAAAGGGAATTAGTACTTTAAATTGTAACACTCGATGAGAGGAAATTGGAAGTGTCACTGAGTTATTGAGGTATTTCAGCATGTTAGGTTTCAGAAAAATTTCCTCGTATGAAATCATCAACAACCATTATTAAATAAAACAACATGGACAGCAACTCCTTCCTCCCTCCACCTAAATCCATAGCCTAAAATTCAAATTTCTTCAACCCCACGACAAGAATGAACAAGATCAATCAGCCCTAACCAAAAACCAGCCAAGATTCAAGAAATAATCCACAAAGTTACATACTCTGGAACTTGAGCTCATCCGGTTGCACGGAGATTAAGCGATTCCCACCTCCAGCACTCATGACGGTGACGAAATCAGATTTTACAAATTCCACTCTACGAGGCGGCAACCATCAAAGGCAAGCACGAACAAAAAGAAAAACAATACCCTACAAATGGAAATGCGAGTGTTGTGAAAGAGGGAGAAAAAAAGAGAATTATAAATGAAAGACAGAGAGAAGTAAAAATACAAGAGAGAGTGGAAAAGGCAAAAGAAAGAAAAACGAGAGAGAGAGAGATTAAACCAGAGAGAAAATTGTGGTGGAGCGAATGGAGAGGAGAGTGGGGAATGGGGATTGATGGGTCAAAATTGTTCTAACGAAACATTAGGGTTCGAAAATTGAGGCAGCGGAGCAGGAATCGGATCGCGCTCAGGAGAGAGTGAAATATGGCCGAACGAAGAGAGAGAGAGCGAAAAGAGAGCTCCTCCGATGGCTACTGCAGAGCTTCTTCTTTCACTTGCAATGGCAGCCAGAGAGAGAGAGAGAGTGGGACACGTGTCACGAGGAGAGAGAGAGTGACGTCCGGTTCAAAAGGAAGTGGGATTTTTGTCTACCAGACTGTAAGTGGGCCCCACTGACGTGGCACCTTATTCAATAAGAAGGTTGACGTGTCACGTTCTCTTTTTCTCTTTATTTATTTATTTATTTTTATTTAGTTATTCGTTTCGTTCGTTCGCGGGATATGGTTGGTTGTTTTTGTTTAATATTCAGTTACATGATTACGAGCACTATTTATGGGGATATTATTTTATTTGTTGGATCTTATATATAGTTATGCCATCAAATAATAATAATAATAATAATAGAAAATTTACGAAAATCACTCTCTAATTGTATTGTTGTTATGATCGGATTTGATCACGTATAATTTCGAGCATTGGTGACGTTTTTCATTCCTGTATTCTTAGGATTCTATTGTTATAGTTACTTAGCTAGTATAAATTGCTTGTATCGATTATTGCGCTTTCTCTATATTCTTTTATTGTATGTTTGGATTCTATTTCCCTACATAAATGTGGAATGCAAACTCCACCATAGAGGTTGAGTACGTTACAGCTTGTGAAGTAGCAAAAGAAGCGGTTTGACTTAGGAAGTTCTTAACTGATTTGGAAGTTATTCCAAACATGAACTTGCCTATCACACTTTATTGTTATAATAGTGATGTTGTTGCAAATTCTAAAGAACCTCGAAGCCACAAGAGACAAGCATATCGAAAGGAAGTACCACCTTATATGGGAAATAGTGTAACGAGGCGATGTGATCGTCACAAAAATCGCTTCGGAGGACAACATTACTGATCCTTTTATGAAAGCGCTCACTGTTTGAGGGCCATCTAGAAAGTCTAGGTCTACAAGCATTGTACAAAGTGGGAGAAATGTAATGGGTATAGTGTATGTGATAAGACTTGATTTAATGCTAAAAAGTGTAGGTTTGCAGAGACTTCGAAAGATTCTCAAAGCGAGCCACCTGAATGACAGAATTAAGGAACGACTTGGGCCTAGTACTTGGGCTGGCAGATGTGACAAGACCGTTCGAAGTAGAGGCTGATGCTTTGAACTATGTGTTAGGCGGCATTCTCCTCCAAGATAGTCATCTTATTACTTACGAAAGTCGTAAGCTGAACAACGCATAACGTCTAAAGTATTGTGTTTGTTGGCATTAGGTTGAGTGGAATTGGACTGTTTTTCAGGTTGGCAGCAGGGTAATCATTTCCATCTATAATAAGAGTACTTTGAAGTTTCAATTTGATCAATCATCCTATAAACTTATTAAATTATTGTAATTAAACCTTTAAATATTGCAAGATGCACCCTATCACTCATAAACAAGTGTTGTCACAATCAAATTCTTGAATTATAAGGTTGTTAATAATGAAACTCAAATCTTTTGTTTTATTAGACTCAACATCAATTTAAAAAATCAAACTTTTCAATGGTGAATATTATAGTTTTTAAATTTTATTGAATTGAAAAAAAAAGAAACTTTGTTGAAATGTAACAACGTTTAAGAGTTTAATGATCTCAGATTGATCAAATTGTAAATTTTTTAATTAATTGAAATATTTATAAAAAAATGAAAGTGAAATATGAGCTTCAACTTAACTGTTAAAGACATATTGATATGTAGACTCAACCTGGTTTAATTGATTAAATAAATAAATAAATAAAATCCATCTCTTAAAATATGAATACCCATCCCACTCCATTGAATATAAAAATATAAATATATGGTACATATTTAAATCACTATTAAAAAATTATGATTTTGATAAATAACTTTATTTGTCATTATGGTAGGTTTTGAGTATGGAATTTAATTAAAGAACAACATCATGTAATAATTAAATACTTTAAAGTTGAGAGCTTATAGCATATAAAATCGTTATCATATTTGCAAAATATAGTTTGTCGAGAAGCTGAGAGATTGTAACGTTAGTCAGCCATATTTTTCAACGAGTTAAGAATATTTATTATGATAACACAAGGCCATAACTCTCATAAACTATATATATATTTTTAATAAGATTGCGACTACCCAAAAAAATATATTTAAGAAAACTACCAAACAAGTTATTGTTTATACAATAATTAATTAATTTTCTATATATGATATATGGTTTTTTAATAATTTAAAGATCCAACCCATGAACTACAATAATTAGTGTAGTTATTGAAGGGAGCAAACTTTGCTGGCTTCCCTCTCCAAAAGGCCTTTTTTAAATGCCTTTTTCTTATTTTATGCTAAGGATTTTAAAATACACAACTTTACAAGAAAAAGTGAGATTTACAGAGAATAAACAGACCTGAAAAAAAAAAGTGGTAGAAACAAAATAAGTCACCAATGAAACTAAAGCAAATAAACTGAACATTAAAAAAAAAAAAAACAAATGTAGACACAGCACAACATAATAACTTATTTATGAAAATAAATCCTAAGCAGACCTTATCCATGGTCGAGAGCTAGAACGAGCTTCATCTCGCCAAGCAGTAGGCATGAGCATAAACATCACTCCAAATGTATAAGGCCGGACAAGAAACATCCCATATATCTTGAATGTTTGTTTATTTTTTATTTTTTGCTAAATATATAATTTTATCCCTAAACTATGTCATTTTCGATTCTATCACATCACATAATCATGGACGAACTTATGTCCTTTCAAAATATCTATTTTAGTTATTATACTTTTAACTTTTGTTCATTTTAGTCTCTAAACGTCCATTTTGATACCTACACTTTTAAAAGTAATTATTTTGGTCCCTATTTGCAAAATTTTAACACAAAATTTATACACAATGAAAACATCTACATTTCAAAAAAACTAATAAGTGAAATGTCATACTAAACTTTTTATCGAAATAAATAAGATAAAAATGAATCGACAAAATGTCACTTTTAGAAGATACAAAGACCAAAATAATCCTTTTGAAAATACAAGAACTAAAATGAACAAAATTTTAAAATATATGAACCAAAATAGACGGTTTCAAAATATAATGACCAAAAATACAGAAACCAAATTAATATTTAAACTTTATCCATAAAATTTAAAATTTTGTAACAATAAAAGCTCAATTGTTATCCATTAGAATTGAATTTCCAAAACTTTAGCTTTGGTGAAAATGAGTTGAAAGTTTCATAAGTTGATAAAAAAAAGCTCATTCTTTTGAACAATGTTATGTCTATTCATTGATCAAACAAACAAAAGTGACTTTATTTTGTCTTCAATAATGGGAAAAAACAAAATTAAAAGAGAAAAAAAAAAGCCATTGTTTATAGTGGCCAATCATTTCTCGACGATTGAAACTCAATTTCTTCCCCTCAACCCTCTCATATCCACCTTCATAAATCCACATCAGTCCCCTCCCAACAATTCATTCTCAAAATCCATATGCCAGTGACTTACAGAACGGTCTCGAGAGGACTTCTTCGCATCGGTGAAATGAATCTCTGTCATTTTTTCCAATAAGTCGACGGCGTTACACCATTGGGATAGAAGACTGAGTCCTCTTCGGGGCCGAACTCCGTTTGCTAGTGAAGTTCCTGGGTTGGTTTGGCCTGTCCCTGCGAGAACTCCGGCCGGGATCGATAAGTGGAAGTCATAAAAAAAGATTTTCAATTCTAGAGAAAAGCAAGGTCTGGCGAATCTCGATTTGTCTCAAATATGTGTCTAAGGTACCCTTTTTTAGTTGCTCTCCGTATGGGTAAAGAAAAGGGCTGGGCAAGTAAGAATCCTAAAGAGCCTCGCCTAAAGGACCAGACCCGATTGAATCTTGATTGAAATCCTGGCGATATACCAAACCGTTTTCTAGCGTAACTGCGTTGAAACGTAACAAAATCTTACGGTCCCGAACTTGCTAAAGAATCAAAGTGTGAATGGCACTTTGATGAAGAAAGAATTTCCTTCGTAATTAAGCAACCGCGAAGGATACAGAGCGTTTAGGCTAATGAGAATCGAATTCTAAACCGACGTGGCAGGTTCCAAACCTCACCCTTGATAAAAAGAGAAAGGGAAAATGTAAAGACTACCATTAAAGCACAAGCGAGACTTACCATATCCATGTGAATTATGTCCCCTATCTCTATGAATATAAAAGAATTATTCCATTATTGCTCACTAATAATTATTATTCACTAATAATAGTGGAATCACTAGCGCATAGTCAAAAAGAGATTCGGGCACAACATCATTGATGAAACAATCAATCCGGAATATGAACCGAAAAATAAAAGACCTATTGAACCGATCATTGGTCACATTTTATTCATGAAATGGGTTGGATTGATATTAGTCTGGATACAGCAAATACCCACATTCTAATTATAGGTTTCCTTCGCCACCCCTTTGATCCTACAAAGCAAGAGTCGGTCGTTCCGAGCCGGAAAGCGTATCAAAGTCTAGTCCTTATGCGCCATCTCTACCAATGATGAAATCAAAATGAGGTTTGTCCCTCCTGCGTCTGCAGCTGTTGCTCACCCGACACGATCGTACGAGGCCAGCACAGTAGATGTCTTTACGGGACGCCGTGTCTGCTTCAACTTCACCCGTCACTCATGTCGTCTCACTGGCCGACCTTGACCACTGTTATTTTGAGATCATATCTAGTATTCAGAGTTTACCTCGATTTGGTACCGCTCTCGCGGCCCGCACCGAAACAGTACTTTACCCTTAGATGTCCAGTCAACTGCTGCAATGCCAACTTCCTTTGCTCCACTGGCTTGATTCTCAAGTCGAGGGCACTTCTTTGAAGCGCCTGTGATACACGCAGAAGAGTCAGCCAGAGCAAGTCATAGACAAGCGATTTGGCTAGCTGAATCGCCCAGCGAATGACTTGTCGAAGCATGATGCATGCGAAGAACGTACAACCGCAGTTTTAAAAAAAAAAAACCCAAGCAAAAATTAGCTTCTCCTGCCGACGAGAAAGAAGGGGGGGGGGGGGCAGGATTTTTTAGCCTATCTCGCCCGTTCAAGCCCTCTTATGGTCTTTATAATAGTTCAGCTTTCACATGCTTTTCTATTCTTTTATTCTTTTTCTTGGCGTAGCTAGGCCATCCTGCGATGATAGTCAGTCTTCCGTTTTTTATTATGCCATCTTTATTAGTTTGAAGACCGAACTCACCCTTGCTCTAGTAAACCTTTCGAGCCAAGCCCCTTCATTATTATTTGACTGTTAATGTTTCTCGATCTGATAATGCTTCTAAGCTAGGTTTCTCTACCTCTTTTCAATTCTGAGTTTAACTCTTCAGTGTTGATAGACTAGAGTAAAACTTGGTTACTAAGCGTAAAACACCAATATTTATTGAATGTTGCACCAACTTTGTAATTGCATTTTAAGACGCATATTACCTTTCGACACAAAAGAAACAAAGGGGCTCCAATCGAGAAAGGAAAAAAGGAAAAGGATAAAAAAAAAAGCTTCGAACTATTTTAGTCACAATACTTTTAAAATGTCAATGTACTTTTAAAACGTCTTTTTGATTCTTGTAGTTTTAAAAAATGAATTTTATTTTTATCTCATTTCATTTCATCTTCTGACAGTTCACCTACAAAATTTCTTCAAATGTTTGTCATAAATTTATATTAAAAGGTTTCTCTTGTGTATAAAATTTATATTAAAATTTTGCAAATATGAAATAAAATAGTCACTTTTTAGAAGTACAAAGACCAAAATATACGTTTTAGAAAAATAAGTACTAAAATGAACAAAAGTTGAAAGTACACTAACAAAAATGTACATGAACCAAAGTCGAAAGTAGAGGAAAAAAATATACAATCTATGTCGTTTATCTCGAGCTATATTTGGTTATTGTACACCTAGATATATAAGACCACCATGAATACATGATTGTTAGTAAGTTCCTAGTTACCATGGTCCATGGTTACCCATATGACTATGTCCTAACCAGAATAATAAAGTTCTAATTAATTCTACACTTACTTTTGTGTCATTCACAAAGTTTATCACCAAATATCCCCTTATTTCTTTCCAATCAATTGTTCCATAAGATAGTTGAAAAACAAGCCTACAACAGAAAGATTCTTCTCTACCAATGAAGTTAAGAATTACCTCCTATAACAACTTCTTCAGGTTAGTTAAGAAGCAACTTTTGAAAATTTGTAAATACTTGCTTCAAATAAGAGCAAAGAAAGTGCTTCATTGCAGTTAGTGATCTTAGTCCACTGCGGTCTCTCTGAAGAAAACACTACTCAGAACAAAGTTAAATAGAAACTGACCTTTGATCGTGTCGACTGACATCCGGAGTGTTCGAATGGCGCCAATTCTTCGTCGATCCGAAGGAAATAACTCCGCTTTCTTCCTTGACTTGCCACAATCCCAAAAAAGATGCAGGTAATCAACTAAGGACATGAAAACCAGACTATAAAAGTAGAAGCTAGAAGTTAAGGCATCTTAAGGTAAGGATGCAAAGCCCAAACCTTCCTGTCTTCAAAGATTGAGGGTAGACACCTAAGATTCTGAAGTTAAATAGGAAGAACAACCAAGAAGAAGGCAAGACATTGCATTGGCATTGGTAAAGAAGCTTGCAGACAGGTGCGAGATTGTGAATCCAGGACAGTATGTTTCATTAGACCCCTGCTTCTCATACTTATAATTTAACTAGTAAATGTTAATAGGGGAGAGCGGGATAACGTAAACACAGAAGAATAATGTCCGATCCCAGAAAAAAAAGAAACGTGAAATTTTGAATTATAACAAGATACAACACGTTGACGTTCGACAGGAAGGCAAAAGTGTAAAGAGATGCCATTAGGGGTGTTTCACTTGAAGGTAGAGAGTCTTGGGAGTTTGTCTCTCAAATAATACAACCTTGCCCTCCTCACCTTCCTGTGGCTCACCACTTTTATTTCTTTGATGTTTGGTGAGTACCTGCAGTAGAAGTGAGTTCATTATGAGGTCAAATCTATACTTTTAGTTCTAATCCCACAGAAGGAACTAAGCGGGTAATAAAATATTAATCAGGCATCCCACTCGTCAGATTCTTCTTTGTGTAACAACGGGTGACTTCAAATATTTGCATAATATTTGCATTTCATCGAGTTTCGATAACACGTGAGGCCAAGCAAAATTTTCTTTTCATTCCTTTAACATAGATTTGCCATAGCCTGCTTTTCATCAAGCTAAGAGGGGGCCATCAAATATTTGACCCATGTTCTGGTTTCATATCATTGTGATGGATGTGGTGAGGTGATTCTTCTTCTTCCTATTTTTGGCTGTTTTTCACTCATTTTATGTTTAAAATGGAGAAAAGATTCTGGAAAGAAGAGTTTGAGAAATTAGAGACCAAAATGTGCAACAAGGTTCAAGCTTTCTCAGGTCATCCAAACCCAGATAGTTTTTTCAGAATTCTTTAGGAAAAAAAAAAAAAAAAAACTGGGAAGAGAGAGAGGGAAGCAAAATACTACATGTGCTTAATGACTAAATTAACAAGTGAGATTGAAATGGAGCACTTTTCAGAGTAAAAATTAGATTCTGGAAAGAAATCAAATGATGAACTCAATACTTACAGCGGAAATACAATCTCCACACCTACACCAGCAATAATTCTGCGAATTCTAATTGTAGTGTGGATGCCAGCATTTTGTCTTGACATGACAATTCCTCTATAAACAGAAAGCCTACGCTTATTTTCTGGGACTTCCTGTAGTAATAACATTTCAAAAACAAAAAAGTTTTTTTTTTTTTAAAAAAAAAAACGTTACACTTACAAAGAGTTCAGATTATAGAGATTGAGAATGAGATATACCAGTTTAATTTCCACAATGTCACCAGTTCTAATGTCTGGAACAGGCCTTTCTTTCTCTGATGCCTCAACTGCCCGCTTATTAAGTATCTACCCAGAAGGGGAAAATCAACAAAACTAAAATCAGGTCTAAATTAGGCTAAATATAAGTTTAGTCTCAAATAACCGGTTGCTTTTTCAATTTAGTCCCTGAAAATTTCTAATTCCTCAGAATTTCTAAGAAGCAAGCAGAAATTTTGAGTCACTAATCTTTTCTTAGGTGGCCCAATTCCCTATTTAAATTGAAAAATGCCATATAACTGGTAATGAGGAAATTCCTGTATTCTAAACTTTTACGATTGATAGCTGAAATGTTATGTAACAATTCAAACGTTTTGAATCATCGAAGATAATTCAGGAGAAGCCGTATAAAACTGCACTTATAATTGCAAAAATTTTCCGTTCATTAATTTGCAAGAAGAACACCATAGAGTTGGGGAGTGGGGAGAATGGTTAGAATAATTACCCCCATTACATCTCCAAGCTTGACTCGAGGCTTCCTCGGCGGCTCCGACTCCGCAATTGCTTCGGGAGCTTCTTCAACCTCTTGCTCATCACTCGCCGCCTCCGGTTCCGCTTCAGAATCCGCCTCAGCTCTGACAACAAAATCCCGCTTGAGCGGCGCCGCAACAGAGCGGTGGAAATGGCATCCAATTGAGCTCGACCGCGACGAAATAGCAGAAAACGAAACCTGAGTACTACAAGAAATTGCGGAACAAAACCCTAGTTTCCGCGGCGCACATTGCTTGGGATTTCTCGGAATCGAACATACGGCCTGGAAACAAGAAGAGTGAAGTGAATGAAATCGAAGTGGGGAAGGAAAATTTGGAGAGAATGTGAAAAGGCGAGGGGGGAGAGTACCTGAGGAAGAATCTTGGAGGCCATTGATTATGGAGATGGAGCTTCGGAAGGGAGAGAATTACAGATGGAGAGAGAGAGACATGGCAGTTCTCTTTGCTGCAGGAGACGATCTCTTATCCATTATGAAGAAGCCACCATCGCCATCTTTCGGGTCGAACAATATCCGGGTCTGGATCCGGGTCGTCCGACTCGAATACTAATATACAAATAGTTTCCAACTTACCCCTAAACTTATAATTTAATCCTCTTAGTTTAAAATTTGTAACCGAGCGAGCTAGCATATTTTGAGGTTTGACATGTTCAAGATTATTCTCATCATTGTCTATTGAAATTATTAGATTGAAAATATAATTGACAATCCAAATTTTGTTTCTTATTTTCATATTTACTTAATCCAATGTGGATTCAGTGAATATGCAATTTTATGATTCAAATTTTCATATTTACTTAATCAAATGTGGATTCAGTGAATATGCAATTTTATTATTCAAGTAATGTGAATTCTGAAAACAACATTTTTATATTATCATTGTTTTCAAATTTTGAATTTGAAACTTTAAAATGTAGAATTATATTATAATAAAATAAATATATTGATAAATATATTATTTCATGTTATAAACTCATTTTATTATTATTTTTTAATATTAAAATATGTAAAATATAATATATTATAAATTATATAACATTGTAAAGTGATAAATTATACAAAATTTATAACAATTATGTTGATAAATTAATTAATATTATTTTAGATTAAACTAAATATTTAGTTGTTAACTACTCTTAGTTTACAAATGTATTGCTAAAACATTATTGAACATTTTTTAAAAATTAATATTTAATTTACAAATCTACTACCAAATACATATCTAAAAACATTGAAAACAAATAATATAACTATGTTTTTTCATTGAATCCTTTATTTTCATATTTATGTTTTTTTAATACCAACCAAACACATCTAAATATCTTACGATAATTTATAAGTGATTTTAGAAAATGATAAAAGTGATTTTGGCCAAACATATTATTAGCCTTTGACAAAAAATCCCATCAATGTGAAATGTCGTCAAAAAAACATGTTTGGTCTTTTAAGTGATTTTATTGATTAGTATAGATAAGAAATATCCATAAAACTTTAATTCTTTACGTCATAAAATTTTAATTTTTCACGTAATTTGAATCTTAAAATAGGCTAGTTGTGTACTAATCTCATTTTTAACTCAATATGTGCCAAAATCCATGGTCTAAGACCTATGCTTATTTGTTGCACCATGGGCTTTGAAAATGGGCCTCTGTTGGGATTGAGAACATAAGGCCCAATAGTGACAAGTCAAAAAAATCAAATGATGGAGTGGGCTTGGGCTTGGGCTTTTCAAATGCATGGCCCGTTTAAACATTCCAAACACCTAACATGAAGATGAACTTGAGTTAAAAAAAAAAAAAAAAAGATAAACTAGTGTTATTAAATTTTTTTTTTCTCTTGTTCCTTTTTCTTTTAATTTTAAATAAAAAATTATATGATAAAAGTAATGGGTGTTTTATCATTATTGTTATTTCGATTTCAAATTATATATTTTTACTCTTTTTTATAACAATGATATGTAAGATATTACATTCAATTTCTAGAAAATAATTGGTTCAAAAAAAAAATTTTTTTTGAGGAAAATTGGTTCAAAAATTTTAAAATATTGTTTAATATAAATCTCATACGATACTTGTAGCAAATGACATTGTTACACAAAGTAATCAACATCTTCGAACGGTTTAGACAAACATTTGAAGTCACAACTAATTATTATTGGAGTATGACTAGCCACGGATGTTCACAGGGTGGGACAGAGTCAGAAAGGCTTCCCGGCCCCTCACTTTATTCTCCGTCCTCGTTAAATTCTCCACGAAATTTTGTGGGGATCGAGTTCTCCACAAGAAATTTTCCTCCATTTCTTTTTTATTTTTTAAATATATTTTCCTGATTTTGTTTTTATTTAATGGCTTAATTTCTAGAGATAAAACATCATTCACAAGGTCTAATTCTCTTAAATATATATATTCGGTGGGTGGGTAGGGAAGAATATATGATATTTTTAGTATATGTATATATAAAGTATAATTATTTTAGTGTGTGTATATATATATTAAAAAATGACGCGAGGGGAGGGGGGGACGGGTAACGTATTCCCTTCGTTGTAAGTCTTTCCCCCATTTTTGCCCCACGAGGAATCTAAACAGAGATTTCCCACCCCATTTAGGAGGGTCCTTACGAGAACCCAGCCCAACCAGTAAAATGGACATCCCTACTAGCTACCTACTTACTAAAAACTTGATCATAATTTTTAAAAACTTGTTCTTAGAATTTATTCTATAAAAAAAACTTTTTAAGATTTTTTTTTTCTTACTAGGAAGCCAACAAGATAGCAAGCTATATAAGGCTATAAGTGTGTTGGTTGTTATTGTTAGAGCACATGTGATCATTAATAATCCATCCAAAAAGATGTCCCCTCTTTGAAAGCTCAACTTCAAGCCATATCCATCACTCACTATATATTATTATGTATGATAAAGAAATAATTCTACCATCTTTTTTTACCCACATCAACTAGATTTGCCCCTAATGAAGTAAAAAAAAGTTACCATATGGATCACACGTGCCATTCTATTTTGTTTATTTTCTCATGCGGTTTGTTTATTCTGTTGAACTAAATTAGCATACGTTTGTTTTATAAGAATGTCACGTCATTATAATCTAAAGTTTAATGACAGTGTTGAAACATTTTGAAGTTTATGAACTAGATAGATATAATCATTAATATTATGAACTAAATTTGTGACTTAAACGTGCATAAGAAAATTTTATTTAAGATAAAAAAAAAAAGAAGAAAACTGTGTTTTGTTTTCTACTATCCTACCAAACATTTTAAAAATATTTCTAATGAGTAGTTTGGTTCTACAATCATATAAAGCAACGAGTTATCTTTACGAGATTTCTATTAAGAATTACAAGACCCGTTGAAACATTAAAAAACTCTCTCAAATTATCGAATTAGGTCATCATAATATAAAATTTTCTCTAATAACCGTTGGATGCAAATTCGAAAATCTGCTTCTAATTAATAATTGTTTGATGCAAATTTGAGAGACTCTCTCATTGTTTTTAACCAAAGGACAACTATCGAACATGCATTAAATATTTCTTTTTGTGACGATATCTACTACAAAAACCTTGAAATTTTGGCTTATAACATTTAGCTTTCTTCACTTATGCAATATTGGTCATTTTCTTTAAAGACGATTTAGAAATCGACAAAAATTTGTTGCTCAAATTATTCATCTTAAATTTAAATCTATATTGGGTACAGAATTTTCATCGACATGTCGAAATTTTCGTACGTCCATGAATTCGAGGGGTGAATCGACATTTCTATAATATAGCCAAAAAAAAAGACAAAATATAAAAATATGCATCAACAAAATATCGGCAATAATATCACCATAATATCAATATTAATAATTTTTATTTAAATATTATTTGCTAATTTTAATATTTGTTATCAACTTTTTATTTTTATAAAATTTCAGAAATATCATAGATAACAACATTTCCATAAAATTACTTAAAACGTTGCTATCAATAATATTTATTGAAAATATATTATTTATGTAATTTTATAAATGAGCATTTAATGGCATGACAACAGAAGATAACTGAATTATTTGTGGGTGCCTCAATTATAAATGTAAATTTATTAAAAACTTCAATATCAAACCTTTTTGTTTCTTTTTGTTAATTTTAGAAATGACAAAATTTTTATATCATATAGATCTTTATATATAGATAGCAATAATTAATTTTCAGATTTATAGTAGTAAAACTTGCTACATATAGTTTTTATTTTCAGAATTATTGAATTATTATTTTCAATGATTATTAAATAAGACATGATTTTTTTAATGTATTAAATAAGACATGATAATTGTTGAGATATGACTAATGTACATCCTAAATGATAACATGTAAGATTCTTTAATTATAATTTGCTTATTTTAGTAGTGAATTAAAAAGAAAACATGATATCATAATTAATTGCTCTGGTTTAATGTTTTATTGCTATTGAAATCTTATTAAGCAATTTTCTAATATTATTTAGTATTATATTTCAAGAAAAGAATTAAAAGAGTCGTTTTTTTAGTAAAAAATAGAGTAAGATGGGAAAGATTTTAACATATATGATATCCAGGGAACGAGTGTCTTTACCGTTGAGTTATGTTTATAATTGAATTAAAATTATATATATTTTTGGATTGAACTTACGACCTCTTGGTTTGAAATATATGTCAATTATCGTTGAGCTATACTTTCTTTCATACTCAGTGGTTAAGAAATTGGTAATTTCCTCTTAGATTCTATCCACAAAAAAAAAATTATTATAATCTTGTACGAGATGGTATTAATATAAAATATCTCTATCCTCATAACTCAGTGATTAAGAAATCAGTAATTATCAGAAGTCGAATATATATTCAAGTACCTTCCACACCAATCCCATAATAAAATGTGTTTTCTATTGATTTCCCTTGTTCATAAGGGTAAAAAGAAGATAAATGTGTGCTATTTTCTAACGTTTTAAACTCGGAAATCGTGATTCAAGCTTGGTATAGTATCAAAAACCTTTCATTTTAAGTTATCTTGGGTTATACATGCACATAGGACGTTTTTACATCATTTAGAGTTGATTTCTAACGAAAATTACACTTTTGTGAAGAAAAATATCGAGCTAGGCGCCTGGCGCCTTCCCCAATCCCGAGATTGTCCCTAATGTAAAACACACGTTTTGGTGTGATTTGAAGCCTTCCAAAGCTCTGCCACGTGTCTTCCGTACATTCAAGGTTGCCAATTCAACAACTATCCAACCGAAATGTGTTTGAAATGGATGGCTCTCCACAAAGCTCACAACTTCCTAACCACCTTGAAGTCTCTATAAATTCAGCAACTCATTCTCTTCATTTATCATCCCGAAGTGATCATTTCAGCTTTAGTCATTTACTTCTCAGCTTATTTACGTTTTCTCTTTTAGTTTTTGAGTTTTTATTGTTTTAAACATTGCTTATTTCAAGTTCACTATTTATTTCCAGCTTGTTATTCTAGAATTGTAAGGTTGATTTTATTTAATTAAAATTCCAACAAGTTCTTGATATTCATTTCTTTCTCTATCTCTCATTTCGAAGTTGTAATCACACAACCTTGTGGAATTGACTGAGTATTGCTCCCCAATCTTGAAAGAGAACGGGTTAGGGTCATTCGGGTTACAACTCCATAATTTCCTTCCAGCTTGTTTTAATTCTACTCATCCTTTAATTATGTCGTCTACTTCCATGAACATTAAATTCTGTTTTTCCTTTATCATCATGAGCTAAATTTATTTTCCCCAAGCCCGGTTATGGATAGTTAGTTAAAGTTTTTTAAAATCCAACGAGGCAAAAGGTTTTTTTCTCCTATTTTATCACTTAAAGTTGTTTCCATAAGTTGAAACTTGATTTGGCCAATTAATGTTTTAACCAAGCATCAATATTGAAAGGGTTGATACGTTTTCACAACTTTACTGATTTAACTTTAGAGAGGAATACTTTAGACATAAAGATTTCGCTCGGGTAGCCTAGACATAGGACCTCGACCTAAGGTTACGGTTGGTTTTTACTAAATTAAGTTCTTTTTTCTAATAGACATATTTAGGAATGGACTTAAACCTTCAAAATCACTTAGACATAAGAAGATGGCGAAGTAAAATCGAAAAAAATTTATGAGAGGCGCCTGACACCTAGTTGGAAAAAGTTTGTGTATTTTTAGCTAATTTGAAGTAACTGGGCTGTGTTTATTGCATTGAGTTTTTAAATATCAAAACCAACATTATCCTTATTGTTTGTCACCCCAAATTTAATTACAAAGTCACCGATCATTAACATTTCCTATAAAAAGATTTCATTTGTCCCTGAGGATCGATACTCGGAATACTCGTTCCGTTTTTACTACTTGTGACGGGTGTACACTTGCACTCTCATTTATTTTGAATCCAAAATGCCCAAACATCTATACATAAACTTTCATAAAGGACTGAACGAAGTCGTAATGGCAAAACAAACTTTATTTTAATTCAAGGAAGGAAGTGATCCTTCAAAACAAAGATCTTTAAGTTATTATTAATACTTTAACCATTTAAACTATTAAGTTATCAATAAATGACAACCCAGTTATAAAATATAAGCTCGACTTCTTTAACTTGAAAGGTACTTAAAACTTAACCTGAGTAAAACTCGACTAGTCATGTTGATGATTGGCTACTATGGAATGTACTTACTTTCGGTAAGTAAGTACATCTATGATGCTTTGTGGTATCATGTATGAGGTCTTGTATTTAAACTTTAAGTAAATTTATATACCAAAAACTCTTAATATCTCCCGAGTTTAGACTTTGGAACGGACACAGGTATCTTGTTCTTAGGGTCAAAAGTTAAAAGAGCTATCAATAGGTTATAAAAAAAATAATTATTTATAAGATGTTTCATAAATTAGCGATTTATTATCACAAAATTAAACGTCTAATGATCTTATTAGACACACCCTTGAAAGTTGAGAGTTGTATTAGACTTTTTCTAAATTTCAAGTATTTTTTTTTTTCAAATTCATCCATCAATGACTTATAATTGACTATCAACACATATAAATGAAATATATATATATATATGATTAATACATCAATTAATAATCTACTAGTTATGCCATATTGACCAATTGGGTTTGGTACATTAAAAATTAGTAATAAGACCAAAATTTTTATTAATTGTTTATGTTGGGTGTGTTGCCCTAAACTCGTAGTTTGTATTTTGTAAAAACAAATGTATATTCAATAAAGTTTTATTCAATAAATTTGTTGTTGAATTCATAGCATTGTATTGTCCAAAATCCAATAAACTAAACATCTGAGGCTATTTTAGTGTAACCGGGACATTATATGTACTGGGTATATATTTGATATACCCCTGTTATACGAGATATATATTTGATATACTGAGTATATATTTGATATACCCTGATATACAAGTGGATAATGTCCCGTGAATAACCTAAAGAGTCTATAGTATATGGATAAGGCTGGGTACCTTATCCTGGCAACACTATGGATACGGCCCACTCTGTAAAGGTTACAGACGACTCGATCCAGGTCGTTCGTGTGGAGACATGCGAGTGGGGGTATCGGCCCACTCTGTAAAGGTTACAGACGACTCGATCCAGGTCGTTCGTGTGGAGACATGCGAGTGGGGGTATCTTATACAATGAGTTTGTATAAGACCGGACCACGAAATGGCCAATCTTTAGATGTAACACCGTTAACTAATAGATTACTGTTTCTTAGGATGACCAGACAACTCATTCTCAATCCTGAGTGAGTTATGGACTCCTGCCCGTGAGGGCTCGTCCTTTGATCTGTTTCTTAGTTGCCGACTCAATATTCCTACCATTTTGGAGACGAGACCGAGTGGGGAACTGAGAACATAACTTCACAAGATGGAATTCACTCCTCTCCGACTTTAGGGGAGTAGATGAGTGTTCTCTTAAATGCTGACTCTGGGACTTAAACAAGGGGTCCCACCCTCTCATTGGCTCGAGAGGGACTTTCGGTTATTGGTCGGACCATAATCGGGTTGTTCATTAGAGGAACAGTGGTATTTAAGGGGTAAGATATAACTCAGGGGTAAAACGGTAATTTGACCCAACTTGAGTTACGAGCACTCGTGAAGGATTGACTCGTCATTTATGGTCGTATATCCATGGACACGAAAACATTCTGCAGTGAGAAGAGTGCAACTGCGGGTCTTTAGTGAAGTGACCCGTAGTTAACGAATGTTGATTAACCCGGTCAATGAGTTTGACCAATTAATCTCGTATCGTTGGAGCTTCGGATCTGTAGGTCCATTAGGTCCCCTTGCTAGCTCATAACGGGTAAAACGAGGATCAAGTTTTTGGAAGAATTTGAACTGTTCAAATTTCTTAAGGGATTATATGTATATTGATACATTATAATATATAGTTAATTATAAATTAAAACTATATATTATGAGAGAAATTATTTGGATGAGATTCAAATAAAATTAATATGAATAAGATTCATATTAAAACTATAGGTTAAAAATAATGTGTATAAGATATACATTAAAACTATAGGTTATACGAGAGAAATGTTATAGAATATGATTCTATTTATGTGATAAATATTTAAGTGTTAATTATTTGATATATATATATATATATATATTATAAATATATATTATTAATATTAATATTTATATTAATATTAAACTCCTACAAAATTGCAGGGGAGTGGGAAGTTGGTATGACGTGGGCAGCTTCTTTTTTCTTTGTTAAACGGGTTGCAGAAAGGTTCTGCAATTTTTTTTACAGAACAGAAAAAGAAAACACTCCCATCTCTCTCAAGATCTCTCTCAACACTCCCTCTCATTCCAAAGAAACGCTCCCACAAGCGTGTTCTCGAAACCCAAGAGGATAGTAAGGAAGGTCGTTTGGTGGTGTTCATTGGGAAATCATTGAAGAAACGTTCTTCAAAGGTATCTTTTCCTCTGTATTTTCTTCTTGCACGTTGTGATTTTGTTTCCCAAATTTCACGAACAACGGTTCGCTTCCGCTCCGGGATTCACATCCTTCAGTTTATTTATTATTTTGAGGAAGATTAATTGTTTCTTTATCTTGATTTCCATGCATGATTTGAATTTTTTTTTAAAAAAAAAGCTAAATAGTTTCACATCTCAAAAGTTTGATACTTGAAAATTTTAAAATTTAGAGAAAAAAACTTGTTGAACCTGTTGTTTTTGAAATTAAGTTTATAAATATTATTTATTTTATGTATTTCTTTATTTTGTTATCTAATATTTAAAAATATTTTCTATAAAAAAATATATTTAAAATTTAGTTAAGAATTCAAATGTGTATTTAAAAAAATGTTTAAATATTATTTTGATTCTTATACTTTTTGGAGGTCGTGTACAACACATTCATTTTCGTGTCTGTATTTTTAAAAAAAATATCATTTTATTTTTGAGAATGAAACTTATAAATATTATTTTCTCTTATGTTTTTTTTTGTTATTTACTTTTTAAAACATTTTTCAGATTTTGGAAACTAAAAAAAATGTTTTTAATTTTTTTTATAAGAATTAAAATCTGCATTTAAAAAAATAGTGAAAAACATACTAAAAAAAATTGGGGTGAAACCAAGCCTATAATCTTTCAAAATAGAAAACTTTGAGAAAAGTTGTTATTAAACGGACCTAAATAAACACAATCATCAAAATTTATAAATTAATTTTTAATTCATTTATAAAGGTTAGACACATAATCAACTCATTTCTTATTTTTTTTTTCTAGTTTTTAAGAAACATCTTTGGATAACTATACACGTTTCTTGTTCATTTTTAATAAATGTTTTAAAAATTGTGTAAGAACTTTAAGAACGACAAAATCAAATTTCTTATTTCTTATCTCGTTTCCACCTCTCTCCAAAACATAAATAAAAATGTTATTTTATATGTTTGGTATATAAAATACATAAAAAATAAATATAAGATACATTTAAATATTTAATTTAAAAATTAATTTTCAAATAAAACTTTACATTGTTTATTTAAATTTTTAAAAATCGAGACACCAGAAATAATTATTAAACATGTTAGACTTCTTTTTCTTTATTCAATAAAACAACAATAAATAAGAAATAATTATAAAATAAAACTCTATTTCTATTTATTAAGAGACGAAACAAAAGTAACAAAAATATTACCGAATCGGCCCTTTACCATTTCACTGGTGACATTAACAAGCCGCCCAAATAAAGGGCAAACATGGGATTTTTGCTCTTATATTCTATCCTTCCCCAAAAATAAAATTAAAAAAAATCTGAAAAAAGTCAAAAGTTTGACTATTGAATTTGTAACCAATCAGAAAGAAGGAACAAGAAGAATAGGGTGAACCTGCAGACAGGGTATAAAAGCCGTTCTCTAGATTATTCCTCTCTATATTGTGGTCCCACTAATGACTTCAACAAAAGTCAAAAGGGCACATAAACACCACAATTTTTATTTTTTATTTTTCACTTTTTTTTTTCATACTTGTAAATTTTCACTACTACAGAAGATTAAATTTTCAGGGCAGTTTTGGTAGGGCATCTGAATCAAATGAATTTAATGAATATCTAGATTGTTTTCGAAAATTATTTTGAGATTCTGTAATCTAAATAGTGAAAATTCTAAATAATGGTATGTTTTTAGTGTTTTCAAAATTTGAATTCAAAAACTTAAAAATGTAAATTATATTTAAAAAGATAAAAACTTTGACAAAAATACATTATTTCATCTTATAAATTTATTTCATTCTTGTTAAAATTAAAACAGGTAAAATATAATATATTATAAATTATATAATATTGTAAAATACTAATTATAACCAAATTTATAACATTTATGTTAATAAATAAATTAATAATATTTTAGATTAAACTAAATATTTAGTTGGTGACCAACGACTCATTAATATATTACAAAACATCTCCAAACATATATCTGAAAATAAAAAATACAATATATTTTCGTTGAATCATTTTTCAAATTTCTGTTTTCAGATACATCCTTATTTTTTTTAATGGTCCGTCTACTTTTAAATATTTCAACTTTTTTCGATCCGTATTTAACTTATTAATTCTTCGGTGGTCCTAAGTCCCTGTAATTATTAAATAAGGTGGAAACATATTGATTTGACTCAATTTTTGATTTTTTTGATTTTTTGACAAAGTTAATGTTGAACCATCAATCTATACATCGATTTAGATTTTGATTCAACAGAGTAAACCGACCCCAATGATCAAAATGGAGTAAATAAAAAAAATTTAATTTTGAAATCTTATGGTTAACTAGTTCTTTTTAATTGTTGATAACATCAATATTATTATGTACCAGAGGTACACATCATAATTTTATCATACTTTTTAAGATTCAGAGACTATATCGATAGGTTAAAATTAAAAGACGAAATCTATACAAACTCATAAGTATAAGAGAGAAACATGCACATGAGTTCTAAAATTATGATGTAAACTAAAATTTGTAACAGTGCTACAGAGAGTATAGTACTACAAATTTTGTGGGTTTTTTTAGGTCAAAATATTGTGGTAGTTTATCCCGGGGTAATTATGAATCTAAACCATATTATTAAATTTTAATCGACATGTTGATATTTCTATATGTTTATAAGTTCCACATTGACATGAGAGGTGAATCAATATTTTCTTAATATCTTTAAAAAATCGACAAAATTTAAAAATATCAACAAAATGTCACTAATATGAACATTATAATATTAATACTAGTACTTTTAACTTATTTAAAATTTGTGAAAGATTTATTTCTTGATTTAAATAGTTTTTATGAATTTTTTATGTTGACAATTCTTTAGAAATACCTACCAATATCGATCTTCTATCGATATTTTTATAAAATTGAGATTTTGACATTTCCATCCCTACTGAAAATATAAACTTAGAGTTGAAATGAAAGAATGACATTTATAGTGATGCATTTTACAATAATTAAGGAGGCAAAATTATCAAAGAGGAATTTGGCTTCTATGTGATGATTTTAAGGTTGAACCCACTATTTTCAATGTAATCTTTATATATATATATAATTGAGTGGTTTTCATCCTTATTGCCAAATACCACATTTCTTGTATAATTTTTTAATAATAATTCTTGTGGCAATGTCCTATTCCCAAATGAATTATTTTTATTTCATTTGCATTTGTCCCCAAATTGTCCCCTCTCTCTCCTCCCAAAAGGATATTTTTATCTCTCTCAGAGAAAATGATATTACAAGTGGAGGGCACTAAGTTTTAGAAATTTTTTTTTCAAATAAAAGTTTTAGAATTTTTACGTAAGAGAACTACTTTAAAGTATTCTTTTTGGAAAGTAGTCTAGGCCAATTAAAGGCCATATGCATGCATTTACATGTATATATTAAAAAAAAAACTTACATTTTTTTAAGTGATTAAGTTTTGGATTATTTTTAGGCTTTTAGCTAAACAAAATTATCAATTAAATCATTAATTATCCTTTTGAGTTTTCTTTTCTTTCTTTTACTAAAGCAAGTATGAAAATTTCGACCTCTGACCTCAAGGAAGGAAGTAGACGTCAATTACAGTTAAATTATACCCATTTTAGCATTTTGAATTTTCTTATGTATTATGTATAGACATTGTTGATTGGTAAGAAGAAAATGTATCAGAAAGGAAATAAATTTTGTGAAAATGGTTGTGTTTTTTTTTTTTCTTTTAGGTGCATATTTCATTGTGTTTTTTAGGCAATTCTTGGTAAAGAAATCAATTTAAATAAATCCAAAAGAGTAATAGGATCAATAACTAAAATAACAATTAAAGGCCAAAATGTATAACACTTTTTCAATGTTTTCTTGTGGTATTTAATATTATTGGTTAGAAAAACTATATCGATAAAATCTCAATTGTCTTTAGTTTAACTAGTTAAGGCACTTTATCAAGAGTTCAAATTTCTATATCCTTATATTGTTGTATTAAAAAGTTTTTTCTTTTTAATTCAACCACACAAACCTTCAAAGAAAAGGATAAAAAAACTTATATTTATATTTTTGACATCAACTTCCAAGAAAATGGAAAAAAAAATATATCTACCTCCCAATTTAAGAATATAGAATACTCAAGTGCTTCCTGTAGTGTCCATTTTTGTTGTACATATGAATGCTTCTTTCATTCACTATCTGCCACATCAACATCATATTAAAAGGGACGTGGAATCCATCAACACTAAAAAATAATTTTTTTAAATGCAAAGCCATAATATGAATAAAGAGAGTATGATACACTTGAGTTCTGAAAGATCGGTAAACATTTAAGTATTATTCTATCCAAATTATCTAGATTTGTGTAGGTGTAGCATATAGGAATGATAGCATGGAAAAAGGTATGCACTCATAGGTGAGAGTTTAGCAATCACAAAACTTCTCCCTTCTTCCTCTTTATATATCAACCTTCCCCAAATTCAGCCTGTCCCGAGCTTTCTCTTCTTCTCTCATTCTTTGATCAGTTTGAGCTATGGCCGCCGCATGTGCCATGCTCGTGCTTGCTCTCTCTCTCTCTCTTGCAGCCTCCGCCATTGCTCAAGCTCCATCCCCCGCTCCAGTTCCCGCCGCCGTCGCCCCGCCCCCCACAACCCCACCTCCGGTTTCAGCGCCGCCTCCCTCCGCCGCCATGCCTCCGTCGCCAGCCATGCCTCCCGCTGCAGCATCACCGCCGCCGAGTATCTCATCTCCACCGGCCGCGACTCCACCCGCCATGCCCCCGGCGGCTACTCCGCCGTCTATGGAAACAAGCCCAAGCCCAGGCCCAGGCCCAATGCCGGACAGCCCGCCATCACCTCCAAACCCAAGCCCATCATCCATGCCGTCTCCGGGGCCGTCTCCGACGCCACCACCGGCGCCGCCGTCGAATCCTGGCTCCGGAGCCGTCGCGCACGGCGGGAACAAGGTGGCTGTTGCGGCGGTCCTGGGTGGCCTCGCAGTCCTCCTAGTTTAACAGCAGAGAGAAGACAATTGCTGTAGATTAAGAGATACTCATTTGTGTATTCTTTTTCTTTCTTTTTTCTTCTCTCTCTCTCCCGGATGATTCTTGAGAGCGCCATGAGTGATTTGTGGGATGTAACAGTTATTTGTTAGCATTTTGATGATTTTTTTTTAGCTGAATAAGACAGACTTGTTCCTTGTTGGTGGTTTCATGTCAATTTAGTGATATACATCTTGTAAATTACACTTAAAAAGAATCAGGTTAGATTAGCTCAATTGTTTAACACATCATGATAACCTTGTTTAAAGTTCAAAAGATCGAGCCTTCCACGTCTAGAATTCAAAAACAATAAGGGTAAGAGTATTTCTCTAATTTCAAAAAAATTATTTAACATGACTATTACGACATGACTAAATATCACATGGAAGAGAAATTCGATAATTAGTAGCCGTCGTAAATTAAAGCTACTTCAAATAATTTCTCCATATAAATAGGGAGTTGCAATAATGTGGCAATTGAAGGAAATAATGTGAACAAAAAGAAGAAACAAAATGTAGGACGATAAACTATTCATCATTCTCAACTATTAATGGTACAGCTAATGAGTGATCAATAATCAATAAAGAATGCAGCTCTAGCACTTAATCTAGAGAATAATACTTAGTTACTCCAATTTATGTACTGATTACTAACAAAAATTTGACACCTTCATTTTTTTAAAAAACGAAAAAAAAGAAAGAAAATATCTACTTTTCTGTCTTTCTCTTTCCTACCTATCAAAATTTAACGGTGATTGGTAGCATCTAAGTATTTTTCTAATCTAAAAGGCCAAAAGTTGAAGAATTTTGAGAAAAGAATCCAAGAAAGAGGTTTAAAAACCATACATTTTTCCTTGAGGTTAGTTGGTAGGCTCTGAGGGCAGATGGAGAGAGCTGTGGGGAAGGAAAGAGAGTAATGAGATGTGATGGATGGGGGCTTTGTGTGGGAAAGTGGGGAAGAAAATGGGAGAGGAAAAGTCATCTGCCAGCTGTCGATGTAAGCAATGTGTGGAAGCCAAATTGCCTTTGGTTGTGGGAATTTTGTCCACTTGAATCTTCTTTTGAGAGGAAAAAAAAAAAACATATGATAGAGAAAGTATTCAACTTGGCTGACAATTCTACACTATAACATATATGAGAGGATTCAAATCTGTATTTTAAATCTATATCAAACCATTATTAGAGGCAAATAGATTTTAAACATCATCCTATCGTCCAACGGTTATTAGAAATAATGTGTTAATATGAGTTCAGTTCAACAGTAATTGACACTTAATTATGATCTAGAGGTCATGATTTCAAATTCCCACCTCTACTTTTTGTACTCAACAAAAATGAAATATTAGAAATAATGTGACTGTTAACTCTACGATATCATATATATGAGATATAATTTAAAACTGTATTTCAAATCTACGACGAACAATTACTAGGAAAATTTAAAACTATATTTCAAATCTACAACGAACAATTACTAGGGACAAATAGACTTTGTACATCATCCTATCATTCAACGGTTATTAAAAACAATGTGACTAATAACTCTACATTAACTGTATTTCAAAATTTATAACAAACAATTACTAAGAATAAATAGACTTTAAACATCATTCTATCATCCAACAATGGTTAAAAATAATGCGGCTAATAACTCTACGCTGCAAGATATATGAGAGAAATTTAATACTGTATTTCAAATCTATAATGAACTATTACTAGGAAAAAATAAACTTTTTACATCATCCTATCATCCAACAATTATTAAAAACAATGTGGCTAATAACTCTACACGGTCAAGTATACGAGAGATAATTTAAAACTGTATTTCAAATCTATAACGAACTATTACTAGGGACAAAGGGACAAATAGACTTTAAACATCATCCAAAAACAATGTGGCTAATAACTCTATCCTAACAGATATATGAGAGAAATTTAAAACTGTATTTCAAATCTATAACGAACTATTACTACGGACAAATAGACTTTAAACATCATCCAAAAACAATGTGGCTAATAACTCTATTCTATCGGATATATGAGAGAAATTTAAAACTGTATTTCAAATCTATAACGAACTATTACTAGAGACAAATAGACTTTGAACATCATCCTAAAACAATGTGAATGATAACTCTATTCTATCATATATATGAGAGAGAATTCAAAACTGTAGTTCAAATCTATATCAAACGATTACTAGGAACGAATAGACTTTGATCAACATCATCCTATCATCCAACTGTAATTAAAACAATGTGGCTAATAACTCCTCTACATTGTCAGATACATGAGAGAGAATTTAAAATTGTATTTCAAATCTATAAGAAAAGATTACTAGGAATAAATAGACTTCAAACATCATCCTATCATCCAAACCATTATTTTCATTTCACTCTCTCGAGAGTTTGTACCTTTGAACATTTTGTTCCTTTTCATATCTTCAATGAAAACTTATGTTAAAAAAAAATAATAGTAATGTGCTGATAACTCTATCATGTTAGATATATGAGAGAGAATTTAGAACTGTATTTCAAATATATATCAAACGATTATTAGGATAAATAGACTTTGAACACCACTCTATAATCCAACAGTTTTTTCTTTTTTTAAATATGTAAGAGTACAAGCTAGCGTAACAATGTTCCTAATAATTATTGGAACAAATAAAGATTGAATAAAAAAGATTGTTATGTCGTGGACATGCCCAACAATAATTAGTCTATATTGTCATTTACATGAGAGGGAATTTAAAACTGTATTTCAAATTTAGATTTTGAACATCATCCATATCATCCAAGGATTATAAAAGAGCAGCCTGTAATAATTTTTTAGGGGAGAGAAAATGGAAAACTAACTTAGTAGTGTGGCAGCATAAGCATTACAAGGAAAGTGTGGTAGTGGTGGGGCTAAAATTTGCAACAAAATGACTGAGTGGGAAAACGATGTTCACATGGAGCTTTTAAACAAACAAACACCAAAATCCAACATCAACTCATGAATAGAAAACATATATATATAAATATATATATGTATGTATATGTATATGTGTATGTAAAAGGGGAGGAGAGGAAGATGGGAGTTTTTACTTTTTACTTAGTGATTTTCTCTTTCTATATCAAAAAGGAAAAACGTTAATCTTTTCCTAATTCAAGAAAGATTATTGATTTTTCTAATGATATTTGGTAGTAGTTAAAGCTCCATTAAGATGTTTAGTAATAATTTCTTTATTCCGTTTTGTCCTTTTCTAGAGGACCTTTTGCAATACAAGTCAAATTTCACAAATAATATTTTCTTCTCTCTTTTTTGCAAGTTAACAGACAGGTTTTCTTTTTAAAAAAATAGCTACAAATTAAAACTATTTCTAAAGAGAAATAAAATACAAAACAAAGAAATTGTTGGTAAAATAACCTATATTTAAAAACAGAAATGTAAAAGAAATGGAAACTAGTTTCTTTTTAGTTTTTAAAAATTGGCTAGATTTCATAAAACATCTCTAAGGTATTGAATATGAAACAAAGAAAGTGTAGGTAAAGAAGCTTATTTTAAAAAATAATCCTAACAAAAAGTAAAAATAATTAACAAATAAATTTTAAAAATTGAGCCAACCTAAGCAAAATTAAATTGGTTTAAGACATATATCTTCCAACAGAAGGTTCGAATTCTCATCTCGTGTGAGAATGAACTCGGAAAAAAAAGAACATATATATAATATACGTGTGTGGCTCTAACAGCATTCAATATTGAAGGATTTTTCTTTTAAATTGGCAAACTAGATGACGCTGGTATCAGTGATTACAAAAAGAAAGAGACCAAACCTAACATTCAGTGAAAAATGTTCCACAATCCCAAGAATTCTTATCCTGAAAAGGCTGGCAGAAAAATTGCAGCATGAGCAGTAGAATCCAGAAATTGCACATAATGCATACAAATAAGATGAATACACCTCCACAAAATTCTACCAATATAATTAACAAAATATTAAAAAACACAAAATTTATCTTATCTATTAGCCTAAATTTGTAGATCTAATGATGAATTATTGTTATATTAGAATAAAAAACTTCGAATTCAAATTCTTACTGCTCTATTTCCATCCTATTTAATATAGTAATCTATTTGTTAACCAATATTATTATACAAATCCAGATGCATTTTTTTAGTTCTACCGTCCAAGGCAATATGAGCCTAGCTCAACTGACAAGGCATGTATGTCTGATCAAAAAATCATGTGTTCAAACCTCTATCCTCATCTATTGTTTATTGGGAAAAAAAGTTCTACAAGCCCAGACAATAGTCAATGCAATATCACATACTATTATATTTCTAAGGGAGAAATAAGCAAGTGAGGGGTAAAAGTGGATAAAACTTGGTTGGGTAAGTAACTAGCATTAAGATATTGACAATTATTTATTATGTTTTATCACTCGTCATTTATACATTCATCTTTCTTAATTGTCAATTTTTTAATGGTAGCCTACTGATAAACACGGTAAAAATTCAATGATAATTCTGAATATTAGCAATAAAACACTCATTATGATACCTTTCTGTAAAGCACCAGCCCATGATGAAAGAGGATTAGATACTGAGAACCAGAGACCAAAGTGTCCAACTTAATATTTTTAAAAGATGGACGGAAAAAGGCATTGGATTCCATTCTTAAAAGAGCTCTAACAAATTAAGAATATCACCTCATCTTTTATCTACACCTTCCGCCTACCTTTAGAATGGCATATTGTAATGGAATTGTTAAATCCTTTTGCATCCCCTTCACCACTAAACAATCATTGAAACCTTTCTGTCACAACAGCCTAAAGAATGACCATCAGCTTCAAACTACAAATTCCAAATTTTACAAGCAAGTTTCTTACTTGGTACAATGCAATGTTACATCATGACCAAATTGGAAGATAATAGTGTGTTTGGTATAATTTTTTGATATCTTTATGTGTTTATTAAACACTTCTAAAATTTTATTTTGATATTTGGCTACATGTCAAAAAGGGCTTTTTCCATAATTCAAAAACAAAAAAGAGCACTTAACAAATTTTATTATTTTATTTTATTTTCTCTCAGAAAGTGCTTATTGCACATGGCTAACCTGTTTTCAAATCTAGTCAGACAATTCCATGTCAAACTAGCAATAGAGCAAGCTATATATCATTAATTGAGTCATAGTGAAGATGGGGAAAAAACAGTAAAGAGAACAGAAATCCCTTATCTACAACTGCTGCACGACAACCTTCCTGTGAATGCCATTATGTGGGGGCAATTTTTCCAGCCGTCTTCGTTGGATTCTTCCAGTACTCAAATGCCGAAGACTTGAAAGGTCCATCAAAGAAAAGTTCTTCATCCTCCGCTGAACTGTGAACCTGCCAACAGCACCAAAACTAGAATTCATAATTACTTCATTGTAACAGTATTGGATTTCTTTGAGGTAAAAGAAATAATGATAAATGAAGGGAGGAATTTAACTTTTCCTTTCTTCTATAGATCGTAAATATTCTAGTAAAACTATCATTTTCAAATTCAAAGCCACAACAATATTGATGGAACGATCCAAATGCGATGGATGGGCCTTCCCAACGTATTATGGCCTACCCATCAGATACAAAATTAAACCATTGCAGATTTCAGACAGCACAACAAAAAGAAGTGACATCGGGCCATCATAAAAATAACCAAGGCCACTAGTTCACGGGCTCTGGAGCTAACCTGCGCAAGTCATATCATATGATGGGACAAATAAACGGTCGACATAAAAATTATTATATGAAATGAATAAATGAAGATGAACAAACTGAAAACCTTGTTTTCTTATTTATGTTTGATACTTTTTGGCTTTGCCCTTCCAAACGAGAAGGGCACTTTCTATAGAATCAAATGGTAAAATACAAATTGTTAAGAACTCGATTGAGAAACAGGAAGTCGAAAAGTTTTGTTTATTGATCTGGGGAAGTCAGATCAGAGACCTCCTTAGTTTAATATGATTTAGTTGGTCGGCAATCTGTGTAATTCTAATCAGAGAACATAACTTCAGCATTGTCTGTGAATCATAAAACCATAGAAGACCTCTGACTGATTATTAAAAGAAGGTAAAAGTCCAATACTTCACTGAGCATCATAATTACTGGGTAGTGGGTACAAAGCAAAAAATTGGAAAAGTTTTCAGAAGATCAAATTTAATACCTAGGTTTGCCTGGGGCTGCAAGGTGTCGAGTTTTAAGAACAACATGAACTAGTCCAGTAAAAGAAAGATCGAGGATAGGGAAGAAGACATAAGAGTTTAAGTGATTCAACTTTTGTTGAACCACGTCCCACTGTGCAACCAGAACCAATTTCCTTCATCAAGGAATAGAAGTCAAGAATACAAGTTCTCAAACAGTCCTTTGTCCTCTCTCTCACTCATCAGAGATATACTTACATCAGTTTTCTAGCCACATACATAACCATACATACCATAAAAGTATCAAGTAAACAACATGATCGAATCTGAACAACTTGAAATATAAGAGAAATAGAAACTACAATAACTGCCAAGTAATTCGAAGTACTTGGACCTCCTCTTCGAGTATTTTTACTCAAGCCTAAATCATACTCACTAATTTCCTATCTTCATCTCTTCCCCTCACTCTATTTATAACCAAACTCCTAACCCGATTACTAATATATCATTAACATCCTAATAACTAATAGTATTCTTATTGCAACGCTTAAGAGTAAGTCATATGGGGATAACAAACTGATACAATGGGATGGTCAATTCTATTGCTCCCTAGTTCAGCATACCATCCAACAAGATGAAGATCACATACTTAAATTTGAGTAACTGACAATTCAAGTAAGTTTCTCAGAAGAAACAACTTTATCTATATTTGTTATCCTTTATAGAAGTCAGATTCATAGACCATAACCAATCCAGCAAGTAACAAACTCTGTTAATGAATATGAAACTTCATATTGAATATCCAAATTCAAGGTTTCTAAACTGTTTATGAACCTACACATGTAAATTTGTACTGTCACGCCTGCCTATTTACCATATTAATAATAGAACCACCAATCAAGATAGAGAATAAAATGAGTGCACTCTTCAAGTACCTTCTGGGAAACAAATAACGTCACTAACACATAGCATAAGACTTGTTTCAACACTAAAACATCTACTAAGTATTTTTTTTATAAGAAATCACTCTTTCATTGAAAACGTCTACTAAGTATATTCCGTAAGTTTCCTTGTCAACCTAATATAATAGAATCAAGTTGTGGTCCGATGAGATAGGCGAGGTGCACGAGCTGGCCTCGATTCTCATGGATATCCAAAAAGAGAAAAAAAAAATCATAAGAACATCTCATAAAAGGGGTGACTTGACTTGCTAGCATGCTAGATAGGGAGGAAAACAATTTTAAAACAAAGTCATCCTGTCTAAGGTAGTGCGACTTAATCTCTTAGACCTTTAAAGCATGTTAAGTTACTAATTATTGTACTGCAGTTCCTGGACGAATAATGAAGGTTCCGATTCGTAAGTTCACCAAAGAGTCAGTACTGCACAAAGCAAGCTCAGAAACTCGCACATATAGATGGCAGAAATCATACGGTCTACAGTCCCAGTAATCACATTACCGTCACCATTTAGCATTAAAAATGAATTTCCGCTAGAACAACAGAAGATAAGGCAACCGAAGACCAAGGGGTGCTTGTATGTATCTTTCTTTTGTATCATCTAATGTTCGAAAATTTAAGTTCAAAAGATATCAAGTTTGAAGCCCTAAATTACACGATATGGAGAGCAAAATATCAAACTGGTACTTAGTCAAATAACATGGAGAGCAACACATTCACAATAAAGCTTCCTAATCCGATGCGCATACACTGTCATCTGAAAATTTCTTTCGACCATAGCTACATAGCGACAACATATTCAATTAATTCCCAATTCCAAAATTCATAAGTACTATGATACGACCGTGACTAATCTTTAATTTATAACTGGTAAACCCCTATTCCAACGTTCTCTATCTAATTTCAAGTCCATCAGCACTACTACTTCAGCGATTATCTATAAGCCACCATGAAAACTTCCCATCAATCCTCGTTTCTTCAATACAACAACTAACCACTTCCAATATCAAAACAACAAGCGCATATAATACGAGGACGACAAGGTCCATTAGACCAGATTCCAATTGATTTCAAGCACCGTGCTCGGCTCGCGTAATCGGTAATCCATTGCTATCCATAAGGAAAATTTACCACAGCAATAACTTCTCTGTAATATTCTGTTTCTTAACCATGTATCGTCTTTGATATCAAATGGTTGATGTCGATCTATGCGCATCTTTCACTCGAGTTATTTCAGTACCTGGATCGGAGAAGAGCCACAGAACGACAGCGCAGAAGACGACGACGACGGGGATGAAATGGATGTAGGCCTTCGCTAGCTTAAAGCGGCGGCGTTCTTTCTTGGCCGCGTGAGAGAACGGATTGTTCATCGGCAGGTAGAGCTCTGAGTCCAAGGCGGAACTCACGCTCGAAGATCTGAAGATTGCGGATTGCGACGACGACGACGATGACGAACTTGGTAACATCTTGTCGGAGACTCTGGAAGCGCTCAACGCTCTCTTCATCTTCTTCGTTTTTCGGTCGCCGGAGAAATTAAAGCGCGAGGGATGGCTCAAACCTCGTGGCGTACAACGAACCGATGAGCGATGGATTTTAGAAAATTTGACCAACGCCTCAAAATAATTTTTTTCCAATTTCGGCTTATGTTATTTATCTGTAATTTTAAAATTTTGTCATTGTTCATTAAATACAAAATTAACTCCCATGCAAAACATTTTTGTTGATGCTTTCCCAACGTGGACTCAGCTGATCTCATCGGTAATTAGTATAGTTTTATTAAAAAGTTGTGAGTTCGAATCTTCTACCACCAATTTGCTTCGCATCAAACAACTGGTATTATGCTTTCAGATTTCAGGAAAGCACCCGCGTGAACGGTGATGGACGAAGCGGAAACGAAAATGTCAACTTGAATAGCGTAAACATTGGTGAGATTATCTAGTCATACTTCATAATTGGAAAAACGAGCATCCTAGTTTCAGTTGTAGAATCTCGTACAAGTTATGTTGCGGTTGTATTAGCTATGTCGATCAAATTCGTTAAAGTTCAAGCAAACAAGAATATCAAATTTAATTACTTGAATGTATCGACATAATAATTTTTTTTATGTAAATATGTTTTATTAAATTGTAGAAATGATAATAATTTTCTAAAATAATATAAAAATTAACATAAGGTGTTAACAAAAATTTTGGATAATGTGATTTGAATTTTAGAAAGTTTTGTCTTCAAATGGGATATTTTTTTTCCTTCAAGTGTTAGGTATATTGCAATGATAAAAAACAATGCATTTCACGACTTGAAATCAAGGGACAAAGGGATCAAACAGAGTTGACTATGGAATGCAAAGAAGAAAGACAATAATGAAATAAAACATGAACATAAGAATCAAAACTATAAAAGAAAATCAACTTAGTTATGAAAATAACTTCCAATCATACTCCATTCAAGTTCAACATCTAAAATGAACACTATTTCACAAAGTGATAGCACGAGTATAAACATCACTCACGTGTTTACTTTAAAAAAAAAAAAATCAATCTAACAAATCTTGACTGAGATGGTATAAAATCGGGTCAAGATTCATGCAATATTGAAATTACATAATCCTCAGTGAAATTCATGCAATCTCACCTGAAAATGCATGAATCCCGAGCTAGTTTCATGTAATATCCGTGCAATTTCAATCGACCTTATTTTTTTTAGTATAACATGCAATTTCAACATACCTTGTTTTTTTAGTATAACATGTCAAACATATGTGTCTTGACCCATTGAGTTATGTTTAGATTGGCAACTGAAATTACTAGTTCTCGAGATTCATTTAATTTCAACAAACTCTCGATTGAAGTTCGTTGAAATTGCACGAATACCAATGTTCATTCAAGATTCATGCAATTTAAACTAATATTGTATTTATAGTTGAAATTGCACGCCTTAGCACTTAAAAGGTAGGTGTTATACTTGTTCCCATAAGTTAATTATCATTTATCCATATATAACATGTTTTGAGTTCAAAAGTTGAAAGGGGAAAAATTAAATCATCAATTATGAGATGATGCATATTCACTTATTTAATTGGTTCATTTTATGCTAGCTTTAACTCATTGTGTCTCTAAAAAAAAGGAAGAAAAAGAAACGGTAGATGTTTGCAATGATATATTTTTACCTACGACCTAAACATAACTCAAGGTTAAGACACTATAACTCTTACTAAAATTTCAATCATGTATGGTTGAACTAAAAAAAAAAGAACATCACACAAGTAAAGTGTGCACATGGCATTCCATACCCGTTTGACTCTCCTTTTTATAAGTTAGGCTAAAACTATATAAAAAAATATCATTGAATTCTGCCAGTTGTTTAAAAAATGCACCTAGCATCTAAAAATTTTAAATATCATCATTGACCCCTTCACAAAATGTTTCAAAAATATATCAATTAACGTCGCAGAATTTGAAACGACGTGATAGTTAATAGAAGTTAGGAGACAGGAACAATTAATTGAAATTTACAAATAAAAAAAAATGATCTCAATGACGGTAAAAATATTCATGCTTAAAAATAATAATGGATTCATAGTTGACCTCCTTAAAGGTTAAAATTTAATTTGTTGTAGTTTATTTGTTCCAAATAAATCTTTATTAATTAACACATCGTTCATACTCTGGCGTATCAATTTTTTGTTTAGTATATTAGTGGATATTTGTTCATAAAGTATTTTTGAAACAAATAATATTGAAACTTTTAAAAAATAGAAATATTTTCTAAACAAATAGCCAAATTTAAAGGTGCTTTTTATAATTTAACCGGTAAAATTATTATTAAGCCGACGTGTCAACGAAGTGACGAGGAAACACTCCGTAGCGCGTCTGCAACAATATTATTACGAAACGACCCTTCTACTTCTATGAATGGCGGCCATGGCCAACTCTATTTATTTGACTATTTTACCCCTATATATTTTTTAATCCTATTGTTTTTCTCCATATATTAAATTCAAAGTTAATTTTAACTTTTAAATTTAAAATTTATTGAATTAAATATTAAAAACTAAATTAAAAATTTACTAGGATGGTCGTGGCCTTTATCTCCAAATGTTTGTCTATAAATACAAACATTGCGTTGTTTGTATTTATTGTTTTTCATTTTTAATCTACATTTTTACAAATTTTGAAAATAATAAAAGCTTCTTCTTGTTCTTAGAAAATTTTGAAAGGCAAACCATACGAATTATTGAAAGAAATTGGGTGACGATATAAAGTTGTTTTCTCGATGACAAGACATAATATGTTTGAAGATAATACAAATCTATCTTTATTTGCTATTGTAAAGTTATTTGTTTGTAATTATGAGAATTTACTTTTCCACCTTTATTTTGAATGCATTGGTTATGATAAGATTCGTTAGAGAAAAGAGATCCTATTTTGTCGGCCACATCTTATCTTTACTTTTAAAAAAAAGTAGATTCCAAAGACATAAGAATCAGACATAAATCATGTTCTGTCAGCCTCAATCTTATCCCTTTACGCTCTCATGTATTTAATTTTTGTCTTCGCTATATATCAAATTTAACCTTTAACGTTTAAATTTAAAACTTATTAAATTAAATATTTAAAAACTAAATTAAAAATTTACTAGTCAAGAGGGGATGGGTCATCATCTTTATTTCCAAATTTTTGTCTATACATACAAGCATTTGGCGCTGTTTATAGTTATTATTTTTCATTTTTAATAAATGTGCATACAATTTTTTAAAATAATAAAGGCTTGTTTTTTTTTTATTCTTTCTGTTTATGATTTAATGTTTTCAAAATTTCAAACATATTAATAAAAACATTATGCTGTCATTTTTAGTTATAAAATGTATAATATATATCGAAAATTTAAATATAACATACAAGGATTTTTAATGTTTTACATAAGAAACAATAAATTCCATATAAAATTTTGTTTTTAATTTAATATTTGATACAAAATGATGATCAGATATATATTTATTTTTTTAGAATAAAATAATAGACAACCACAAATACATAAAAACTAGCCGTAAAATAAAATAAATAAATAATCGAACTGAAACAATTAAATTTATAAATCGAACTAAAAAACCAATATTTGAAAGTGGAAAAAGAAATATAACATTTAAAAATTTAGAGGAAAAAATGAGACATTAATTTTTTTTCTTTAACATGGAGTCGATATTGAACCTTCTAATCCACTAAATTATTTTCAAATCATCAATTTAATTGTTAGTTTGAGTATAGTCAAAATATGAATAGTTTTTCTTATAGGTCGTTGGATATCTATTTATTTATTTGAATACTCTAAAAAATAAGTTAATTAATATTTTGAAATGTCTAATATCGTAAATTAACAAACAACACGTGGCAACATTCAAAAGGCAGTGCTACGTCATTACGGAACCTCCATTTTTCAAATTTATTGCTCAGCAAAATTTGTAGGTTCTTCAGAATCGCGAATACAAATCATTCTTTGCCTTGTTTTCCTTCTAATTCTATTCAATTCAAATCCGTTCTTCTCCGGCCAAATTCTTCGCATTCCGATCGAAACTCGCCGGGAAATTTTACGTCTCTCCAGTACCGTGTGGAATTCTTCGTGATTCCATCGATCTCGACCGCTCGAAGCCATGACGCCTGAATAGTAAGCTCGAATTCGTTTCCTCTGATCAAATTGCTCGTTTGGAATTCTTAGATTTCAATTTTGTTTTTCGAAACTTGCGCGTTTCTGTATGGAAGTATCTTAGATCTGGTAGGTGGTGTAGAGAAGGTTGTGAGTTTTCTGTCTTTTTAATTTCACCTTCTTCTTAATTTAATTGTTCACAGTCCAGTAAGCCTGAGTATCGATGATCCGTGGGGCTCTTGGTTGATTTTTCGGTTTGGATCTGTAATCAGATCCACGCGATTCGATCAATTTCGGTCATGGGTGCATGATAGCGTCTGTTATTGTTTAACAGCGTTTGGTGATAATCAACGAGTTATCGATCCTTATGTTCAAGCAATTCTCATCGTTGAAAAATTTTTCATTAAAAAAAAAGCTTAGACTTCTTTCGAGTTTCGAGTGAGATTCCATAGATTTTGGAATTGTTAGGTTAGGTGTATTGTTTTGTAGATTTTGCTGAAAACGATACAAGTCAACGTTTCGTTATGTTGTATATCTCTTTTACATTCTATAACTAGTGACCACTTTATTTAGTTGGTACGGAATGAAGTCTTGCAGTTTACTCTCTTTGGCATCATTAGGTCCTTGACGATGGGAAAGTAGCGCATAATTCATTTGAACGTGGAAGATATTGTAACATATTGATCTGCTTGGCTGAGTTTCCAAAAGACAGTAATAGATTATCGAGGATGATTGCTTGCAGTGTTCACGTAGTGTTTCATGTTCAATTTGATGAAGAAATGGTGTATTTAAATATCTAATGGGCATTACTATCGTCCTTCTTGTTTCAAATTTTCAATCTATATAGTCGCTTATGATATATCCAACTATCCCTAATTATCTATCATTGCACTTCATATTTATCTCTAAACAATAATTTTACTTCTGTGCAGTGATTATTTGTTTAAGCTCTTGCTTATCGGAGATTCTGGTGTTGGCAAATCATGTCTCCTTTTGAGGTTTGCAGTAAGTGCTCAGCGATATTACTACTGTTTTGTTTATAATTCACAAATTTTTTGGTTCTGAGTTATGCTTTCAATTCACAACTAATATGTTAGGATCCTAAATACACAAGATAACTATATTGTAATATCAAATGACGTTACAATATCAAGAGCCTTTCGATAGAGCTATCTCTCTCCCAAAGAACCATGCTAAGTTCTTCGCCCTAAACTATTTCCCGAAAGATGCCTTCCCTCTCTCCCTACTACTTCAATTTATAATAAACTTACCCCTAACTAATTACCTCTAACTACAATATTAATACTATTCCCATACTATCTTTATTTTGACTCTCACATAATAACCCCATATTGATTCAGTTTTCCAACTTCTATCACATGTCGTGTGGTTTTGGTGTGAGATATATTGTTGCAGACTTGTAGTTGACTAAGAATAACCATCTTGTGTGCGTTGTAGTGTTCTGTATGCAGTTTTACTTCAGGAGTGGTGGCTAGTTTAGATGGTCGTGGTATCAGACTTGTTTAATAGTGAACTTAGGATTTTTTTGGATCAATTTTGTTCGCAGTCTTGATTCTACCAATTTGGTCAGTTGGATTGTTGGAGTCATACATTGTGTTTCTTTTTTCTTTGGACTCTGTTACGAAAAGGCACTTGTATGTTACCCTTAGTAGTTGTTCTTTAGGCACTGATATTTTTTGTATCTCAAGTGCTGTATTTGGACTAATGGAGTGGAGTTATTGCAGTGTTTATGTTTAATTTTAACTATTTTTTTGTTTCTATTTTCTTGCTGACCAGGACGATTCATATTTGGATAGCTACATTAGCACCATTGGGGTTGACTTTGTAAGTTTTGATTTTATTCTCTTCTGATATTGTTATTGATTGCTTTGAAGAAATTAATTGTTCTAATATATGTTGTGTTTCCATTCTTTTAGAAAATCCGCACAGTGGAACTCGATGGGAAGACTATTAAGCTCCAAATAGTAAGTTTAATATCTCATAGTTTTCTTCTTATGTACATATCATTTTTGTCCAAATTCTGGCGTTGACTATACAAAATAAACATTTGAGTGTAGAATAGAATAAGAGGTCTTAATCACATGCCTTCCAATAAAGGTGGCTGATGTGCAGCGTTGACTTGACGTCTAACGAAATAAAATTCCTTTCTAAGTTATTCTGGAGGTCGCGTGGGTTGTTTTCTTTTATTTTCATGGCTTCGAATGTGCTTTTAGTTGACATTACGTTAATGCACTTAAAATATTTTATAAATTTGTATGGAAGTAACTAACTGCCTTTGAGATACGGTGGTCCGGACTTGGAGTGCCCATGTGACCACCGTTGGTTCCAGTCAAGATTTTAAATGTTGATAATGATGGAAATGTTGAGGTCTCAATTTCATGGAAATGTCGATGTCAATAGATATTTCTTTAAAAGTTAGAGAAACTGAAAAATTGTAAAAAATATTTAATTGAACAAATAAACATTTTTCTATTTCTAAATAAGTTAAAAATGATTAATATTAATATTATGTATGTATTAGTGATATTTTGTTGATATTTTCATATTTTGTCGATTTTTGTTGTACTTTGATGAAAATGTCGATTTACCCTTCATATTGATGTTGAACCCATTACATGGACATGTCGATGAGAATGGTCGATGAGAATGTCGAAGTATCGACGGATATTTAATACCATGGTTCCAGTTTATAAATTAAGTTAACTAATTTGAACGGTATGGTCGAGACCATTATTTTTAGAACGGAACTAGTCACTGGCTACAGGTTTCTTTCCTACCGGACCGGAGGCAGCCGAGAATGTTATGTCAAAAGGACGTCTCTTTTTACCATCTATACATGCAGAGAGCAGACATAACACTGAAGCAGGATACTCACGATCAAATCCACACAAAATATTGTTGTCACAATTAGAGACACGACCGCAAACCTTCACTTGTTTTTGGTCATAAGAAAAGTCTCTTCTGTTTTGTTTTTTTTTTTTTTTTTTGCTCTCAAATGCATTTTACCCTCCAAATTATACATAACTGCTATTATATTGTTGTAAATAGGAGTTAAACAAACTTTTTCTTACAATGTGCAGTGGGATACTGCTGGTCAAGAACGTTTTAGAACAATAACCAGCAGCTACTACCGTGGTGCTCATGGCATTATTGTAAGAGTCACATAGTCCCTAAAACTCTCTCTCTCACTCTCTATATATATATGTTTATCGGGTTTAGTCGTGCGTGGTAAGTTACTCTGAATCTTGTAAACTCTTGGCAGGTTGTTTATGATGTTACAGATCAAGACAGTTTCAATAATGTTAAGCAATGGTTAAATGAAATTGATCGTTACGCAAGTGAAAACGTGAATAAGCTTCTTGTGGGTAATAAGTCCGACCTGACAGCAAACAAAGTCGTCTCCCACGAGACAGCAAAGGTATTATATTTCATTAGATTCATTCTTTACTTTTTGGCCCTGAAAAAGCTTAGAGAAGTGAGACTTTTATGTTCTCTTTTTTAGGCATTTGCGGATGAAATTGGAATCCCCTTTATGGAAACAAGTGCTAAAAGTGCCACGAACGTTGAACAGGCTTTCATGGCCATGGCTGCTGAAATCAAGAATAGGTGAGTTCACTTTTGACCTTATCAGGGAGGGCTTAAACCATCTAGGAGTAAGAAATACTTCGGGCGTTGGGTTCGATAGGTTTATGAGGGCATCTATGTTTAGGATGTGGATTTGTTCATCCCGAGCCATGAGTTTTCTAAATCCATGGATTACACACACTAAGGTGTATGGATTTCGCATACTTTCTCAAATCATAAGCTACAAAATCAAACACAAAGTACACAAACTTAACATTTTCGATCCTAAACTTATCCATATCGTGATTGTGAGTCTATCTGAAGCCATTTGTACTACTAGTTTAGGAAGCTTTTCCGTGTGTATGAATTGGCATGAACACCTCACTTTCGAAGCTGGTATGATCTGATTTGTAAAACACGATTATTTTCAGGATGGCGACTCAACCAATGAACAATGCGCGGCCGCCAACCGTGAAAATTCGAGGACAGCCAGTGAACCAAAAGTCTGGTTGCTGCTCGTCGTGAAGGAAAGGAAAAGTGTTTTGATTAGCAACACTGTACCTGTGTGTGGTCCATGGTTGGTCCTCCTTTGACATGTAAAACTCTTTGGATTAGCTTCTGTTCTAAAGCTTTCTTTTGTTTTCTTCATCTTCTCTTCTCTCCATTTACTTTACTTTGTTGGTCAGCACTTCGTTTACAAAATTCCCATTCTTTTCAATGTACTTGATTCTCATAAACAAAATTATCTGTACAAATTAGAAAAATATTATTGGTGAATAATAGCATTATTTGCCCTTTTTTTTTTCTAACCTTCTCACATTCCTTCATGCCTCTTGAATCTTGATGAAATTCATCCATATCTGAATAGTACCCCATTCGAAATTATTAATTTGAACTAGGACTATTCAGGTAAATACACAACCTTATATGAAAATATATCGTCTCAATAAAAAACTATTTGAATACTGAAAAAATCATCTCTATCTCGTTTTTATGATTGCTTAGCTGTTAGAGAATATACGTTTCTTAATTATCTCTTATTTTGCTCTAACAAATGCAATATTGCCTATAAGAATTTGAAATTCTGAAGGCATATTTAGCTTTTGTAGTATTACGTTAATTATTTTTTTACTATTTAATTAGATAACTAACTTTTAGAAACTAATTTGATGTATTGATTTATTTAAACTAAAAATAAGAGTCAAGTAGTCACGAGAATATGTTAAATACAAAAAATACCGTCAAAATGTCTTTCTTGTTAAAATACTAATTTGATGTATTGATTTATTTAAACTAAAAATAAGAGTCAAGTAGTCACGAGAATATGTTAAATACAAAAAATACCGTCAAAATGTCTTTCTTGTCAAAATACAAGAGTCAAATGATAGGGACTTAACAACTCACAACTTTAACTAATTAAGATATATTATCGAGTAAGAGATAATCACTATTAACTAAAATTAATTAACTGCTATTTTTTCAAATAAAAAAAATCAAGTAAGTATTTGGGAATTAAATATCATATGCATAATGTATTTGTTGGACTGGGCCTACCTCCTATTGGATAGGGATTGGAGAGGCGGAGGCTCCTGTCTATTTTTAAGTTCTGAAATTAAGATCGATAAAAGAGATAAATATAATATCATATCATATACACATTTCATTTTTGTTAAAATTTAAAATACGTAAAATATAATATATTATATAATTCTCCAAAATTTATTATATATATTAATATTTGTTTTTAAAAAAATTAATTAATATTATTTCAGATTTAACTAAATATTTAGTTGGTAAGTACTCGTTTACAGATATACTACAAGCACTTTGAACATATTTTTTTAATTGAGATTCAATTTCAAAATTCATTACCGAACACATATTTAAAAATACTGAATACAATTTTGTTTGATTGAATCCATCATTTTTTATTATTAGATCACCGATCAGTGTACACGGTTATTTTTTTATTTTAAAATTGTGTTGGGACGACTTATAAAAATAGTAGTATTATGCGCAACATTGAAAATATTATTCATGAATGACGTTATTTATTTTGGAAATCAATAATTAATGAAAAATACTCTAAAAGTTTTTTAAATTTATTTATCCATACATATTTTAACAAAAAATTTGAAATCAGTTAAAAAATGAGCCCTTGATTGATCCAAGCGATTGACCACTGACAAACCACCAGCCAAGAAAAATATCAAATTACAAAATTCACTCCAAACTTTAAATTTTTTAATTTTGTGCCTAATAAAATATTTTCCAATATTTGGTCTAAAATTCAATCAGATATCTAATAAGTAGAGATGACAAAAAAACCCGCGAGACTCGATCTCTGTAGATATTTTATCCGATCGAGTCGGGGAATCCCAGATTTGACCGAAGACGGGGCCAAACCGAGGATCCTAATCGGGATCCTTGACCTCGCCCCATTTAATATTTTTATATATATTAAATTAATATATATCAATTTTAATTAATATTTTTAAATTTGTTTAAAGTCCAAACCCAAGGGTCATTTAACCATTTTTTTTCTTTTACTTTTAACACCCATAAAAATAAAAAAAATGAAAAAAAATTATCGGAACCCGTCCCTTAGGAATCTCAACCCTGTCCCCGCCCCCAAAATTTCGGGAATGGGAGTGGAGATGGGAGAAAATTCCCCAACGAGGTGGGAATAGGGATGACTCCTCGATCCTACCTCGTCCCGTTGCCATCCCTAGACACAATTGAGGGATACTGTGCAAATCTTCGAGGACGGAAAGGAGAAATGACATAGAAGGCACGAGGGCAATCGAGATTTCAGTGGTATTATGTTTTAGCTTGAAAGTTTATTTGTTTGGGGTATAATTTTTTCATTTGTTAAAAATTGAAGATTTAAATTTTATAATTGAAACTATAAGAGTGTAATTACCATGACACCCCTGCTTCAACGTGGTTTTTACAATTTATAAAAAAAAACAATTTAAAATGGAATAATTGATTGTAATAAATAATTGATAAGGGCTCGTGTGTAGACGTGGAGCGAGAGGAAGACATTTTCGATTTGTGATCCCTAGTTTTTATCCGACATGAATTCCGATATGGGCTACGATCGTCCGTAAAACATGGTGTGTTGTCGGATTTAGAGACATTCCCTTGAATGCACTCCCAGATCGACTCAGACTATTTTAACAGGCTAATGGTAGAGAATGAGCAACTTGATTCGTGCCTTGATTTTCGACCCGAAAAGATTTGAACGAATTGTTATAATCTAAACGGATTTTAATCCAAATACCTTTTTACCATATTGATAGGTAAAAATCTACCCCAACAAGTGTGATGTTTCTAATAGGAGAGGGAGGCGTTTGTAATATAATGGAAGAATTCAAATAAAAATATTGACATGGAAACATAAAAGGGAAAAAAAAGTACCGTTGGTTTAAACACAGTAATGATTAGTGTGTGATATATAGGGGACAACATCTGGAAAGTGGAACAAACAATAAATAAGGAGATTTTTAAATAAAAATGTAATTATTTAATGTAATGGAAGAATTTATAATGGCGCGTGTGAGTGGACGTGGAGGGACGGGAGGAAGAGATTTTCCGTAATTTTTTTTTTAAAATTTTGAAAAGTACCGTTGTGAACTGTGATCTCTCTTTCTATTTATTCTTCTTCTTGGCCAACACTCCAATTACTTCCTTCCGAAGCCATTTCTGATCAAAGCTTCAAATTGGAGAGTTTTTTTTTCAGTTTCCGATCCACCACCACCAGGTACGTAGAGCTTCTTGTAATGGCAATTGCAGCATCTTCTGTTCTGTTCTTCAACGTCGCATGCACTGCGAAAATACACAATATCCCCTCTTCTGTTGCGTGCTTGTTTGCTTTCACTTCCATTCATTCTATTGCTCTATTATTGTAATGTAATGCTGTGGCTCAACGATTAATCTATCGAGATTCTGCAACTTTCTGTGGACAATCATCAGGGCTATAATGTCTGGTCTCCGCCGTCTGCGTTTTACGGAATGCGTCTCGGCCGAAGATTTCGATAACCAGAGTGCAGTCACCACGGCCGGCGATTAAGGTAAATCTCTTCCGATCCATGTTTTCGCTGGAATCATCGCAAAATTACTTTCTCCGTTTTCTAATTGCTTCGATTTCTGATTTCTGCTCGGGCGACGGCGATTATAAAGCTACTCCAAGTAAGTGTAGAAACGGAAATGTTTCGATCGCATAGTTTCCTTGGATTTTGTCTAGTTCTATTCATTTCTTCAACTTAAATTCGCTTTGAAATCCTGCATTAACATCTTTTTTACTTCGTATGTTTTTAGCAGATATGGTCCCTTAATCCTGTCCCGGATGGGGAAGCAGGCCTGAAATACACGTTGAAAAATGAAAATAATCATTCGGACGATATCACCGTGTCGTGCTTCAGAAGCTTTGATGGCTCACTGAAGGTATATATTCGGACGATGTTCACAGTCACTTGTTTCTTTTTGTTTGGCAACTTCCCTCCTACTTATTAACGATTTTCTCAGGTTTGGGATTTGCGCCAAATGTAAAAACCTCTCAAGGTGTATGATAGTCTCCCATTAACTATATCCAAACAAATAGTCCTGATGAGCAACTCTTTCTGGCTCGAACATCGGTTGAGAAAGAGAGCAAAACGGGTGGGAATATCCCAAAGTTGAACCAGGTACAGTTTCTTTTACTTTTTTCATCTCACATGATGCAAAACACATCAAATATGCATATTAAAAACCTTGTTATGAAGAAGCATGGAAGAGCTAGCAGGCTATGACTGAGCGTATCAATCTATTCTGGACATAAGATGTGGGAGATACAGACGCTTTTGGGAATTTTAAGCATATTATATGATGTCAGTTTGATGTTAATAGGGTGTTGTATTATTTATTTTAAAGTCTTCTACGGCATATGTAGCAGAGTTGGATTCTGTCCGTCTAAGAAGCATGGATAACAGAAATGACACGAGACAGACATGGAACAAAAACAAAAAACTCCTTCCAGATATATGGCAAAGTTAGATTTTGACAAATACCTTCTTCATTTAACAGCTGCCTGTAAGGTATGTTTCTGTGCTGCAACTTTCGAATTCGAGCAATATATCTAATCTATGGATAAGTTGTCCATTTGTTTGCTTCTTTTATCAAATTTAATTGAATTTTGTAAAACTAGATTCAATTGAAAGCATTGGCTGAAGAAATGCAAGCAGTGAGTATATAGGTCCTGATAAACTGGAGCAAGAGCTAACTGCTTCAGAAACGTCCATATTAGTTTCAACCTATCAGAGTTGCTGAAAGCCAGCTTTCCTTCTCACAGGCAATCCTCCCTTGAGACAGGTGAGCTCAACGACATGGAGCATCATATTGTATCCAATGCATTTTCTGTAAGTTCCATTTTTATTTTGTTGAGTAATTCACATCCTTGAAAGAATTTGATTTATAAGTATAATTTATTTCCTCTTTGAGACTAGACTACATATCAAAGTTTTCGACTCCCTTTGCACTTGACCTCGTATTTTTTAACTGAATGCCCATTGACTTAGATCATCATATTGTATATAATCTGTATTCTTCTAAAAAAGCTCTAGTATTTGAGATCAGGTTGTTCTTTTCAGGTCTAACACTCTACACTATTCAGATATGTTGTTACTTGTGATTGACCTCTCAGATGGCCTTTTCATGTTCATACAAAGGAATATTTGGATTGTGTTATGCTTAGAGATGTAAGTGCTGTCTTTTTCTCAAAACAGAACTTGATCATTTTGTTTATCTGGTATTCATATTGGTAAGAGAATTCAAGTTGACTATATAGTTTTCATTGACTAGTTAAATGCCTTCCATGTAACACCAGGACTGTTGGGACGCATTTAGTGAATAATTGCTAAATTTATTTCAGGAAATAGAAATATCGGCTGATATGCTTTCCGCAGGTTTGCTTTTGCCCATATCTTTATCTGATAAATTTTTCCTTCGCCATGTTAGCATAAATGTTCTCAGTTCAGCATATTGGCGTGGATTGGAATAATTTGCTGGTTCTGTATTTTCTTGTGCCTATCAGCGGTGAATGAATGAACCTGATGTTTCAAATGATTCTGTGCTGAAACGCAAACCTCTTTGGACTGCATTCATAGATACAGATATTTGTTCATTTCTGCCCCTAGTTTTCTAGTATTATTTTTATTATTATTATACTTTCTAACTTTAATATTATTTCCAATATTTTTCTTTAATTTAACACCAAATTTTTTTTAATCACTTTCTAAATTTAGAATTTTTCACTTTTAAAATGGTCTCTCTCAAAAAAAAATTTTTCTTCTATTTCTAAAATTTTAACACATTTTAAGGTTTTTCCTATTTATTTATTTTTTTTGAATTTTCAACTTTCTTTATCTCACTTTTTTCAAATTTTCCCATCTCCCATCTATTTTCTTACTTTTTAACATATTTTTTCCTATCTCTATATTTTTCTCTCTTTTTCTATATGCAATATTTTAATTTCTTACCTAACTTTTCTCTCTAAAATTGGTCTGTAAACCTTTTTAACTGCTTTTTTCTCTCTGAAATATCTTTTATCTATAAAGTTTTTGACCATCTTATTTATAACATTTTATCTCAAATTTCTTTTTCTCTCTCTCTCTCTCTTTTTTTTCCCTTCTAATCTAAGTTTTTTTTTCCTCTATCTATTTATGAATTTTTTCTCTCTTAAATTTTTTTTCTAACATTCTTCCTCTCTTTGAAAAATCTTCTCACCTTTTTTACTTTCTTGTATATATAAATTTTATCTCTTAAAATGCCATTTTCTTACCTCGTACTTGTCACGAGAGTTAATTTTCTTACCTTAAACTCATTTCATCAAATTAAGACTAAAACTTGAGAAATTATATAACATCAACAAAAAAATAAAAATAAAAAAAGAAGAAGAATAAAAAGAAAAAAACTCAAAATCAAACAACAAAAATGTTCAAACCCAACATTGAAAACACCTAGCAACAAAATCAAGTAGGTGAAAAAATTTCAAGTATTGAGTTCTTTGATGAAATTAAAGGTTTAAGTTTAAATTTCATTGAGTCACCCACTCAAGTACAAGGGTAGAAAGAAAAAAGTTTTTTTTTAAGTATTTCTATTTCAACCTAAAATATTTTCTCACTTTCTAATTATTTATTGTCTAGTTTTTTTCCTTTGCATTTAGAACAATGTTCTCTCATTTCTTTTAACTTTTTGTATGTAAACCTTTTTTTCTCTTCAACTTCTTTTTTGGGGGGGACATCATTTTCTTACCTCTCACTTGATGGGTGAATTGATTTTTTACTTAAACTTATCATCAAATTAAGACTTAAACTTGAAAAACTATTTAACTTGAAACAGAAAAAAAAAACACTCAAAATCAAACTACAAAAATGTCAAAACCCAACATTGAAAATACTATAACTTAGCAACAAAATCACGGAGGTAAAAAACACTACTTTTTCAATTTTTAAGTTCTTTGATGAAATTAAAGGTTTAAGTTTAAATTAAATTGACTCTCTCAGTCGAATACAAGGGTAAAAAATTATTATTTTCCCACCTCTTTCTATTTCTTGATTTTTCCACTTAACTTTATTTTCTGTCTTTCACTTTTTAAACTTAGTTTCTCTCCCTTAAATGATCTTTACTTCTAATTTTTTTGTTCATTCTAAATTTTTGTCCCCTCTTTATCTAACTCTTTTTTCTTTCTAAATTCTTTCATTTTTTTCTTTTTCTCTAAAATTCCCCTTTTCATAGTTTTTAACTATTTCTCTTGAAATTTTTGTTTCTTTTCCCTCTAAAATTTTCCGCCTTAACCTTTTTCTTTCTAAATTTTTTTCTTTTTCTTTTTTATTTTTTCTTATCTCTAAAATTTTCATCATTTTAAAGTTTTGTGGGTCAAAATTTCTCACTTTTTACTTATTTTCTACTTTCTAACTTTATCCTCTATCTAAAAATTTCTCACTTATTAAACTCTTTTGAACATTTGAACTTACTTTTGAGATATTGGAATGTCTCGCTACACTTGATTGGAGTGATAATTTTGTAGTTAAACTGGTATGTTAATTCTTTGTTATAGTATTGTTTGAAACCACATTGTTGAAGTTATAATGTAATTTCAAAGCTTTTATTCAATTGAATTGTTTGTAATGTATTGATAGTTGCAGCCATACTTTTGCGACATTACCTTTCATTTAAGAGGTTTTCATCTTCCTTTATGTTGGTATGAATTCATTAAGTTGCTGAAACGAGGTAAAATTTAAATGTAGAGTTTTTATGTTTTTGTGTCTATATTTGAAGGACGGCTCATTTGTAAATCTCTGCAGGCAACAATTTGGTGGGCTGGGCTCATGAGAGGTGCTATGCAGTTGGCATTTGCTTTATAATCAGGTCAGTTAGGAACATTAACGATCACAATCTGGCTGCAGATTTTATATCAACGAATGAAATAGTACAGGCAGTTGTTTACTTTTACAAAGGTTTGGCAAAGTTCTCATGATAGATTTGTTTTAAGCCAGCTGGATTTCATTGATTTCATATCTCTCTTTGTAAGTTTTTCTTTTATCAATGCAATGCTAGTTACCTATAAAAATGATGATATACTTTACTAATGGGACTGATAATTCGCTTTTATTTTTATTTTATTGTTATTGAAACAAGAAATAAACATTTACAATTTAATAGTTACCATTAAACTCTAGAATTGGACTAAATAAAAGCCCCCTGATTTATGTTAATAACGAAGCTATGTTTGGTACCACTACAGGCAGGTCAGGATGAATTGATAGCTCTCGAGAAGGCACTAAAGGATAGAAGACCATGATTCCTGCGGAACTGCAAGAGAGGTGGAACTTAAGCTTTGGTATTTTTTTTCCTTTTCCATAATGTTTGGGGGCAGTTTGTGAACATTTTTTTTTTTACTTTTATTTAATTATAAAAGTTGTGTGCCTCTCAAGACTGATTTTGGAAGGGAGGTACCTTTGTTTGAGTTAGAAGGAACAACAGTTGAAGAACTTATATTCCTATATATTTGACACAGATAATCAGGGGTACTCTGCTACTGAGATGGATAGGCTTATCCCAATTGCCATATTTATGGTCAAATTTGATAAGGAGGTTTTTCTTCCTACTATCATCCTTTGTTGATTTAGTTTTATTTATTTTCTTCCTACCATCTCTTACTTTTCACTCTATTTGTCCAGCTAAACGAGGAAGATTACTTATCAATTACATTATCGATATGATGGAGGTGGAGCAACTCAAGTTTGGCTGGGCTCTGGCAGGTATTGTTTTGAAAGTGTCCTGATTTTTAAGAACTTTGGATAGGAACATTTGGCAAGCCTTGCTATATTCTGTGTGCTATATTCTTTCTGTTCACTTTGTCGGCATTGCACCATAGGTTATAAATTGAGCACTTTCTGTTTTGTTATTTTCCCAAATAAGGCAGATTCTATTGAAACTTGAGCCTTTGATTTCATGTTATTCAATTCATTAACATATTACTATCCGAATTTAGGTTCTTTAAATGGTTGTGATTGGTTATTGGCTTACTTGTCAATGGGCATGCAGGATCATAATCCCTTGAGATAGCTTATAAGTTGATACGAACCTTTCATTGATTAATGAAAAGGAACAAAATTGTTCAAGGATACACAAACTCTTAATGGGAGTGAAAGCATAAAAATAGAACAAAAACTTCAAAGAAGTTATAAAGGCCTCCCAATTCATACAAATCAAATTAGGAGAATAGGGGAAGAAAGTATCAGAAAGAGCACACCATTGAGAAGCTTTAAATTTAGCAATATTGAAACATTCAACTGTTGAACAGCTGGAATCTTTAAATATGCTTTGATTTCTCTCAAACAATAGCTCTGAAACAATCGCCTTAAAACCATTGATCCAAAGCAGATTAGCTTTAGGCACCAATCTAACTCCATTAAGAATCTGGAAAATGTAAACAGCCAAACAGTCCAAGTCCAAGCCAAATTGAACATCTGGGAGAAGAAAAACCAACAGGGAGAAGCATATGGGCAGAAGAAAAACACATGATTCAAGTTCTCTCCCCGTTCAGCACATAAAAAACAAAGGATGGCTGTAGAGCCATATTAGGGGACTTCTTCTGTAAAACCTCAGCTGTATTAACCTTGCCATGTAGGATAAGTGACTATAAGTGAGCTTTAGCAATCGCAAATCAGCTCTTCCAAGCTTACAAAGAGAGGAAACTGAGAAAAGACCTGAATTTTCCAAACTCCATCGACAAGCATCCATTTCCTTAGAAAGAGTAATCGGAGAAATACAAGATAGTAACTCCGAAAATTCTACAAATTCTTCATCTTTCAACGCCCTTCTAGTAATGATATTCCAAGAAGAGGACTCTCTATCCCAAGCATCTGAAACTTGCAAAGGGGACGATGGGATATTGTAAATTGAAGGAAATCTTACCATGAGAGGAGAATCACCAATCCACAGATGATGCCAAAAGAGAGTTCTTTGACCATTTCCTAATTTGACATGAGAGAATTTCTCCACCACTAATCATTGATTTTATTCCAAGGACTACGGGCCGATCCATGAATTTTTAGGAAACGCATTCCAATTAAAATAGTCAGAACCATATAAATTGGCCACCACCCTACGCCACAAAGCATCTGGTTCTACACTAAACCGCCATCCCCAGTTAGATAATAGCGCACTGTTTCGCTTAAGAATACAGCCAATGCCCAAACCTCTAGCTTCCCTTAGAAGAGAAGCAATGTCCCAACGAACTAAGTGTCTCAAGGAGCCTTTCGAGAGTCTCCCCACAAGAAGGAACATATCTTTTGCTCAATTTGTTTACTGATCCTCACCTGAAAAATAGAAAGATAATAAAAGGGGATGCTTCCAAGAACATGTTGGCACAAGGTCAATCTACCACCTTTTAAAGCTCCTAGACCGGAGCCCAAAAAGAATCAAGTTTAGGATTTCCTCCTAGAGGCAAACACAAATATATAATCGGAAAGCGTTCAACTACAGAAGGAGTTTGCAACTTGCTCTACCTGTTGATCTTCCATATTGATACCACACAAAGACAATTTCTCCCAATTAACTTTAAGACCTGATAACCACTCAAAGGCCTTAATAGCATCAAAAAGGATCTTGAGCATCCCATCGTCATCTTTACAAAATAATAGTGTGTCATCAACAAACTGTAAATGAGAAACATGTATCGAATCCCTTCCCACTACAAATCCCTCGAAGACTCCCTTTAGATATATGCTGTCTAACAGAATACTAAGCACATCACTGATCAAAATGAATAAAAAAGGAGAAAGGGGTCTCCTTGTCTCAAACTTCTCGAAGCTTTAAATCTCCCTATCGGTTTCCCATTGATAAAAACCGAGAAATTGTTGCCCCTAATACAACCACTTCCAATAGAAATTGTTGCCCCTAATCCATTCAATCCACTTCCTACCAAAGTCTTTTTGTTGAAGAACTTCCAATAGAAAGTTCCAATCGACTTTGCCAAAAGCTTTTTCCATATCAAGTTTCAAGACCCAACCTTTCTTCTTTCTGTATCGATAATCATTCACAACTTCATTTGCAATGAGAACCGGGTCAAGAATCTACCTTCCACTTATAAAAGCACTTTGATTACAAGCAATAGTGGATGAGATAACCTTGTTGAGTCTTTCTTTACTAACAATTCTGATAAAATCTTGTATGTGATAGTAGTAAGACTGATGGGACGAAAATCTTTTACTTTCTCCACTCTGGTCTTCTTTGGAACAAGACATATGAAATTCTCCTTAATACACGAATTCACCTTACCATTGCAATAAAATTCAGCAAAAAAATCTTGCAAAGGCCTTCCAATACTTCCATAATTTGATGAAAAATTCAGCTGTAAAACCGTCCGGTCCCGGGGCCTTATTCTTGCCAAGACCTTTTAGTGCACTCGAGATTTCGCCTTCCTAAAACTGTCTTTCTAACCAAAACCTGTATTGAATAGAAATTGGCCTCCAAGTAAGGTCCACTAGTAGAAAACGCTGCTGATCCTCCTTCCAATAAAGATTTTCAAAATACTGAAAAATTTCCATCTTAATGTCCCTCAGATTTTACCAAGGGTTCCTGCAGCATCATGCAACTCTGATATTAGAGCTTTCCTCCTCTCGGCTGCCAAGAACATGTGAAAAAAACTTACTATTCTCATCTCCCTCCAAAAGCCACCTGATTTTACTTTTTTGGAGGAGAATTTGTTCCTCCCGAATATAAATATCCAGTAGATTATGTTTTAAGGAACATCTTTTCACCACTTCATCATTATCTAAGCCTGATTCCTCCTCCTTGCCGTCCAGCAACGCAATTTCTTCAAGAAGTTTTACTTCAGCCGCCTTTTCCTTGCGCTCTTTCTGATTATGCCACTGCTTAAGGGAAATCTTCAAGTTTCTAAGCTTAGAAGAGATTAGATAACCTGTCCAACCATATGATTTATCCTCCGAGAGCTTGGATTCAATTAAACTAACACAATCCTTGTCCTTTAACCAAGAATTAAAAAATCTGAAAGGACAAGGCCCCCATAAAATCTCACCTGTATCCAGAAAAATGGGAAAATGATATGAGGTAGTGTGTTCGCCTCTATACACTCGAGAGTTATAGAAGAGAGAGTCCCAATCTGAAGAAACAAAAAAATCTGTCCAACAGTGAATATGTACTATTGTTTCCCATCTTTGACCATGTATAATGCCCATTTGATCAGGGAATTTCCATAATTTCAAGCTCCTCAATGACTTTATTGAAAATCTTCGTAGCCTTCGATTGTCTTCCACAAGAAGAATGATCTGATGGCCATCTTGTGACATTAAAATCACCTCCCATACACCAAAATTTGTTGGAAAAAACCGGCTAAGTTGCTGATTTCTGTTCACAGCTTCTTCCGTTCCTTATAATTTATAGGGCCATAAATATTAGATATGCATAACTCTTGCAAATTATGGAAGGAACAAGAGATGGTTAATGAAAAAATTCCTTCAAGGACTTTCCGAACAGCAACTCTACTAAATCCCAAAGTGTAATAAGGCCTCCTGATCTTCCATCCGATTGAATCTACGCCCAGCCAATATCCTGAGAACTCCACAACGACTTTATTGCAACTTAGTTTCTTGGAGAAGTACTATATCAGGACAATGTTTCGAAATAAGTTTCTTGATTTTCAGTCTCTTCTTATAGCAACACAGACCACGAACATTCCATGACATTATTTTCATTGAGAATTCAGAATTGGAACTACCGAAATTCCCACTGCCTTAAAGAAAGGGGGAATATCAGTCTTAGCTACAAACTTTTCGTTCAAAGTTAGTACTGGCTGCTCCCCTTCAGTACTTACCAATTTCTTATCCAAGTCAAGTAGATTAGGAAGATCTTCCTCCAAGGGATACTTAGATTGATCAGCGATGTTGGAGGTAGTGTCTATACAATCAGGTGAAGGATCAGGGCTGCTGAGATTCACATTAAAATCTTCTTCATCTTCAACTTCAACTTCATCTTCAGAAAAGGAAAACTCTCTTGGGCTAGCGAGTTCCTTGGTGGAGAATGCAAGACCTGGGTTCAAAGTCAGAAGAAGGTCAATCGACCGTTCTTTCCCCCCAAAAAATCGTCTGATATTCTCCCTCCTCAATAAAGACTTCCTTGAGTAACGAAATTTCCAATCTCTGCACTCTTATTTCATCATTTAATTTTGACTTAAACTTTTTCCGAGAATACAAAAGATGGTAGCGGAGGAATAAACTTTCTAATTGGATTTTTGGAAGGAGTAATTTTAGGAGAAGATTCAGATTTAGAAACCGCCTTTGGAATTTCAAAAATTAGGGCATCATTAATTACTTCATCCACCACCTCCTTCCCTAAACCACGCTCTCTGGAAACATTTGCCAGCTTGCCCTCCGAATTAAGTTTGTTTCTAGATTCTCTTTCTTCATTAAGAGAAATCTTCTCACTTCCTTCGTCAACGACAATCTTAGGGCCCTCCGCATTCTCCACGATTACATATTTTCTTTCTTCATTAAGAGAAAACATCTCACTTCCTTCGCCAATGACAAACTTGGGACCTTCCGGATTCTCCACGGATTTCGGTACATCTTTTGTTAATTAAAAAATAGCCATCTCAGAATTCTGCTGTTGGTTAGAATCATTAAACAAATCTTTAGCTTGATTACTGAAATCAGACGTTACCGATTCTTTTCGAATATTGCCAAGTGAGTTGTTGTCAACCTTTAACACTCCTACTGTTTCATTATTATAAGGATTAGACGGAATAAACCCTGCCCTTTCATCTTCCATAATTTTCCGGAATCTTTCCACACCCAGGATCAATACTTGAAGGAGAAGAAGATCGAATACTCTTACTGTGAAGGTCCCATACTTTTTATCTTTTAATAACCACAGAGACCGGAATAAATCCACATACATTTTCTTGAACTTTAAGGTAGACATCAAAAGCATCCAACAGGTTAAGAGTTCTAGTGGAAATATCTACCAGACCTCCATAATGACTGCCAATGGCTTCAAAAGTTGAACGTGGCCAGTAATACAAAGGTAAGTCCTTGAAGATTAACCAACCACCGTACCCTTGAATGAACTCCTTTTTATTGTGCAATTGGGGACTCCACTTTTCTAACTTTAGATAATAGTCACCAATCTTTCTCCACTTACCAAAAAGCTCAATGGAATTTAACATTCTATCATCTTCAAATCTCAATAGACCTTTATCAGCCGAAAAAGGGTTTATCCTGCATCCTAACGAGAATTTGTCTTCTAAAGCCTTCAATATCTTGAGTCAATTGTCATGTGCACAACCCTTAGAAACCACCATTAAACAATTCCAATATAAATCCAGTACTTCCGATTCATTTATAACCCAGAACCCTGCTGTTTTTCGAGGGAGACTCTGTTTTCTTCCTACATTCCCCTATCGATTCAACAATCGTTTTTCTCCTCGTACCTTTAGCCACATATGCGAAAGATCTTCCTTCTTGAGTGAAAGTGTTTCGTAGAACAGGTGCATGATCTTTAAGGATCTGCTCCTGTCTTTCCTCTGGCTTCCACTGTTGGCCGAATATTCTCGACCAAATTCCTAACCTGCTCCTCTGTTGATCATACCGAGAAGGTTTTTAGCATTGTCCAGAAGACATTCCATCCCTCGCGGTTATCTCCAGTCGGAATTATCACATTTTTCCTTCCTCCAATAGATGGCCAAAAACATCAGTTCCAAAAACCACAACTGCTTGGATTTGAATTTTAGCAATCTACATTGTCCAAGATCATCCTGAATCTGATGATAACAACGAGCATGAGTCGGCTATTGGTTTACCACCACCAACTTCTCGAACCACAGAAACTGAGACGGAAATAGGGGTACCACCTTATTCCTCCCAACGTCTTCCAGCATGAAACGACCATTTTCACTCTAGATACATAAGAAATTACCATGAAACGACCATTTTCACTCCAGATACATAAGAAATTACCATCAATACGGAAATTACTGACTTCCATCTTCCAGTAAAACTGAAATCTGATACACTAAATCTATGAACACCCTAAAATCCAGAAGAAAACTCTCACCAAATGCAAGACCGGATGGAGGAAGAGGAGAGAGAGGAGAGAGAACAGAGCATACTTTTATAAGTTGATGGATTTTAACATGTTTTAGGAGTTCTAGAATAATATTGAAATCAGATTGCCCACTTTTGGTGACTGTTGAAGTTCAAAAGACTGTGACATGACATGGATTTGAAGTCAAAAGACTGTAGATGGTAAACTTAAGGTTTGGGTATAGCTGTGATAGATCTCTATGGATTGTTATTTGTAAACCCTGTACCTTGCAATATTATTTCCCTTTTATTGTTCAAGAATACATTTATTAATATTTATTCTCTTTCTTTGTTCCTTTGTTTTTGCTAAGTAGTATTCGGATACCCAATCTTTACACTATGCTCATGGCTCACCCCACCCACTCAAGACCAATTATGGGAGACGAAAAGGTCTCAAATTATTAAGTTTTTCATTTAGGGGTTGAACTCGGAATCTTCGAGGATATTTCCAAACATCTCAAACCCTACCAATCCTTGTATTCTGCCTTCGGAATGTACTTAGATTTTTTCTTCTTTTTTTCCTAGTGGGCGGACGAAAGATTGAAAAAGAGTATAGGTTCTCTCAGAATTGGGACGTAAAAGTTTCTTAGTTAAATCAAACATAGGAATTCCCCCATAAAATTTCAACAGAGATCTAAAGGCTTTATAGTGAAAATGATTATAAAAAAAACATCGATTTAAGAACAAAATGAATTTATAAACTTAAAAGAGTCATTCTACTAATTATCTAAATCCACTTTCAATACTATTTTTCTCGCCAAATTGCATGTCCACAAAATTTCATTTCTACATTCTCGCCATCAAACTTCAAGGGTTGTTGAGAAATTGTTAAATTTCTAATATCTAGTAGCCAATTAGGCAACTATGGATCAATTTGGGTATAGTATAGGTAATAGTTATCCTTTCTAAAGCAATGAATATGCATACATGTTAATGATTTCATTAAATATCTAGGAATCCAACTTCTAAGGACGAATAGAACGTGGTAGATTATGTTGCCACACAGATATATTTCCTTCAATCATCCAGATCAAGGGTTTTTTCACAATTCAGTGGCCAAAACCTAGTTTTGATCCTCATTTGCAGACCTTGGTAAGCTCTCAAACTTCTAATTGATTTTGCATGTATGGAAATTTTACAGAATTTATGTTTTAGAAGAACCACTATGTTTGTGCATGGAATACCAGTAGCTCTCTTCCACCCTTCCCTTTCTCTTTACCTCCTTGCCCACGTCTTTCTTTCCTTATCCTTCTCCCTCTCTTTCTGCCTCTCTCCCTCCTTCTTTCTCCTTACTCTCTCCTTCTCTCCCTTCTCTCTCCTTCGATTCCTATAATCAGAGTATTGTGTTTCGATGGTGATGGTTATAAGGATTTTGTTTGAGTTAGAATTGTGTCTTAGTTGGGTGTGATTATTAAAACTTGTATTTTTTTGTGCATGCACGTTCATTTTACATAATCTATGTTTTAGAATCATTATGTTTGTGCATGGAATACTGGTAGCTCTCTTTCACCTTCCCTATCTCCTTTCTATCTTCGTTCCTCCCTTTCTCTTTTCTTTATCTCTTGCCCCCGTCTTTGTTTCCTTATCCTTCTCCGGCCTTACTCCATCCCTCTTTCTCCCTACTCTCTCCCTCTCTCTTTCTCTCTCCTTCCATTTCCCCATCTCCTTTCTATCTTCGTGCCTCCCTTTCTCTTTATCTCTTGTCCCCATCTTTGTTTCCTTCTCCTTTTCCGGCCTTTCTCCATCCCTCTTTCTCCCTACTCTCTCCCTCTCTCCTTCCATTCCTATGATCCGAGTATAATCGGAGTATTGTGTTTCAATGTTATTTGGTTATAAGGATTTGTTTTGGTTAGAATTGCATCTTCTAGTTGGTTGTGATTATTGTTAAAGGCTTCTATTTTTTCTGTTTTAGATGAGAATTATATGAATAATTTTCTCCATTTATAATTCTAATACCTATCTCCTCTCTCTATTCTTGGTTTTCGTGGTTGGTTTGTTGATTGCTTGTTAATGAGTGGTAAAGGTATCTTGCAAAGCTATTCTCTTTTTGGTCAAGGTGTCTTGAAGCCTCTTTTTCTTTGTTTCTTCTTAATAGTTGATTGTTTTTGTTATTCATCATCAGTTGCAATGGGAAAGTTTCAAAACTTTTATGCATGCACTTAGTCATCATGTTGTCTCTCTTCTCCTCCTTCATTTCCTCTCTCCTCTACCCCCGTTTCTCCCTCCTTCCCCTGTTTCCTCCCTTTCCATCTCCCTTCCTCTCTCCTCCTTCTAGCTCCATCTCCCTCTTTCCACCTCTCTTCTTCCTTTCCAGCTCTATCCCTCCCTATTACTAATTGTATTTATTGGATTAGATAGATTTAGTAGTTGTTAGGTTCTTTGATTAGGACTATTGTTTCAAAACTTTTATGCCTGCACTTAGTCATCGTGTTGTCTCTCTTCTCCTCCATTTCCTCTCTCCTCTACCCCCTTTCTCCCTCCTTCCCCTGTTTCCTCTCTTTCCATCTCCCTTCCTCTCTCCTCTCTCCTCCTTCGTGCTCCATCTCTCCCTTTCCACCTCTCTCCCTCCCTATTACTATTGTATTTATTGGATTAGATAGATTTAATAGTTGTTAGGTTCTTTGATTAGGACTATTATTTATAGTTTGCTTAAAATAAGGCCTATTTCTTCAGTTTTGAATGAGAAACAAACAAATATTTGCTCCATTTAATGTTCTAGTATATATCCACTGATGTTGACTATAACTACGATTTTTATTTACTGAGTAGTTGGCCTTTATATAGTCAACAACTAGGATCTTTTAGCTTTGTTCCTGACTTTTGGATGTTTATTTATTTTATTTTTTTGTTGGCAAATATGTTCCTCCCTTGCATTTCCCCTCCTTCATTTCCTCTCTCCTCTATCTCCTTCCCTCCTTTCCATTCTTCTCCATTCTTCTATCGATCATTTCTTCTCTCCTCTGTCTCCCTCCCTCCCAATTCCAATACCAATACCAATTATTGGAGTGGAGTATTGTGTTTCAATGTTTTTTAATTGAACATTTGTTATTGATTGTATTTGGTTAGGAATTTATTTACTGTTTTCTTCTTTATACGAGGTTTGTATTTTTAGTTTTCTCCAATTATTGTTCTCTCTATTCCTCCCTTCATCACTCGTCTCCCTCCTCCCTCCATCCCTATTATCTAGGTATATTGGAGTATTGTGTTTCAATGTTATTTGGTTTGGAGGATTTGTTTGGGTTAGAATTGTGTCTCCCTGCTTGTATTTTTAGTTTTAGATGATAATTATATGATTATTTTCCTCCATTTATTATTTTAATACCTATCTCCTGGTGCATGATAGTATTATTCAACAGCCATCAAAAGGGATTACAAACCTGTATTTACAGGAGATGGGTCTCGGCAACTAAAAACTAGCCATCAGAAAAGGCTACTATTTTATAAAATAGCAACCGATACTCTATTTGGTCAAGGTGTCTTCTAGCTTCATGTTTCTGTTTCTTCTTAATAGTTGATGTTTTTCTGTTTCTTCTTAATAATTGATTGTTTTTGTTATTTTTCATAAGTTGCGATGGGGAGTTCCAGAATTTTTATGCGTGTACTTTTCTCTCTTTACCCTCTCTTCATTTCATCTCTCCTCTATCTCCATCTCTATTTCTCCCTCCCTCCTCTCTGTCCCTCTCCCTCTCCTCTCTCTCTTTTCTCCTTCCCACTCCCCCTCCCTCTCTTAACACTTCTCTTCCTCCTCTACAAAAATTTTATGCATGCACTTAGTCTTTACACAGTAAGAAATACATGAATACTTTTCTCCATTTATTGTTCTAGTATACATCCATTGATGTTGATGTTGACTATATCTACGATTATTATTTATAGAGTAGAGTTGGCTTTGATATAGTCAAAAACTAGGATCTTTTAGCTTTGTTACTTACTGTTTTTGTTATTCTTCAAAAATTGCAATGGTCAATTTTGAAATAATGTGAAGGTAACAAGATTGATGCAAGGGGCATTGTAGTATTATGATAGATTTTTTTTTTTTTTTTAGTTTGTTGACTTTTGAATGTTATTTTGTTTTGTTGAAAATATGTTCCTCCCCTTGCAGTTCCACTCCTAAATTTTTTCCTCTCTTCTCTATCTCCTCCCTCCCTCATTTCCATTATTCTCTCCCCTTCCTCCCACCAATTATTGGACTGGAGCATTGTATTTCAATGCTAGTTTAATTGAACATTTGTTAGTGATGTATTTGGTTAGAATTTTATTTACAGTTTTCTTACTTATATACAAGGCGTAGGGGTGTATTTTTGGTTTTTCTCATTTATTGTTCTCTCTCTTCCTCCTCCATCACTCCTTTCTACCTCCTCTCTCCGTCTCTCCTCCTCCATCCTTCCATTCATATTGTTGGAGTATTATCGGGAGTATTATGTTTCTTGGTTAGGAGGATTTGTTTCTATTAGAATATTGCGATCTCCATTTGTTTGTATGTATATATCACATTTGTTTCAATTCAATTGATATGAAAGTGTTACTTTTTGCTTCATTGATCCTTGACATAGATGTCTTCTGTTCGTTATTTCGTCTCTCCTCCACTATTTTCTCTTTCCCTTCCTCTTCCATTTTTTCTCCCTCCATCCCTTCCTATCGTTTGAGTATATATCCACTGATGTTGACTATAACTACGATTATTATTTACTGAGTAGTTGGCCTTTATATAAGTCAACAACTCTTTTAGCATTGTTCCCGACTATTTCTGTTATTTTTCATAAAATGAAAGGGTCAATTTCGTAACAATGCGAAGGTAACTATGTAGTATTATGATGGCAAAAATGTTTTTGATCTTTAGCTTCTTGACTTTTGGATGTTTATTTATTTATTTCTTTGTTGGCAAATATTTTCCTCCCTTGCATTTCCCCTCCTTCATTTCCTCTCTCCTCTATCTCCCTCCCTCCTTTCCATTCTTCTCTCCTTCATTTCCTCTCTCCTCTATCTCTCTTTCATTTGTTATTGATTGTATTTGGTTAGGAATTTATTTACTGTTTTCTTCTTTATACGAGGTTTGTATTTTTAGTTTTCTCCAATTATTGTTCTCTATACTCCTCCCTTCATCACTTGTCTCCCTCCTTCCATCCCTATTATCTAGGTATATTGGAGTATTGTGTTTCAATGTTATTTGGTTTGGAGGATTTGTTTGCGTTAGAATTGTGTCTCCCTGCTTCTATTTTTAGTTTTAGCTGATTATATGATTATTTTCCTCCATTATTTTAATACCTATCTCCTGGCGCATGATAGTATTATTCAACAACCATCAAAAGGGATTACGAACCTATATTTATAGGAGAAGGGTCTCGGCAACTAAAAACTAGCCATTAGAAAAGGCTACTGTTTTATAAAATAGCAACTGAGCTATTCTCTATTTGGTCAAGGTGTCTTCTAGCTTCATGTTTCTGTTTCTTCTTAATAATTGATGTTTTTCTGTTTCTTCTTAATAATTGATTATTTTTGTTATTTTTCATAAGTTGCGATGGGGAGTTGCAGAACTTTTATGCGTGTACTTTCTCTCTTTACCTTCTTCATTTCATCTCTCCTCTATCTCCCTCTCTATTTCTCCCTCCCTCCTCTCTGTCCCTCTCCCTCTCCTCTCTCTCTTTTCTCCTTCCCACTCCCCCTCTCTTTCCACTTCTCTTCCTCCTCTACAAAACTTTTATGCATGCACTTAGTCTTTACACAGTTTACTTATTTGGATGAGAAATACAAAAATACTTTTCTCCATTTATTGTTCTAGTATATATCTATTGATGTTGATGTTGACCATATCTACGATTATTATTTATAGAGTAGAGGAGGTGGCTTTGATATAGTCAATAACTAGGATCTTTTAGCTTTGTTATTGACTGTTTTTGTTATTCTTCAAAAATTGCAATGCCATTTCGAAATAATGTGAAGGTAACAAGATTGATGCAAGGGGCATTGTAGTATTATGATAGTTTTTTTTTTTTTTTATAAGTTTGTATTTTGAATGTTGTTTTGTTTTGTTGCAAATATGTTCCTCCCCTTGCAGTTCCCCTCCTACATTTTAATTTCAACACCAATTATTGGATTGGAGCATCGTATTTTAGTGCTGGTTTAATTGAACATTTGTTAGTGATGTATTTGGTTAGAATTTTATTTACAGTTTTCTTACTTATACAAGGCGTAGGGGTGTATTTTTAGTTTTTTCTCATTTCTCTTCCTCCCTCCATAACTCCTTTCTACCTCCTCTCTCTGTTTCTCTCTTCTCCTTCTCCGTCCTTCCGCTCATATTGTTTGGAGTATTATCAGAGTATTATGTTTCAATGTTATTGCGATCTCCATTGGTTTGTATGTTATATGTATATATCAACATTTGTTTCAATTCAATTGATATGAAAGTGTTACTTTTTGCTTCATTTGATCCTTGACATAGATGTCTTCTTCCGTTCGTTCGTTATTTCGTCTCTCCTCCACTATTTCTCTTTCCCTTCCTCTTCCTCCTTTATTTTCTCCCTCCATCCCTTCCTATCGTTTGAGGATTGTGTTTGAATGTTATTTGAATGAATGTTTGTTTATTAATTGTATTTTTTGATGAGGTAGATTTAGTAGTAGTTGAGGATTGTGTTTGAATGTTATTTGAATGAAATGTTTGTTATTAATTGTATTTGTTGATGAGGTCGATTTAGTAGTAGTTAGCTGTAAAATTGTATCTAGTTGGATAGATGTTGTTTTAATTGGTAAATAAGTTATTTAGAGTTTGGTTTTTGTAAAATTAGAAACGACCCTACCAAAACTCTCGTCGAGGAAGAGACAAATGTCTGACCATACTCTACCCCAACATAGCTTGAGATCCTTTGGAATTGATTCTTTTCCTTGAATCTCTCTCCAATGAAATCTTCCTCATTCTTGTCTTGCCTCAACGTGAAAAGAAATTTCCAACCTGTACAGATCAGAGTCTCGTGACAGACTAGCAGCAGATTGCTTCTCCTTCTCAATCTTCTATTTTTGGTACACTGACAATATCTTTTCGGCATTCATTATAATGAATGCTCTTTCCTTTCTTGTCTTTTTTCAATTCCTTCTATATGTGTCCTTAGTAGCCGTTGTTTTCCTTTTTTATTTTCTCGTGTAATCAGTATTTAGTTGACATTTTGGGTGCTTGATGAAAACACACAAGGGAAAATATCAGCCCACTGTCATTTGATTTGTCCAACAAGCTAAAACTTTGATTTTGAATTCTTTCTTGGTATCAGAGCCTACGATTACACGAGAAAAGTTCTAATCAATCTTTAGCTTTGGATTTCAAAATGGCCAAAACAGAAAATAGTCTTACTATTCAATTATTTCATCAATGCTCGAGCCTCATTTCTATTAAGCTCAATTCCAACAACTATCTTCTATGGAAATCTCAGATCCTGCCCCTCATTAGAACTATGGGAATGGAGCAACATCTTACTGATGATCAGCCACCAGAAGAACATGTTGGAAGCACATGTTGGAAGCAGCAAGGAAGACAATATACCATGTGGATAAACAATGATGGTCTCCGGACTTCGTGGCTTTTAGGAACTATCAATGAAGATGTGTTGAGCATGATTGAAAACACAGAAACTGCCTATCAAGTGTGGAGATCATTAGAGGAGCAACTTCTCACAATGACCAAAGAAAACGAGATTCATCTCAACGAGGCGTTACTCAACTTGAAGAAAGGGAATCTCAACCTTGAAGAATATTTGAAGAAATTCAAGGCCCTCACTGACAAATTATCGGCAATGAAGAAGCCCTTAGATGAAACACAAACAATATTTCACTTGGCAAGGGCTTAGGTAACAAATAAAGGACTTTAGAGTAGCAATGTTATCCAGAGCTCCCTATCCTACCTATAATCAATTTGTTCAATCGTTGAGAAATCATGAACTTCAGTTGGTATCTGAAATAGATGAAGAAAAATCCTCTCATGTTGATCAAAATCTAGCTTTCTACACTCAAAGGGGGAGGTCTAGAGGCAGAGGACGAAATTATAATCAAAAAGAAGAGGAAGTTTTCAAGGCAGAAGTCCAAATTACATTACTCCTCAACAAGCAACAAATCTATCCCCTCAAAGACATTTTTCGGAATCAACGCAACAAAAACTTCAAATCTAAGTGCCAAAGAAGGAAATGTGCAATCTCAGATATGTGGGAAGTACAATCATACAGCCCTTCAATGCTGGAACAATTTGATCACTCTTATCAAAGTGAAGAGATGCCGAAAGCCTTTGCTGCAATCTCATTCATGTAAGTATAGCCACAGATCCTACTATGTTTGCAGACTCTGGAGCCTCGACCCATGTAGTTAGCAATACTGGTAAGCTCTCTAATATCAAATCATATTTTGGCAATGAAAATTATACATAGGAGATGGCAAAGGATAGATATTACCCATATAGGCAATTGCTCACTAAATACTGGAGAAAACAAGTTGCATCTTAACAATGTATTAGTTGTTTCCAAAAATTAAAACAAGTTGCATCTTAACAATGTATTAGTTGTTCCAAAAATTAAGAAAAACCTACTATCTATCAGCAAACTAACTACGGAAAATGATTGCTCTCCTCTTTTTAACTCTGATGGTTTTGTTATTAAGAACAAAGGCAAGGGAGCTAAACAAGAAGGGCTTTATGCTCTGATTGAACAAAATCAAGAGGCTTACAAGGCTTTTGCAGCTATGACAAGTACAAATAAGGCTACTTACTCCATTTGGCACCAGAGAATGGGGCATCCAAATGATATTACCTTGAACTTCTTAAATAAATATCAGTATCTTGATATATCTAGCTGGAAAAAGGATGATTCGTTTGTGTTTCATGCAAATTAGGCAAGAGTTGTAGATTGCCTTTTAATTATAGCAATAATACTTTCGATTTTCCTTTACAAAAGATCCATTGTGACTTATGGGGTCCAGCCCCTATATCCTCTTGTCAAGGTTTTAAGTATTATGTAAGCTTTGTAGATGACTTTTCTAGATACTCTTGGTTATATCCTCTAAAGAAAAAATCTGATTTTCTAGCATGTTTCATTAAGTTCCAAAAGCTGGTTGAAAATCACTTTGATAGAAAAATTAAAATTTTTCATAGTGATGGTGGTGGAGAGTTCACATCTTTAGTAGCCTTTAAAAATCTCCTTGAACAAAATGGAATTTTACACTTATTTTCTTGTCTTCACACACCACAACAAAATGGAATAGCGGAGAGAAAACATAGACATATTGTTGAAATCGGCTTAACTCTTATTTTCCAATCAAAAGTACCCTCTAAATATTGGGCAGAAGCATTCTTAACTGTTGTTTACTTGATAAATAGAATGCCTAGCAAAGTTATTGATATGAAAACTCCGTTTGCAAAGCTTTTTGGAAATGATCCCGACTATAGTTCATTAAGAGTCTTTGGGTGCAGGTGTTTTCCATATCTAAGGAACTACAACAAGGACAAATTCTCCAAAAGAACCTATCCTTGTGTGTTCATTGGATATAGCCCTATCCACAAAGGATATAGATGTCTAGACATGACCACAAATAGAATATACCTCTCTAGACATATTTTTTATGAAATTGTGTTTCCTTTTGAAGAAAGCAAAACTGACAACAATATTGGAAGAAATCTTGTAGTTTCCAAAATCTTCTAGTTTCTGAATTCACAGGATATGAAGAAGGGCTAAATACAAAAGCAGAATCAACACACAAGAAGCAAGTTAGCTATGAAGCTCAAAAGGATTGTGCAGCCCAGTCAAATCCTAGGAAGAAAACTATAGTCTTGGAAGAGTCTCAAACTCAACAAGAAATGACCGATGGATGCTCAATTGAGGAAGATCAACACACTAAATCAGAAACAAAACATACTCATCAGCACGATGCAACTGTGAGAAAATGTCGTCAATCACTCAGACATACTTGCAGTTGATTTAAGCCCACAAGTAAGTGAGTTGCCAGACATTAGTGAAAATCTCATTGACTTGTGTTTTCCTACTGCAGACTCATCCACAATTGATCAATTGACAACCTCAACTTATCAAATGAAGAGCAACATACACAATTGATCAATTGACAACCTCAACCTTATCAAATGAAGAGCAACATACAGTACCATCTTCAACCATTCTGAATGCATCACATCCTATGATAACAAGGAGGAAGCTCTACAACATCCACAATTGGATCCTAAACTACATCAAGAATTACAAAGCACCAAGTCAATATCGTGCAGCCAAGCCTTGGTAGCTGAGCCAAAGAGCTTCAAATCAGCACTCAAAATTCCCCATTGGAAAATGGCAATGGAAGAAGAAATGAAAGCACTCAAGGAAAATCACACATGGGAACTTGTCACTCCTCCTCCTAATATCAACATTGTCGGCTCAAAATGGATCTTCAAAACAAAGTTGAAAGAAGATGGAAGTGTTGAAAGATACAAGGCCCGATTAGTAGCTCAAGGCTACTCTCAAGTTGAAGGAGTGGATTATGACGAGACATTCAGTCCTGTCGCCAAGCCAACAACAATTCGATTGATCATTGCCTTAGTAGTCCATTTTGGATGGATTTTAAGACAACTTGATGTCAAGAATGCATTCTTGCATGGATACCTTAAGGAATATGTATACATGACTCAACCACCAGGCTTCCAACATCCTAACAAGGCCCACCTTGTCTGCAAACTTAATCGTTCCTTATATGGTCTTAAGCAAGCTCCGAGAGCATGGTTTGAAAGGCTCTCACAATTTCTCCTTCATACATATAGGATTCACTTGCCCATACTCTGATCCCTCGTTATTTGTGTTTAAAGATAACTCAACTCTTATTCTAATGTTAATTTATGTTGATGATATCATAATGACAGGAACAAACACAAACGCCATGGAAAAACTCATTGGCCAACTAAGCAATGAGTGCGTTAAAAGACCTTGGCACCTTACACTACTTTCTTGGAATTGGGGTGACTCACACACCCCTAGGAATCACACTGTCTCAAGCCAAGTATGCCGAAGATATTCTTACAAAGTCCAAAATGTTAGAAGCATCTCATCTCAGCACACCAGTTGCAGCAACAACCACAGAAGCTATAGAGGACAACAATCTAGTTGATCAGAAGGAATTTAGAAGCATCGTGGGCTCCCTCCAATATTTAACACTAACTAGACCTGATATAACTTTTGCTGTAAATAAAGTATGTCAAAAGCTTCAAGAACCAAGATACAAGGACCTGAAAGCTGTCAAGAGAATTCTGAGATATATCAGAGGCACCATCTCAGGTATGGGTTGATCTTTCACAAAAATGGTTCTCTAAATCTCTATGGTTTTTCAGATGCAGATTGGGCAGGATGTCATGACACAAGAAGAAGTACCTCAGGCTCATGTATCTTCTTAGGACCAAATTGCATATCATGAAGCTCTAAGAAGCAAACTACAGTAGCAAGATCTAGCTCAGAAGCTGAATATAGAGCAATGGCAGCCACTACAGCAGATCTCACTTGGATTATGTTTCTCTTAAGAGACATTGGAATCAAAATGCTCAAGCCACCTTAACTCCTATGCGACAACATGAGTGCAATTCATATGGCAAAGAACCCTGTTTTTCACGCAAGAACGAAGCATATAGAAATAGATTATCACTTTGTAAGAGAAAAGGTGAGTCTTGGACACTTAGTCACAAAATACGTACCCTCAACAAAACAAGTGGCAGATATATTCACAAAAGCTCTATCAGGCTAGTTTCAAAAGAAATTTCCAACCTGTACAGATATCAGCCCACTGTCATTTGATTTGTCCAACAAGCTAAAACTTTGATTTTGAATTCTTTCTTGGCATCAGAGCCCACAAGCTCAAAACCAATTGGTAATGAGAGGAGTAGCCCATGTCTATTATAAACCATTGTTAAGTCCTTTCTTTTATCAATGTGGGATCCTTAACAGTTTTCCGTGCTTTCTTATGGTTGTTGATTGGTGGAGAGTGTTAAAACTTGTATGTTTTTTATATTATTTGTTCTTTCCTTTGATAACTGAGTCTGAACGTGGAAGGTTGTAGTGAGAAATTAGTTAACAAAAGGGTTAAGAGAGAGTAGATGTAGACTCTGCCTTGGTTATTGCGTTGCTAGCTTTATTTATGCAGACTATATATTTTTGTTATTCTTTATAAATTGCAATGGGTCAACCTCAAAATATAATGGGAGGATAACCAGATTGACACGATGCCATTTTTTTCTTATCTTTAGTTATGTCGACTGTAATGTGTGTTTTTGTTTGGTAAAATATGTTGTTATTATATAAAAATGTGTGCATCCATTATTTTAAACTATCATTATCTTTATCATTAGTCTTCGTGTGTGTCTCTTACATTCAAGTGGAGTTGTGCTTCAATGTTATTTAAATTGAACATTTGTTATTTATTGTATTTGGTTAAAATTTTATTTTCAGCATACAAGGTTTGTATTTTTAGGTTTTCTCCATTTATTTACGTATTGTTTATTTATTTTTTTTAGCTTATTTTTTCGGCTTTCTTAGGGATTTTTGTTTATGTACCTTGATATTTCCCCCATCCTCTCTTCTAATATTGTGTGTTTTGTGTGTTTCATTGTTAATTTTTATTGAACATTTGTTATTGATTGTATTTGGTTAGAAGATATATTATTTATACAAGGCTTCCTTGAGGGGTTTTTGTTTATGTACCTTAATTTTTCTTCCCCATCCTCTATTTTATTAGTACTGTGTATTTCGTTGTTATTTTAATTGAACATTTCTTATTTATTGCAGTTTTATTATTTATAAAAGGGTTGTATTTTTAGTTTTTCTCCATTTATTTACGTATCGTTTATTTATTATTTTTGGCTTATTTTTCCTGCTATCTTAATATTTTTTCCCCATCATCTCTTTTAGTATTAAGTGTTTCAATGTTATTTTAATTGCACATAATTGATCCTATTTATAGTATTAATTGAACGTCACTCTCTCCTTCTCCCTCCTTCCTCCTTCCTTCCATTCCAATTGTAGAACTATACTCGCTTTTTTATTGAACATTTGTTATTGATTGAAATTTTATTTACTTTGTTACAAGGTTTGTATTTTTAGTTTTTCCCCATTTGTGTACGTATTGTGTTCATTTATTATTTTTAGCTTATTTTCCTTCTTCCTTAGCGATTTTGTTTATGTACCTTAATGTTTTTTCCCCATCCTCTCTTCTAGTACTGTGTGTTTAATTGTTATTTTTAATTGAACATTTGTTATTCATTGTACTTGGTTTTTTATTTATTTACAGTTTTATTATTTATACAAGGGTTTTATTTTTAGTTTTTCTCCTTTTATTTATTATTTTTAGCTTATTCTTCCTGATTCCTTATGGATGTTTGTTTATTTTTAGCTTATTAATTTTTTCCTTTTAATTGAACATTTGTTATTGATTGTATTTGGTTGGATTTTACTTTACAGTTTTCTTATATATACAAGGTTTGTATTTTTTTTTTTGTTTTTCTCCGTCTATTTTCCTTTTACATATTGTTTATTTATTATTTTTAGATTATTACTTTTCCTGCTTACTTATGGAGGTTTGTTTATATATACCTTAATATTTTTTCTCCATCCTCTCTTCTAGTATATCTCCTCTCTCTCTCTCTTCTATATAATCAGTTATTTACATCTCTATTTTCTCATTCATTGTTTGTTGTTTATGAAAATTTTCGATTTGTTTACTGAAAATTAATATATGATCGCATCAAGATTAAATCCCACACGTTCAAATATAGAAGATATTAGTGTTACCAATTGTCACTCTCTTACATTTTTATGCATTTCTTGTATCATAGTCGAGTTCTTTTTTTTCCCTCTAAAACTTTTATTTCTCTATAACCATTTTTCTCCAACTTAATTTTCCCTAATTTTGTCCCATTTTCTAAATTTTCTCAAAAATATATTTTTTTCCTCTCTTTTCTCAATCTATAGCTTTTTACTTTGAGTCGTTCAAAATTTCTGTTTTTGTGAATTTATACTTATAATTTGAAAATCGAAAATTTAAAATTTTGTCATTTTATTTTATTTTTAATCTTAGCATGCGAGTAATCACCTCTATTGGTTTGAAAACAAATTTCAAAAAATACTATAAAACTCTCCTTTTTCTTCTCTCTAAGAATTTTTCTTATACTTTCTCAAATCTATCTTGCTAATAATATTTCAAAAAATTATATTTCTCAAACCATTTCTAAAATTATAAAACCATTTATGAAATCTATCTTTTTTAATAACATTCTATAAGCTTCAAACATTTCTAAAATCTCAAATTAAACCATACCTTCAATCTCAGTAGAAATGTTAAATCATGCCTAATATATAATTTATTTATAACTCTTTAATAATATATAAGTAAAAATATTTTATAAAATAAATCATTCACAAATCTCAAGACGTAAACTCAAGTTACACCTGGTCTCGATTCCTGCCTAATTTTGAAATATTAATCCAATACTAAATTAATTTATAAATTAATCCAATACAAATTCAACATATACTTATTTCCAATATAAACCACTAAGATCGCTTAGCAAAATAAGGTACGGCAAGAACACGGAAATAACCGAAGTGGAAATGGTAAAGTTCATTTGAATATGGTGTAATTGACTTTTATGCATAGGTAAACAGGGTTGAAAAATTCTTATCGAGATAGTGGCTGGATGAAATGTTCATACGAATTTGGAGGTAGACCTACTTTAAAATCACTCACTTTTAGGTAGTTAATGAACTAATTTTTAGGTAATTAATGAACTAGTAAAACATGTCCTTTGAAGGTTAACATTACAACTCTATGAAGTTGGGTATCCTAATGAAATTGGAGTGGATGAATATAGACTTATGGGCGATGCAAAATTTGTGCTTGCTTTTATTTATAAATAAGAAGCTTGGGATCTCTATTGAGAGGCCAAATACTCTAATATGAATATGAAACATTGAAAGACATTTGTAAGTATTCTTAAACAATAATAGATATGTTTTAATTAATAAAGACAACTTTGGAGATCATAAAAGAGAACGCGAGCCAACTATATGATTAATCAAAAAGCCAATGAGACCATTCCACTATAGAACAATTTTAATCCAACTATATATCTAATCTGTGGAGCACAATTTTTTATTTGGTTCTAAGATTGATTTATTACATAATTCAAACAACAGTAAAAAATTAAAACTGGAGCTTCTTAATTCAAAAATATTAGATTTAAAAAATTGCCGTTTTTTCAGAGATTGGCCGTTGTTTGCCTATAAGACCTTTTTTTTTCTTTTTTCTTCTTTTAACGCCTTCTACTAAATTTGTTTTTAAAATAGGTTTCTTAGCAAACTTATTCAAAAAATAGGACGTTGAATAGTGTTTTAATTCTAGAGACGACCATTTTGAAATTCATAAGACGTGATGTATTAGTTGTCACCGCATCTCAAAAGTTTTATGTATACTTTTTATATTTTTTGTTTGAAAATGGGTGGGGATTCGAACTCACGATCTCTTGGTTCGAGATATATGTTAATAGCATTGTCAAGGACAACGATATTACCAACTTTGGGCATAACCCTCATGACTTTATTTTTTTGTTTCACTCAAATGTCTCATACTAGATAATTGTCTTTATCCATATACGTGGATCATGTTCTTCCCTAACCAATGTAAGACTTTGTATTTCAATACTAATTATTGGAGCTGGAGCATTGTATTTCAGTACCACTCGGTCCCATTTGCTCGTTGCTGCGTAGATATTCGCAAGCTGAACGTATCCGATGGCGCTCATGGGGTCGAGGTCTAACAAGTTATTGGCTGCAAACTCTACCAGATCAAGGTTTTTGTGGATTCTACAGGCCCCCCAGAAGGGTTCCAAAGATTGCGACATGAGGCTTGAATGGCAACTCGTTAATCACACTTACTGATTCGTCTAGCCTACCAACTCGACTGAGAAGGTCGATCACACATGTGTAGTGGTATGATTTTGCCTCGATTCTGAACTCCTTCATAGACTGGAAATACTGAACGTCGATATCGACGAGGCCTGCATGGTTACAGGCTAATAAAACTGCAACGAACGTGATCCAATCTGGTCTCGTTCCACCATTTCTCATCTCGTCAAACAAACGAAGCGCATTTCGACCAGTGCCATGTTGAGCATAGCCTGAAATCATGGCATTCCAAGTAATCGCATCCTTTCTTGGCATCTCGAGAAACAACTTCTAGGCGCTATCTAGATCTCCACACTTGCAATACATGCTAATCAATGAAGTATGGATAGAGGAGACTTACTCACCAGTTGATGCACTTGCCTACCCATAGGCAAAGCAGACAAGTTGCTACAACCAAGAAGGACACTGCTCAAACTCGAAGCATTTGGCCTCACCCGAGATTCAATCATTGCCTTGAAGAGCTTTAGACCATGCTCGGCACGACAATTCTCGACATATCCCGTTATTATAGAGTTCCACGTGACCAAATTCCTCAAATCCATCTTATGAAATATCCTTTCAGCTAAGTCCACATTCCCAAACTTCACGTATCCAGTAAGCATCTCCTCAACCACACTCTTTATAAACGCTTTCTCATACAACTCCTCAGTGGAATCCAAATCTCCCTGCTCCACGTACACAGAAATCATAGCACTCCACGAGATGCCGTTCTTCTCCGGCATCACTAAAAACAATTCAAACCCCTCCCGCACTTGCCCATTATGGGCAAATCCCGTGATCATCGTGTTCCAAGACCCAATATCCTTGACAGGCATCCTGTTAAAGAAAGCCAAAGCAGCCCCAACACCACAATTTCTTAAATAACAAGCCAGCATAATGTTATAATACACAGAATCTGGTTGAGGAATTTTATCAAACACTTCACGGGCTTCCTTCATTTTCCCAGCCACCTTCGAGTATCCCGACAATATAGAATTCCAAGTAACCGTGGTTCTAACAGGCATTTTGTCGAACACCCCCGTGGGCGGAGTCTAAATCCCCAGCTCTTACTAAACTGGTGATTGTTTTATTCAACGAAACAACATCAGAAGCGGTGGCAAAACGTACTTTTGGGGTCACGCTATTGGGGGAAACCAAATGGGTTCTTCGCGATGGGTGGCCGGAAGATGATTCTTCATTTGAATTGGAATGGAGGTTCTGGACAGGAACTAATGGAGGAATAAAGATGGAAAAATTTGGGCGTAGGCCCTCGCGATTCTAAGATTGATGATGATCATTTGTCATGAGTGGAAAATACCATTTTCAGCGCTGAGCTTCGAGCTTCTTTCGCAGATCATGGCAGATTCTGAAATAGCAGAACTCTGAACTCGGATTTCAAATGGGGAAAAAATGAAAAATTCCGTTGCCGGGACTTGAACCCGGGTCTTTCGGGTGAGAGCCGAATATCCTGACCAACTAGACTACAACGGACTGTTGTTAAAGCAGATGATAATAAAATTATATACCCTAATAAATACGGAAAAAATTAATTTTATTAAATAGGTTTGGGATTTTTTTTAATAATGAAAAATACAAAACTAAGATAGCGTAATTTAGTGGATGCAAGTTAGGCCAAACTCGCATACGTTGGATGCTGGCTCGCTGAAGCCATGTGTTTGCCACGCCGAAACGATTTTCGCGTTGTATTTTTTTTTTTCTCTATTTTTCCATGGTCTTTGACCTCCATCCCCTCCGTTGCCTGTTTTTTCTTTTTTTTTTTTCTTTCTAGAGACAAATTTATTCCTTAAAAAAATTGGTCAGATTTGTCGAGCGCACACCCGTTTTAGATCTGGACCATTTTGTTTCAGATACTAAACAACTCATCTAAAACGGTAGCAAATAGTGGTGGTCGGTAGCGGCAAACTTTGTGGTGGAGAAGAAGGGGATGAAGGGGAATAAGAAGAAATAGAGGGTGGGGGAAAGGAAAAAAGAAAAAAATGGAAAACAGGCCAATAAATAAGAAAAATACCTAAATAATTTTGTTTAGTAAATCGACGTAATTTCTAAAATAAATGAAATTGCGTGTCTTGTACGTGACTCCTCAGTCTAACTCGCCACCTACTGCTACGTTTTCTCTAATTTGGCAATCCCTAAATGGCGATTAATGATTGCTATTTTGATTTTGACTCTCTTTATCGTATTTTATCGATTGTTTTTTAAATTTATTTTATTTACATTTTGAAAAAGTTACTTTCTAACCTACCATATTTTTATAATTTGTTTTTAAAATTACATTATTAGTGAAATTACCACGTATGTTTGTTTGTTTTTTTTTTCGGTTTTACAAACATTTAAAAAGAAACTAGTTTGTGCACGTTGCGTTTTTTTCTTTTTACTTTATTATTATAATTTATTATTATATTTTATCTAACTAAATGACACGGGCTTAAATTTATAAAAAGGTTAATGAAGTTATTTTTTATTTTACAAACTGATAAACTTTTTAAGATACTAGTTAGTCTTGTGTATTTTTTAAATATTAATCTTGGTTCATATAGTTTCAATTTTTGTTCATTTTAGTCATGTACTTTGAAAATATTCGTTCTAGTCCATATACTTTTAAAAAATAACTATTTTGTGTTGAGTTCGGGAATGCAAACAAAGTCCTAGCACGTTTTTTGGGTAACCAAAATGGGTTCTTCACGGTGGCCTCGAAAACGGGGAAAATGAATTTTTTGAAAAATAAAATAATGAAAATGGGGAAATGAAATTTCTAAAAAGAAAAAATAATAGTAATAAAGGTTTCAAAAAAATTCCGATGCCGGGATTTGAACCCGGGTCTTTCGGGTGAGAGCCGAATATCCTGACCAACTAGACTACAACGGAATGTTGATAAGTGATTGATAATGACGATATACAAATGTAAATTACAATTGCAAATAATTCGACAAAAGACCTTTTAAAGGGAAAAGAAAAGGTTTGACTTTAAAAGACTAGTTTGTGTAATGCACGTCGTGCGTTTTTTTTTACTTTATTTTTTATTTTATAATTTAAGATTTTGATTATATTTTATCTAACTAAATGACATGTGCTTCAAATTTATAGAAAGTTTTTTTTTTATATTTTACAAATTGATAAATTTTTTCATCTTTTGAAACGATTATTTATTATTATTATTATTATTATTTATAATTAGTGTAATTGTGAAATTTAAAAATTTGAAAGTTAATTTAAAAATTAGGTTTAAGTACTCTTTTTATTGTATTTTTAGTTTTGGTTTATTTTATTTAAGATAATTTCAAAACGTCTAGTTTAGTCCCTGTAGTTTTAAAAATTAAATATTTTGGTCCCTTCATTTTTTTTATCTCACTTTTTATAATCATAATTTAGTATGACACTTGACTCGTTAATTTTTTTTTTTGAGATGTAGTCATAAAATTATATTAAAAAGTTTATGAGAATTTTGTAAATAAATATTAAATTGGACCATTTTTAAAAGTACGAAAGAAAATTAAAATTTCCTAAAATAGGATTTAAACTTGAAAATTAATAAACCTTCCTATTTAGGTAAAAATTGATTTTTTTCCCCAAATTATTATTTTATCTGTAGACATTTTGAAAATTCGTATTTGGCGACGCGGTGTCGATCAAGCAAATTCAGCTGCCGGAAGAACATCAATTTGGAGGGGAGAGCCGTTTCCGATCTGCCGTTCAGATTTCCAGCCAACAACCGTTTTCTCCTTCTACTGTTCAACGACGCCGCAATTCTGGAATCAAAACATTTTCCCGGAATTTCCAATGGCTTCGCCTGCCTGTTCCATTGTTTCCGGTAAGGTCAAAAGAGACTCCCATTTTTTGGCTGCATTCGTTGTTTGATTCTCTGCCGCTGTTTGTAATTTATCCTCCTCCAACCTCATCGGGATAGAATTTTGTTCCTCTTTTGTATTTTGCTCTGGAATTTCCACCTTAAGTTTTCAAATTGTTGTTTTTCTTCCAATGATGAAGTCTGACTTTGTTCTAGCCGCTCGGCGGGAAACCCTCTGGACTGGAGAATTTTGGTAAATGTTAGCTGTTGTTAACTCTTTTGACTGGACATGTTGAAGTTGGGTGCAGAATAGTCTCTATCTTCGTAGAAGTGTTGAAATTTTTTTGGCAGTCACTAGTTTTGAACGACTACTTATTTAGTATGTTATGTGCGGTACTAAAATCAGGATTACGAACTTCAAAGTCATCTTTAAGATCCTCCTCCTCCTTGTTGTGGGACTCAGTAAGTGGATCATTCATTGCCTGAGAGTTGTCTTATTATTGTTCCTTATTTTCAGCTCGCCACCGAGTGCTGATTGGTCATTATTGTTAGTACTTATCTACCCACTGTGTTGATCTGAATTCATGTGAAATGTTGAGAGATTGACCTGATTCAACTAGTGCCTTGTGAAATAACTTATTGGTGAAATATCGCTGAAGTAAAGCAGTTTTTTGGGATTTTTAATTATTTGTGTAGCTCAGGAGATGAAATTCCTTATGATTGCCAAGAAAATCAACATTATACTCCTTGATCAAAGTTAAAATCTGGGATCTACCTTAGGAATTAATTCCTACGTGTTTTTCCAGTACCAAATGTTGTAGGATCAGATGGTTGCGCCGTGAGATTAATCAAGGCACGTGCAAGCTGGCTCGAAGACTCATGGGTATAAAAAAAAAAACTAGGACCTACGCAGAAAGAGTCTTGCTCTTGATGTAAGGGAGTTGAAGAATCTAGTTTATATTACGTAGGATGAGAAAACTAGTGTATATATTCATGAATCCTCTTGTGTTATAAAAACATTCAGTTTGGTAGCTAGGGACATGGACGATGAGGAAGATGTTGGTATAAAAGAAATGACGAAAAATATGTGCCCAAATGTTGCATTGTGATAGGCAACTGAAGGTAGATAGATTAATTATTAAATTGATGTGTAGATTAATTATTAAATTGATGTGAAGTTCTAGTTGGTCAGAAGGTGAGCCTTGATGTCCCTCTGGGGACATCCAATAAAATTGGAACGATATAGAGAAGATTAGCATGGTCCCTGCGCAAGGATGACACACGCAAATCGAGAAATGGTCCAGAAGGCGAGTCTTGACATAGTAACCTTATGGGATGAAGGGAAGATTAAAGTGCTACAGGTAAGAGCACATTCTCTCTCTCTCTCTCTCAATAAAGTTTCACTTGAGAGATAAGTTGGATGTATAGATTATAAATATCTATGATATCTTAACTATTGGGGAGAATTTTGAGAAGCAAATACTACAATATGTCGATCGGAGGTGGTGTTGAGTTGGTAATTGAAATGCAACTATGTGGCCTCATTAAAAGTCAGGATTACGAATGTACCTAGAGTTTTCCATAGAAAATTATACTTGTGCAATTGAACTTGAGAGAAAATTGACACAACTACTTATTGACACATAGTAACCTAGAAGTGGGCAGCTATGGATGTCAGAGTGGTGAAGAAGGCAAGGATAGTCTTTGACCATTCTAAAAATTCTTTCAGAAATTGGATCTCTAGCTCAGCAAACTTTTTCCTTTTAGGATGGAAAGCTCTTGAATTTTCCATCCTGGCTTAAAAAAATTTGTGGAGAAATTTTCGGTAGCATATAGCATAGAAGGAACTAGGAAGGCTTGGTTTCAAAATATATTTTAAAGTTGAAAACTTGGAAGTGAGTCTGAAAAATTCGAGAGTTAAAACACAAGAAGGAGGAGCTGGAGAGGCCAGTAGATGATCTTGACCGCAATGAGAAAATGGGTAGATTACAATGAGATGAAGGGTGAGAATAAAATATGGGAACTCACAGTTTTATGATATTATCTTTCTGAATATATCGTTTTGTTAACAGTGAGACAAATTTGACAATCTAGGTCTAGAATGCAATCATTTTGTTACTCGGCATAAGTGGCTAAAAGAAGAAAAGATATTATGAAATATATTTATTATTTTCTTGAAGTTTACTTTCATGCAACATAAAGCAATTAGCATTTTGATTTTGAGATCTCTATTATTTTATTTACCCTTTTTGAATTCTTGATTTACATTTGGAGCAAGGGAATTGTTTCAAATATGACTTGGTTGTTGATAAAAAAGGGTGCTCAAAATTGAGGAAACAATTTCCCTTGTTTGGTGTAGGACTACATGGGACCCAACCATGTGGGGACTTTTTCCATCCCTAGCTCAAGGTTGATTTCTTTAAAACAGTGCTCCTAGTTTGTTGCTTGATGTGCAATGGAAATGAGAAATGAGTGGATCACTCTTCCTTCCTTTGGTCCCTCTTTTAGCACAGAATCATGGCTCATGGGTGAGGTTGCTGAATATTGTTAAGGGCTAGGGAGGTTGCTGAATATTTTAAACTGGCAATTGTCGTGACCTAGAGAGATTTGGGACATGTTGCGCTTTCATTATGCAGCCATTCCTTTAAGAAATTGTATTTGAGAAGTAATCTATAAGGAACTTGTAATCTGTTTATTTGTCTCATTGGTCCTGAATGCGTATCAGCTCAAGATATCATCTCACTACCTTATGTGGAAAATAATGCTTAAACTATTCTGGTGCAATGTGGATTGAGCTCCTTATTTTTTATTTAACATGGCTGGCAGGTAGCAAAGGTGTTTTACCATCAATGCAATGTGAAATTATGAATCAAATGGGTGGAATCTTACTCTAAATTCTTTTTCAACGATTGGGATGGGTGTTGAGGAGTGGATTATGCGTATGCACTCTCTTAGGAAAGTGGGATTTTATAATTCATTTTATGATTTCGATGGAGCGATTCTAGACCCTATCTGATGTAGGGTTATACTTGTAAATTAGTCAATCATTAATGGTCATTGGTCAATGACTCAATATGGCCGTTAGTAACTAGCCGTTGGACTAGTGACTTGCTTGTTAGGAGTTTGCTAGGTTTTGGTTAAACGCATCCTATAGTATAAATAGTGTTTTAGGTGTTTGAAATAAAAGATTATTTCCCTTTGGTCTACACTGCTGTCCTTGGCGAAATCTCTCATTGCAAAGCTTGGTGGTTCTCTTCTAGCCATATTATGCTTCTTGTTGAGGTGCTTTAGAAGAATGAAATCTGAAAGAAGTGTAAGGTTTTTTATGAACTTTTTTCTTGGTGGTGTTAATACTGCAGACAGAATCAAGCTAAGGACTTCGAAGAAAGCAATCTCCCATAGTTGGCATGTTTCTTCAAAATGACCAATAAAGATGTTGAGTCACTTGTTTTTTCATTCTCCTATCTCCTTTTTATGGTGGGTGATCTTCCATTTTTTCTGACTTAAAGGAAGGCTAAAATCCTTTAGTGCAACACCACACTAGCCAACTTAAGTGCATTTAGTTGGAATGATATCGTAGAATTGTTTAGGATGATGAATTCTTTGACTTGGGACTCTATTAGCTTCTTTCTTTTAGTTGGTCTAACCTTCCTAAATTGGAGAAGATTTGTGTTCTTCTTCTTCTTCTTATTTTGTAGGCATCGGGTATTTCACTCTTTCAATGAAATTTGTTTCTTATAAAGAAATAAAAGGAAAAAAATATTTGACTCTTACAGCCAATGTGAAGATTAGTGTTTGTTTGATTGATGGTTTGATTTGATATTTAATTCTATTATAAAACTTTAGTTGATATGATATTTTAACACTCGTTTGTTGTGGTTTTAACAGAGATCTGGTAGCTTTTCTCATCATTCTTAACTAATCACTTGCAAAGTTCAAGATGTGCCATGATAACTTCCACGTTCATTCCTTAGAAGTGGCAACTACAGCTGAAGATAGTCTCCTAATATATTGCAAACCAGTTGAACTATACAACATTCTTCATCTTCGTTCCCTTAACAATGTAATATGATGCATCTTCTATGATCAAATTACTTCTTACTCTATATTCTATTGATTTCTAGCGGATCAGCTTCCTTATGCTTCTTTGTGTACAAAATTTCCATTAAGTTATTCGCATTGAATTGAAGCTTTTCGAAGTAAAATATTCACATGCTTTAAATTATGAAGCCCTTTAGTTGCCATTATGTACTTGAAAGTTCATTCTTTTAAAAACAAACATTTATGTACTCAGCAACGTTGACTGTGTTCTGATGAAATTAATTCCTCTGTTGCAGCCTTCTTTTCTTCGACGTTGTTTGCTTTACAAGTTACAAGCTAGGCGAAAAGAGAGGTTAGATGTTCATTTTCATATTGAATGAAGGGGATAACCTCTGGCAGATGGCTATTGGCTACTTTTTTAGTTGCTTAGTTCATGAATTGACACTTTGTAGCTATTATTCATTAGTTAGAGGAGATCTCTGATCTGAATTTGATCACAAGATATTTATTTTAATTCAAATGCACTTAATACATTACTAATGTATAGCATATTAGATATGGATTTTGCCGACCAAAAGTTGTAGGGTCAAGTGCTTGCTCGTGAGATTAGTCGGGTGCGTGCAAGCTGACTCAGCCACTCACGGTTATCAAAAGGCAAAAATAAATATTAAATATGGACTTTATTAGAATTTATATTTGATGGCGTTATGTGGCACTTATTTGGCAGAATAATTTCTTAAAACAATTTTCCAAATAAAAATAGTATTTTGCTGTTTTGCCGTTTTTGTTATTGTTAAATTTATTGTTCATGTAGAGATAAAATAGATGGAAACAAAAGAACAGAAACATCTTTCTGAATGGTCTTTTAAAATTAAAACAATAGAAAATAATTCTAAATAGCTAACGTATAAAATATTTTCTTAAAAATAATTTTTAAAGACGATACTTGAACAGTCTCTTATGTTTCATAGAATGGTAAGAACAACACGTTCGTTCATGGAGACATCAAAGTGTCTTTATGGTAACACCATTGGCTCATGTATCGTACTAAGCTTACATATGAGAATTGCAGATCTATTTGTCAACTAAGTTAAAAGAGAGTGAAATTGTTCTCTTATGCCCTCATCCTTTCTGGTATTCTATAGTGAATTTGGTTTCCTTGACATCCCATGGGTGCGTGACAGATAATATTGGCCTTATGTACAGGGTGAGCACTGGAGTTGTAATTTTCAACTATAGGGACTACAACAACATTGTGCGAAAAACGGAAGGTATCTCCCCGCCATTCTTTGTGTGAAACATCGAATGGTTTCGTCTTTGAAATGCCTTTGATAGTGCCATTTTCTTGCAATTGCTATGAACCCTACAGACATGTCTTTGATAGTGCCATTCATGTATTTTGAACGATAAAATTTTGATCATTTTTGGTAATGGATTCTATGTATGGTCTTTATGTGCTGAAAAGTTAACCATAAATCTGTTAATCATATGTTCCGTGCAAGCATATAATCAATAATTGCTATAAATGGTGCTTTTGATGGTTGGGGCAGGTGTGGGTATCCTTGGGTATAGGGGACCAAAGCTCCGACTCCCAGTTATCAAAAAAAAAAAAAAGAAAAAAGTGCTTTCGATGGGTGTATTTTTAATTTTTTTTTCAAATTATTCCATAAAATTTAATATTTTAAAACCATTTTCTATTATTTCTAATTTTGAAATTTGTTTGGAAGATATTTTTGTTCTTTATTTATTTCATCCCCATACTAATTTACAAATATAATACATTAAAGCAGATTATGCTCTTTTTTTAATTTTAATTTTAATAACTGTATATGAATTGTAATTTAACAGAATATGAAAAAAATACACTGAGACAATAAAATACTGTTTTTTTGGTTCTCTTTCCTGAAAACCTTTTTTTTTTGACAAGACCTGAAAACCATTTTTAAAAATTATTCTGCCATCAATTATGTATCCAAAAAATGTTTTTCATTTTTGAAATAAAAAACTATTTTGAAACATGATTTTCAAATATATCCTTTATTCCTTGTTTTATGACCAAGTCATGAGAGAGCAGTATACAAAGAAAACCCAGTTGCTAGCCAGGGACATTTTTTTCCCAATTTTAAAGGTGATGCTTAATTTATCCACATGTATGTATGAAGTACACTGCATTAGTGGAGTAAATCGCATTCAGGTTCATTATTACTCTTTGAAGTTAGGGATACATGTGCCTTTTACTCTCTAACATTTTTTTGATAAGAAACAAGGTTTTATAAAGACCAAGGATTTTATTACAAAATTGATATTTATATCAATTTCCCCCCTTTTGCCTATGCGTGTAGTATTAATTTATTAGATGTCTTCAATTGAGCTGTAAAAATAAGTAGTAGTCAGTAATAGATCCTTTCATCAACATTGATGGGACCGTTGGAACTAAAAGAGTTCTTATCATTAGAGCTAATGATATCTGTAGATGTTAAGTTCCATTGTTTCTGGTTGAGTTAGATGAGAAGTAATCTTTTTTTATCTGTAAATACATGTAGTTTTCTTTTCTTCAAGAAGTATTCTTTCATCTTTCCAATCACACACTCCCATTTTTCAAAACCCCTCTTCACCAAGGGGCGTGAGGGTGCACTGGGATTTGATATATCATGTATTTCCCATTATGATATTTTCATCATCATTGCAAGATGTCTGTGATATTTTTGGACCTCAATCCACTAAATATCTACTAATACGTCTGTTTAACACAATTTGTTTTTTGCACGTGAACGTATAGTTTGATCCCAATTTCATTCTCTAATCATGTAGTGACTGAAGACTTCTCATGTCCATTTTGTTTGATGCTATGCGCAAGCTTTAAGGTAGGCACTCAGACTATAATTTTCCTTAAATGTGAGTTGAAATTTTGTATCGTGACCTTTTTCTTGTTTTGAGTTCTTGGTTTGAAATTCATATGCAAGTTTCTAAGGAAATCAATTTCATAGCAAATATGCCTTTTATCTAACTTTTTCCTTCTACGTATATTTTATTATGAATGTCCTCTTTCAATCACGCTGCTAAGAGAACTTAATATCTACAGATATATAGGCATTCAGACTGTATGATCTTCCTTCAAGGAAACAAACTCCAAAAGGAGTGAATGGAAAATAACTATCCAATAACTTAGTCGTTATGATAAGTGTGAAGTGACCTAACTGAATGAGATAACCACCTGAAAACTAACAGAAGTCTGTAGCTGTTGCTACAAAAAATTGTGTAGTGCAGATATATTCTACATTTGTACTGCTCATGATGACATTTTCATCAAGTTGGTTCCGATTGATTGAATCATATTGTTATTAATTTACTCCAGTATTTCTTTTGCTATACTTGTTTTTGTTGATAATATGTGTTTTTAGATAGCATTAATTCTAGCTTGCTCATATCTTTGAGATAATTCATATGATTTGAAGATTTAGTTGCTTCTTTGGTGGTATCCTTGATTGAACCCTTGTGCTTATCTTTTAGGGTTTGCGCTACCACTTATGCTCTTCCCACGATTTGTTCAACTTTGAATACTGGGTTGGTAATCTCCAATGTCTAGATGTTTGCTGCTTATCGAGCCATTTTGTGGTTTGTGAAGTAACATTTAACGTGTAGGTGTCTGAAGAATATCAGGCAGTGAATGTCTCTGTGAAAATTGATGTCTTTAGATCCGAGGTAAGAGTTCAAAATTCTTTTTTTTTTGGATGGTTCTACTTCATAATTTTGATTTTCTTATTGTTATCATGCCAAACAAAAGGAAGTTACGGAACATTTGGTGAATTAATGCTTGGTTAGACTCAAAAGGGGTGAAAATATCGACAAATTTCGCGATATATCACCCAAATTTACCTATCAACAACGATATGAGAGAGAAGAATCATTCTTTCCCCATATTGTGGATATTATGATTCAATATCAACGAAATTTTGTTGATCTATCCCTGATATCTCATGGGTATATTAGAGTTATCAACCCCAAACCATTAAAATATTTTAACTGCAGTGTTTCTTTTACTTTGGCAGTACAAGCCCAAGTTCTCAACCACGAGAACTTTAGATGTGGGACACAAACAACTCCTCTCCAATCTCTCTATCGATGTCCAATAAATTTCTCTGATGCAGGACAATTCTTCTCTCCTCTCCTCTCTCCTCTCCCACCATGCCACTTATCTTTCTCCCACCTTTTTCTTTTCTTTTAATTTCTTTTTAATTTTTATATTATTTTCACATTTTTTACCATAATTTCTCTCCTTATTTTTCTTCCTATCTCTGTCCCTCTTTATCTCAATTAGTTTGTTTTATTTTATTATTGTCTTTTAATTTTGTTATAGTAATGGTATAATTTATTAACCTTCAGTATTATCTATTTTCATATTAATCCATATGTTTGACTTTAAATGATCGATTATGTGCTTAAAATGATAGTTTATAGTTTAAATAAGTTATTACTAAAGTTCCGTTAAGAAATTTATAATTTTTTTTTTAATTTTTGTGATATCCATTTTGAATACAATATGTGAGGGTGGGGATTCGAACTCATAATCTCTTAGTCGGAGATAGGTGCCTTACCAGTTGAGCTATGCTCAGGTTGGCTTTCTAGAATATCCATTGATCTTCCTTACTTTTCTTTCCTTGTACACTAGTAAATGAAAGTGTGTGAGTGCTTCCTGAGGAAAAATAGGAAAGAGGAAGAAAACTCTCTTCCCTGTGTTTTGATGAAGTCTCTTTTTGGCTGCTCGTTCCATTCTCGTTTCTTATTTCTTATTTCTCGTTTCTAGTTTTTGAGAAACGCAAATGTTTGGTAACTATTGGTGTTACTCGTTTCTCATTTTTAAAAAACATTTTCAAAATTGTGTAAAATTTTGGAAACAAAAAAATAAAATTTCTTGTTTTTGGTTCTCATTTTTTATTTTTTCTAAAGCAATAAAAAATTATTTTATCATTCTTGGCTTATAAAATGTATAATAGATATAAAAAATAAATATAAGATAGAAAATTTTGAATATTTAAATAAAAATTTAATTTTCTTTTTTTAATTTAAAATTTTGAGAACAAGAAATAAGAAATAAGAAATAGTTGTCAAACATGTTTCTATTTATTTTTTCAATAATAAAAAAATAAGAAACTAGAAATAATTATCAAACGTAATTCTATTTCTATTTTTTTAAAAATAGGATGCAAAAAACAAGAAACAGAAATGAGAAATAAGAAACTGGAATAATGGGCTCTTAGTAGCCACTCTAAGTAATAAATGACCACTTGATTATTGGTTCTCTGTCTTCCATTGCTGCTTATTCCATAGTTCCGAACATGGTTGGCATGGTCTAACGAAGTACAAGCTTATTATCGCTGGAATGTCTCACCTTTAAATTTGGCATTGGAAAGTTGCTATCAGAACCAAGGTTTTCAAAGACTCAATCAAGTTAATACCAAACAAGTTGGTACCAGAGGAAAGGTGCATGAAGAAAACATTCCTTCTTGAATTGATAAAAGCTCTATAGATCAAGTGTCAGTGAGGCTAGTGGATCAGTTGAGCGGTTATTAGTTATTGTCTTCAACTCAACTAACCAATTAGAATAACAAACTAATCTGACTCAGTAGTTATCTGATGATAACATTTGGTAGGTAGTGGTACAGTTTACAGGCCTACACTCATTTCAGCATCAAAAGAATTACGGAATGAAAAAGAGCGGAAAAATAAGTAACAGTGAGATTGAGAAAAAAGTAGGAAGGAAGCATAAATATATGAAAAATCCTTTTTCGGCCAATTCCCACATGTACATCGAGTCTGTGACTTGCACAGATTTTGTTTCATTTGTACTATCTCATAAGGATACTTTTTTTTTTTCTTTTTTTTTTTTGATAACTGGGAGTCGGAGTTTTGTTTCCCTATACTTAGGGGCACCCACACTCGCCTCAAGGCTTGAACCCGAAAGACATCAAGGGTTTTTGGTATTTAACTCACTAGAAGATTCAAACTTGAGACTTCTAAGCCAGTATGACCAAGGGACCCCAAACCCTTACCAATCGGGCTATCCCTTGGGGCAGAAGGATACTTCATATTTCTAATAACGTTTGTTGATTAGTGTTAAGGGGCAATCCAATTGGCAAGGGTTTGGGGTCTCTTGATCATACTGGCTTGGAGGTCTCAAATACGAACTTACTGGTGAGCTTAATACCAAAAACCCTCGATGCTTCCTGGGTTCGGGCCTTGGGGCAGGTGCGGGTGCCCCTGGACATAGGGGAGCAAAGCTTCGCCTCCCAGTTACAAAAAAAAATGTTATCACTTTGCACGGAATTCTGCTCCAGTGTTTGTACTGTTGCGGAGGGTGAGGGATAGAAAATTTTCCAACCTCTACAATTTTGGTCTGGTATATAGGAGGCCTCTTCTCTGTTGAAGGCTGCTAATATGCTTTTCTTGGCAGGCTGTAGCAGATGGAGTAGACCCGCAAATACAGACTTTTTTCTTCGGGTATGCTTTCTGAACCTCTTCGTTTAGATTTATCTGGTTGGCACTTTGTCTTGTTCTATCAAAATATTTGACAATTTAATATCCAGTTCAAGGCCACGAAAGCGCAAGTTAAAGAACTCTATTCAGAATGGGAATTATGTGCAATTCTTGGAGATGGACTCACCTAGACCTGCCGCTGAAGGTGCCAATGGGTCTATTGGGAATAACGCGGGTAATTTCTTTTTCTTTAACCTGCCATAAGTATTTTATTTTTTCTTTTGCAGTTCTCTCAGTTATTTCATTTAACATAGAGGACTAGGGAGTGATAAATTTCTGTTTCTCATGTCTTACTAACGGAAGTGGAGAACAGCAAACTAAGATTATGCAAATGTGCCATTCTGACATTCTTCCTATAATTTGACTGATAATTTGTGCTTTTTCGAGTTAGTGGTGCTTAATTTCTAGAAATTTTTGACTGGAGAAATAGAAGCTTCACTAAGCGTGTTTTTTTTTTGGAACAAGATACAAACTTCTCATTAAGATAATGAAAAGGAACAAAAATATTTAAAGATACAAACTCGAGTGAAGATACAAGTAAAAAACAAGAAAAACAAGAACAAGAACAACGCAAGTAAGAAAAACTTAGTATGGTGCGACAAAAACACCCCAATTCGTACAAATCAAACTAGGAGAATAATGTTTAAATATGGGAGATAGAAAACTCCATTGCGAAGCCTTATATTTAACAAGATCGAAGCGTGGTGAAGGAGGTTGCCTCTTATCTTAAAAAATCCTCAGATGTCTTTTGTATCACAGCTGATACACTAAAGCCTTTAGGCTTTACTCCATTAAGCCAAAGAAAAGAAGCTTTGGGATCCAAAGTGGGCCCCATAAGGGGCTGACTTGAAATATCTGCCATCTCATTGCCCAAAACCCATGCCAAAATGAATTCTTCTAGCAGAAAATTCCAGCACTGTCTTGTGTAAGGACAAAAGAAGAAAAAAGAAGAAAATATGAACCGTGCTTTCTTCATTAGCCAAACAAAAATTGCAAACTGATGGTAAGAGACTGATATTTGGGAGCTTCTTCTGTAGAACGTCAATTGTGTTAACCTTCCCATAAATAAGAATCCATGTAAAGAAACTCACTTTTATTGGACTTTTGGATTTCCATATAGCCTTAAAAAAGACTTTTGACATTGAATTTGCTTGCAAATTGATTCAACAGTGAAGATCCCCAAGCTGTCCAAAGACCATCTTCTGCTATCCGCTATTCCGGTATATCGCTAGGAGAATAAGAATGTAGCAAGGACAATAATGAAATATATTCTTCCATCTCATCATCTTTTAATAATCTTCGCGTATGAATTTTCCAAGACAAGGTTTGCGAATCCCAAAAGACAGCCACTGTCCTGAAGGAAGAAGTGGAAGCCTAAAAATCTTTGGGGATTTATCCCTAAGAGGCTGATCTTCAATCCATTTATGAACCCAAAACAGAATTCACACACTAGAACCAAGTTTAAAGGCCGAAAACTGGTTCCATTGCGACCAATGTCGTGAGATGTTGATCCAAGGTCTTCTAAGACAGCCATTCTTTGAAGTACCCGAGGACCAACTCAAATCAGACTCACCATATACACTAACAATCACTTTGCGCCACCGGGCATCTGTTTCGCATCCAAACCCCAACCCCATTTGGCCAAAAGAGCAGAATTCTTCTTAGAAAGGCCACCAACTGCCAAGCCGCCCTCATCCATCAGCTTAGAAGTAAGCTTCCAATTCACCAAATGGTTTAAGGCTCCTGAAGACCCACTATTCCAAAGAAAAGATCTCATCTTCCTTTCAATTTGTTTACAAACTCCCTCCTTTGATGACTTCTTTCACGCTGATCCGCCCTTCATCCCACATTAAAAGAATACCTCCCGATTTTCCAATTGAATCAACAGTCGTCCATCCTATGACTTTAGAACTCCACAAAGATTTGATAAAAAAAGGAAGGATCGAATTGCTGCAACTTTGTTTCCTATAGACAAACTATATCTGGACATTGGTTCTGGATGAGCTTCTTTTTTTTTTTTTTGGGATAAGAAACATTTCACTAAAGAACCAAACAAAAGGAGAGAACAGCCTACGGACAGGGGCAAAGGCAGCCCCTTCCACGAAAAAAGGAAACAAATCACACAAAAGCACTCCAATCTTGTAAAATCATGGAGAGACTATAATTACAAAAGAATTTCGTATTTCTAGTGCACCACCAAGAAGCTAAAAACTGCACACTATTACAAAGAGAATCCCAAGACTTAGCTTTATCTTCGAAGGAGCGAGAGTTCCTTTCCAACCTCTAATCTTTGCGCTTAGGGCAATGACACAGCTAGTGAGGTTCTGGATGAGCTTCTTAATCTTCAATCTTTTATCGTCCTTACCCAAACCTCTAATGTTCCATGTGATCACCTTCATTGAGAATCGTAATAGGGACCAAATTAATACCTGCTTCTTTAAAGAATGAAGGGATTGATGCTGGCTCTTCAACTTCTTGTGCCTCACAAAATAGCTTTTGCAAGTCTATCTCCGTCGACTGTTCGCATAAGACTTCATCTGGAATTTCGAAAGAGTTTGCAACCGGTGGAGAATCCGGACTGCTTATACTATAGTCTGAATCAAATTCTTCTCCACGAGAAACCTTGGGAGAAGAAGGCGAAGAGGCTGGAATCTTAGAAGTGTTGATAACCCCATGTGATAAGGAGGGAGGTAAATAGTCATTATAATCGACTGAAGGACCCAAAACGTTTTTTGGAAGAGTACTTTCTCTTTCTTCATTTAATGGCTTAGTTGAGACTGACTTTATTCCTTCATTTATGGCTAAATCCTCAACCGGTACAATATCTAGGGAATAATTTCCTCTTTCCTTATTGAATGCCACCAATAAATTTGTTTTCAACCCCTCCAACGGGACTAATTTCTCCTTACCTGTTTCTAAAATTCTTAACGAGTTTTCCCCTTGATTAGTATTTTTTTAGTTAACAAAGGGGTTCCAAGGATGTTCCATTATATCACTTCCTGTAGATTTTCGTGGTTCACAACCTATAGAATACATTAAAAGTCCAAGGTCAGTTTTAAATAGGACATTATCCTACAAATAGAAGTACATTAAAACTTAAATTCAAAAAGGGGGTTGAGGATTTTACTTTTCAATGTACACCTAATTCAAAAGCATATGAATTAGTTGTGTGAGATATTTTAAATTCATTGATAGATAGTATATATCACTCACCTGGAAAACTTGTATCATATCAAGTTGTAGTTTATTCATTATCTTATTTACTTTATATGGATTACCTCTTCTTTCACTTTTCACTCGTGGAATTTGAACTATATGATCACAAAAAATTTGCTTGGCAATTCAACTGAAATTAAGTCTGTATTTAGATGGGGTATCCTGTGAAAAAGAGGGCAGCCATTCATTCCCGATTGAGACTTATTTGCAGAATGCACAGCAAGAAGGAGAAAATATTGGTCCTGAATGTCCTACCTCTATAGAGTGCATTGAACGTGTTGCATCCAGCTCAAGTATTCCGGGTGTCTCAATGGCTATCAATCATTCTTCTACGGGTCCTGAATGTTACAGATTACTGTCTGGAAGTGATCCTTTACAACCAGCCAAATCAAGGAAATTGACGGTAGAACGAGACCCTAGAAAGTATGTTCACCATTCTTTTTCTGGCTTTTTCTTCAGATATCAAAGCTTTATTTTCATGTAGTCTTGGGTTGTTAACCTGTTTAGTTTAAATTTTTATTTGTTTTACTGGTTCCTTCTGTACTAAAACTAGTTGGAGGGTCGCTAAAATAGAGCTTTAACCATGTAGCTGGTTGCATGGTGACTTTTTTACTTTTTTCTTTCTTTTTAACAAGACAAAATTTTTATTGATGAATGAAAAAGACAAAAATGTTGGAGGATACAAACTCCAAAAACGAAAAATTAAAAAGTCAAAAGAATATAAGAAAATATAATAAAAGCATCCCAAGATGAATGAGTGATTCCAAGAGAATAATTCGCAAATAAATTAAAAAGTGAGCATCATTGAGATGCCTTGACTTAGCGATCGAAAGAATTCATACATGGTGACTTCACTTTGGGTTATGCATATTTAAACATTTTTGTGCTGGGCTTGTGAACATTTTTTGATATTACTGAAGAAAAATACTTCTAATGATGATGCATGGGCTTAGGGTTCGTTTGCCTTCTTTCACTCCTTTCGGAGTTTGTATTTTTGAGCGATCTTTCTTTTCATTTATCAATGAAACGTTTGTTCTTGTTAAAAAGAATGATGATGCATGGGTTTATATATGAAATCTTTGATATTACTGAAGAGAAATACTTTAACTATTTCACTTTAGTTGTATTATTATAATTTTAATTTAGTTTAGATAATTATATTTTAGCAGATATTTTCATTCATTTTGTGGCTAGCAGTATCATGAATTCATTTCTAGCCATGTTTAGATTAGTATATGGTGTGTTGAATTGTGACTACCAATAAATCTTCTTCGGGTCCTAAATGTTATAGACTGAGTTTTCGGATTGATGAATTCTTTCTTGGAAAAGGGTGGTTGAGGCAGTATTTTTGCAAACTATCTGTTCTGAAAATAGAGTGGTTTTAAGTTATATTGGCATACCTTTTGGACTGCTAGTTTGCTCAGTCGTTATGAGGGCAGCTTTGGGTACCTTTTGGAGTCTCCAGGGCAAGAAGTAGAGATTGCAGGGTGTGGTAGAGGAGGTTTTGATGTATCCCCTTTTTCGAGATAAGAACAAAATTCTTTGGTAGACATGTCTTTGCGCTATTTTGTAGGGTATATAGATTGAGAGAAACAACAGAGTTTTTTTTAGGGTTGGAGATATCTTGATAGGCTACTTGGGAGTTTATAAGGTCTAATACTTCTTTGTTAGACTCGGTTACAAAGGAGTCTTGTAATTATCAGTTAAATGTTCTTCTTGTGGATTAGAGTCCTTTTTGTTGTAGGCTTGGCTTCCTTTTGTTGAGCTTTTTTTTTATATGTCATAGTATATTATTTCATTTGTCTGAAAGAAAAGTCGGTTTCTTATCAAGTATATACATATAAACCTACACACATGTATATTGGCATACCCATATCATGTTCATGTTCGTGTTTACTAGCTTTACAGTGAGAATGAAATCCAAACTTCAAGTTCTTATTTGAATTCTAGAGTCGTGCATAGGTTTATAAATTCTGAGTATGCCATTAAATAAGGACGTCCAATTCATTTTGTTTTTTCAGCCGCATGCTATTGCAGAAACGGCAGTTTTATCACTCTCACAGGGTTCAGGTATGATCTTTATTTTTCATGTTACTTTTTTGTCAATTTACTTTTTAGTGTAGCATCAGACGATATGAAGAATGATTTTTTCCTGTTGGAAGGGGTGGGTGGGGGGTGGTGGAATCCAGAGCTGGGGTGGGTTTCATTAATGATCAGTTCGATTTGGTTCAGTTTAGTTCTTGTAGAGAGAACCGTAAGAAATGAATTTGAACCAAGTCTCAATTAGGGAAATAATCCAAGCAACTTGTTTGTAAGAGGAGGAAAATTCCCATTCAGAACCAGCTTTGGATCTTTTACATTTAGTAGTCAGAATATATAAGAATATATGTAAGTGTTAAATCACCAATCAACCTAAAAACCTAAGCTGATAGGTTACAATAAATTTAATTTTTTATAAATATCTCGACATCCCCTCACTAGTGGGCTTCGAAATTTGTACAAAACGCAACAAGTGGTAATCAATATTACATAGGGATGAAATGACATTAGAGGGATCTGAACACAGGACCTTCTGCTCTGGTATTTTGTTAAATCACCACTCAACTCAAAAGCTTAAATTGATGAGTTATGGTAAATTTAATATTTTATAGATACCTTTACAGTAAGATGTTTAATATATTAGATATAATATCAACATTTCATTACTGATTCCTGTCACTATTATTCAGAAAAAAAAATACTTGGATTAATTCGTTCTTAAATAGTGTTGGACAAGTATTTTGGGGCTTATTACATGATCTTTCCAGGTTCTGTTCTGGTAATTGAAAATTTGAAGTGTAGCTACAGTCTTCTAGCTAACACATACACCTATTTTGCTCCCATTCTTCTCCCTGTATGCTACCATGTATTTGTCAGTCCCTTGTGTCTGGATGAAATCTATTTCTTGCTCATCACTGTTTCAATTTTGTTTTTTAATAATTTTATTTTATAATGAAGCCTATGGCACTAGATAAAGTACTATCTGACAAAGATAGTGAGGATGAAGTCGACGATGACATTGCGGATTTTGAAGACCGAAGGGTATGGATTTCTTTGAACTAGTGACTATTGTTTGACTTGTTTGTGCCCGGAATCTGCAGTAAGGAATATTTGATCTGGATGTGATTACAATCATATTAAATCTTTTTTTTTTTGGCCTTTGTGGAAACTTACAATACCAACTTGAGGTGTTAATTTACAGATGCTTGATGATTTTGTGGATGTCACCAAAGATGAAAAGCGGCTTATGCATCTATGGAACTCCTTTGTAAGAAAGCAAAGGTTGTTTTTTCATTACCTTATTTTCTCTATACTGTTTAATACTCGTTCGACATGGTACCGAACTGAGCTGAGTTGCAGCATTTAAAATACTTTACCTAGCGGTCTCGTGATTCCTATACAAAAGTAAGTATATTATCTGTGCTATTTACCAGGGTGCTGGCTGATGGTCATGTTCCTTGGGCGTGTGAAGCATTCTCGAAACTTCACGGGCAAGAGCTCGTCTTGTCTCCGGCTCTCTTTTGGTATTTCTCTTACAAAAATTTGGCATATTTCTGTGGCTAGTTTTGATGTAGGTTTGCATTGTGATGTTTGTTAGGCTCGAATACATATTTCAATATTATTCTAGTTATTTGGGTTCTACATAATCTCGTTGGTCCATTCTTCTTGTGTTCGAAGAGTGGGTGAACGGCTCCATTTCGAGTCAGGCTTCAAATTTGACATTCTTGCGTGCTGAATCACTTGGACTCAATATACATGAATGCACATCTCTGTGTTGGCTTTCTTCCTGTTGATCTCACTTTGTTCAATTTTTGGCAGGTGTTGGAGGTTATTCATGATCAAGCTCTGGAATCACGGCCTTCTCGATGCTTCTACCATGAACAACTGTAATTTAACTCTTGAAGGGTTCAAAGATGAGAGTTCGGATGCGACGAAAAATTGCAGAAAGAGATGACGATTAGCGGTTTCTTCGACTAGTATTCTTATTGTTCATTAACTAATCATTTATAGGTTGGAGTTATTTCCTTTACATTCATTATTCATGTGAGTTTACTTTCTTTCCTAACTTCTATTGAATGAAGAAATATTATATATATATATATTGAACGAAGAAAGATCCACCCCATAGTAGAGTTTTGAGTGCAACCGTGGCTAATCGAAAAATTCATCTTTGAGATGGTAATAAATGTCTTATTTATCGAACTATTTTTAAATTAGCATGAGTTCATATTGAAAGTACAGTGATTAAAATGAGTAAAATTTGAACGTAAATGGATCAAAATAGATATTCTGAAAGTGCAGGGATGACCTAAGTGAACGTACATGAACTAAAATAAATATTTGAACTATATTTATTTAACTTACCTATATTGTTTTGTGGATTATTTATAAATAAGAATTTTCATTATATATCTATTATTATTGAGTCAATTGTCAAAATCTATCTAATTTGAGTGCAACTTTAAGTGGATAAGGCACTTTAATACCATCTCGAGGATTAATGGTTCGATTTTTCAACCTCTAAATTGTTCAACTCACAAAAAAAAAGTTGTCAAAATCTAATTATAAGTTTAAGGTTTCGATTTATACTTTTAATAGGAAAAAGAAAAAGGAGAAAAATCTTGGATACAATGAACTTATTAAGTGGGTAACATATTGTATAAAAGTGGTACTAACAAATCAATTATATTAAAGCCATTTCATTAGATTAATTTAAAGGCTAAATATTGTTTTCTGTTTGGTGTGTGCTGTAGATATTGATGCGCATGCTAGTTTTAGAGAATTTGGATTTTTTTGTTATTTTAATTTTAATTATAATTTTTTTATATTTATTTTAATTACAACTACTGTTGTAGAAAATGAACTCAATAAAAATATATTTTATGGGAAATTTACTATTTCCATTTTTTAAATATACTTTCTTAAATTTTAACAAGTTCATTAACCTAAAATATGTTAAAAAGGTTAAAGGCATATATCATCAACCAAAAAAATTAGATATTCAAATTTCAACTCAGGTTGTTGAACTAAAACAATTATTAAAATGCTACTGACTCGCCAAAGTAAACATAACTTAGTGATAATTAACATATATTTGTTGTGTTAAAAAAATTGGTTGTAAAAAAAAAGGTTAAATCGTGAGTTTGAATCTACCTTGTTGTATTAAAAAAAATGTTTTGAGTGATATATTCACATATAAATATGGCAAAGCGAACATATCTCAGTCATAATTAACATATGTCTGTTGCGTTAAAAAAATTGGTTGTTAAACAAAAAGGTTAAATCGTGAGTTTGAATCCACCTATTGTATTAAAAAAAATGTTTAAGTGGTATATTCACATCTAAATATGTTAAAGCGAACATAACTCAGTGGTAATTGACATATACCTCAAACCACAAGATCGTGAGTTCGAATCTCTAGTCGAAATATTGTACTAAAAAAAATGACGTTATTATAATAATAATAATTTAACAAAAAGAAAATAATAATAACTTTTTGTTAACAATTTTTCTCTCGTAATTTTGTCATCTCACGATTCCTTCTCTCTCGAAATAGGAATTTCTTTTTGCTTTGCTTTTACTCTTTTGCCCTTTTTGTTTGTGAAAACCAGCAGTCAGCACCCCAAGCTCTCCCTCCCGATTTGGACTGCCGGCGACCGACCGACGGCGAGGATCAGCGGAAAGTCCGACGACGACGCCCCTGCACGAATAGCATCCACGCGACGGCGACACTAATGGCTTCGCCCTTGACTCCAAAAAGGTATTTTCCTTTTTCTGTCCTCCGTAGTAGAAAACCCTCAATTCATGTTCATACTCTTGACCATTTTTGTTTAGCAGAGATTTATGTACGAATTTTGGTTTCTTTTCTGCTGTTTGCTCCACTTCTCTCATTCTCAATTGGCAATTCAGAACTATTTTATACTTCGAGACTAAAAATCTCAACACCCATATGAACTTTGAGCCTTAAACTGAGACTGAATACGATTTGATGCTATCGAAAGATGAAATTAGGCACACATTTTCTACTGGACTTGATAATGGATTCGTTATGGCTCTCTTTTAGTGTTTTATAGTGCTTCAACATTTGCAGTACCTGAAAACCACATATGCATGCATATATTACAATGCCACAGCATCATTTATGTAGAAATTGTTGTACCTTTCGTATTTACAGAGAGGTTGGAAATCAAAATTCTCATTTCTCTGGGAATTAGAGAGTGTACGGTATAAAGATTCTGCAGTCTTACCTACTTTCTGCCTTGGCTCCGTCGGAGATTGATCACGTCTGGGCGTTCGAATGTCGATGGGAAGCGATACTACTTGGGTAGGAAAGAAACCTCTGAGGCGCATCGGAGGAATGTCCGATGCTCTCTCCATTGCTGCTGATCTCGGTTTCTCTGTCTCTCCTCCCCCTTCCCAGGTCACTCCTTCTATCTCTGTCTGTTTATACATTTCATGGATCTTCCATTTATCACTCTTTTATGTTCTTTATCTGTGTATACATGATCCAATTCGGTTTAAATTTAAAGCTGTAATTACCTCTCCCCTTTGTTTCTTTCTGCTGCAAATTTCCGATACATGAGGTTTTAAACCCATGGTTGATTGTGGATGTCGTTAAATAATTTAATAGGTAAATGCGTGTTGCAAATTAGTTTTTGGAAATGGTGTAGAGCTCTCGATTGGAGTTCTCAACCCACCAGTTGAATTGGAGATTTAGGTCTACATCTCAGGTCTAATTAGGCATAACTTGGATTTGAATTTTGAATTCCGGAACTTGGTAAATATATCAAGTAATGATTATTAAAGGGAAATCGTATTTATTCATTATATTTACAAAGCGAGGTCAATGTTTACCAGTCTCTTCACTGGTGGAGACTGAATGTTTATTGCAAGAGTACACCTGGGCTGAATTTTGGAAATTTATTTAAAAGATATTTTGTTTGTATATTCTTGCCTGGCTTATAAACCACTAGTTTTTGGTAAAAGATGCTGGCTGTATAGAAAGGGCTAATCTCTCTCGGAGGGAAAAACTCACCCTCAGTGGACGAGCTTAAAGATATCCCCAATATACTATACATCCTTTAAGAATTCTTCCTAAAATCATGAGTAAGGTTCCTTGGGAAGGCTGGAAGGCATCTGGGGATGGCATGGGGTTCCAATTAGACCATTAGGCTAAAGTTTCTTATCCGAAAGATTTTGGAAACCAAGGCCTTGGTAGTATTTGTGTGAAGAGGACTACCCTCTCGAGGAAAATGGTTATGGAGATTTATTGACTATCTTTTCTCAAGACATTCAGTTGTTGTCTGCAAGTGTCATGTAGACTCCTTCGGGTTGGATATGAAAATGGTGGGATGGAGTAACCACTGTCCTTGGCCTTTTATCCATAAGACGAGTATTTATTTAAAGTCCTGTTTCATTTCTGCATTGACCATCCTTGGAGGAATATCTACAATCAGAGGCATCTCATTTTTGACAGAATATCCTCCAAGGTGAGAAATGGAGCATCTACTTCTTTCTGGCATGATCCTTGGCTGTTTGATTCCCCATTGGCCTCAACCTCCCCCCGCCTCTTCTCCCTATCTCTTCAGAAAACAGCATCTGTCAAAGATATTTGGAACCCCATCCTCAATTTCTGGGACATAGACTACAGACGTTTTTCAAAGGAGGAGGAAATTACAGATTGGGCAACTCTATCCCATCACCTGGATTCCACCTTTCTCCATGAAGGTGATGACTCATGGGTTTGGCCATTAGACAGGAATGGATCCTTTTCCATCAAGACTCTTCTCACTGACATGGCTCCAAAGAGATCCCTCTTGCACTCAACTCTTGCCAAAGCCATTTGGAAGGAAAACTACCCAAAAAAACCAAATTCTTCATATGGGAGCTCGCTCACAGGGGCATCAACACCTCAGATAAGCTACAACGAAGATTACCCTTCATGGTTCTCGCACCACATTGGTGTATACTATGCAAAAAAGAGGGGGAATCGCCCTCCCACCTTTTTCACACATGCTCCCTGGCCATGGACTTTTGGAATTTGATTCTCCATGCATTTGACTGGTCTACCGCCCTCCCTTTTGACGTACAAGATTATGTGGAAGCACTTCATTGGAGCTTTTCTTTGGATTTTTTGGAATGAAAGGAACCATTGACTATTCCTAGACAAAAATCTGCCTTTCATCACCCTTTTTGATAATATTACTTTTCATGCTATGTCTTGGTGTAGATCAACACACTATTTTCACTCTTATAGTTTGAGCTCTTTATTATCCAATTGGAGAAATTTTCTGTAACTCCTTTGGTTTTTGGTGGGTTTGCCCTTCTCTTTGTAATTTCATCCATCAATGAAATTGTTTCTTATCAAAAAAAAAAAAAATTCTGCATTGACCATGGAAAAAGATCAGCTTTTGGAAGGACACTTGATACTGCTTGGATTGCCCCTCCTTCTGCGGGTGACTTTTTGCTACAGTTCGTCTGTGGCCCTTGGTCTAAGGGAAAACCTGCAATCAATTGGTACAGCTCTAACATAACTATCTTGTCAATGATTTAGAGATGGGAATATGGAGAATCTTTGGGACAGAAAAGAGTGACGGGTGTCTTTTGGGGATCATGTGAATTTTTTGCTATCTTTGGGTGTCCATTACCAAAGGGCTTTGTAATTTCTTCTGTTTACTTGATTTTGGTGGCAGAGAGTTCTTTGTAATCTAGTGAACCAGGAACGGTCATCCAATCCTCCCTCCCATCTCTTTGTATGCCTTCGTAATCTACTAACCACCTTTGTTAGGAATGGTCATCCAATCCTCCCTCCCATCTTTTTGTATGCCTTTTATCTTTAACACATTTCTTGGCTTTAGACAAGTGATTCTTAGGGCTATGTTAATTCTTACCAATAAAATCTATTTCAAGCTCAAAGTGCCTGGTCATGGCTAATTTTCTTCTTCAACTTTGCTAATTCGCTTGTTACAGTGGTTTATTTGAGTTCTCTGGTATACTTAATACAACTTAGTAACTTAAAATTTGGAACTTTATAGCCTGAAGTTATAAATGGTATAATCTGTCTCCTTTAGGAAGAACTACAAAACATATCATCTGCCACTGGTGAAAAGGGTGATGATCTAATTAAAGTTTTACGAGAACTTACTGCTGTTCAAAGGAAAATAGCAGATCTTCAAGTGGAACTCCAAGGCCGTAAAGTGAGTATCCTGTTTTGTTTCTATCAATTTCAACTTTTAATGCGTATGAAGTTTTCAGCATCAAAATAAGATAAAATTATACTTGTTCATTGTTAATCTGTATATTTTATATTCATTATTGTACTAAATGAATTGAAATATGATGTCCTTAGGATGACAAAAATGTAGCCCATTTGACACATGTGAGTGAAATGGAAAAGAAGATCGAGACTTTATCAAGGATTACTACCATTTTGAAAGATGTCATCCAGAATAAGGTGCTTTCTTGGACTATGATTCTCAACCCTGTATATTTTGCCATCTTGCCATGGATTTGAAACATGTTTAAATGCCTTGTGCTTTTTAATCTCTTTTTCTTATAACTGACCTCCAAATTTTGGTGGGGAGGACCTCAACTAAATGGTCTGTTTAATTTCATGATAATTCTTGATTGCTAATTTGCTTCTATAATCCAATTCATCAGTTGGTTTTCCTCCTGTATAAGAATTGATTGATCATTCCATCATAACATGTGAATTACGAAATTGATCGTTCCATATTTCTGAAAATTTTTTATTTATATGTGTTGCAAGCTTTCTTTTCCGATAATACAAACTTGTTCTTGGAAAAATTTGGCAGAAAGAGGTATTTGCCGTCCTTTCTGCCCTTTTTTACCCTTGATTTAATGAGTATTGGATTGCTGCAGCATATATTTATTGACACTTTCAAATTCTTTATTGAGGCCGTGTTTCTTTAAAAGTATTAGTGCTTTTAGGACTTGAAATGTGTTAGGATTACCCAGAGACTTTCAATATGCTTATTAGTTGCTTCTAGTATTTGCACTGTTTTAGTTTTTAGTTTTTTTTTAGTACAACATGTGGGGCGGAGATTCAAACTCTCAACTTCATGGTTGGAAACATGTGCCGTAACCCGCTAAGCTATGCTCTTGTTGACATTGCTTTAGTTTACCAGTCCTCATTGGTGAATATTATATTGAAGGACTCAAGGAAATGTCATGGAACTACTTTGAGAGAACCTTTCTATCTAAAATTACTTCTTTTTGCCTAGGTGGAAACTTATGTAAGTAGTATTTAGTAATTGTGAAAGCAAGTGCCCCCTGATCTGTATAAAGTTCGTTTGCCTCGCAAGACAAGGTTATCAATTGCTTATGCTTATTCTTTTTAATTTTTTTTTCCTGCATGGTGAGGATTTGACCGTCATGACCACTGCTGAAATCCTTACTTTATTTTCTCTAGCATACCATTTTTTCCTTTTATGGATACATTTTTGTCTTGGACCTGCTATAAAAGTTAATTACACTGGTTGCAGATCTAGAGTGACTCGTCATTTTCCAATGAATTATGGAGAGAGCTAAGAGAAATTAATTGGAAATTAGTTGAAATTTGAATTGCTTTGATATTTTCGTAACTTTGGTTAACTGTTAAAATTAATCTCTACAATCTTGGTCTTCCTAATGAGATCATCCCTAGAGACGTTAGTTGTCAACTTGAGAATTTGAGAGAAATAATGATTTTTATATAAGGAAGAATGGTTGAAAGAATTTTTATTATAGCTGTAGATATGGAAACATGTACCCTGCAAAGTATGTATATTATCTGATATGTTCTTTGATTGCTTTTCTTGACAAGTTCTAAGTTCTAGCCGTAAAAATTTGTGCTGATTGATATTCCATGGTAACTTGTCTCTTCTTATCTCACTGCTTTTTCTTTTTTTCTTTTAAATGTAGCTCATAGATTCTAATTTTGATATTTATAAAATTGGGTAACCAATTAAAAGACTCAAATTTAGAGACTAAAATGGAAATAAAGTTAAAATTCAGGACCAAAATAATATTTAACATTTTTATTGTAAAAGTTTCTCAAGTATTTCCTTTCAATATTAATGAGCCTATTTAGCCCATACATGTACCAAATATTTCCCGACTTTGATTGGCCATGTCCTGGTGTCTAAAATTATTGTTTTTTTAATAAAAATTGGAGACTTGGTTTCTTGTTTGTTTCAACTTGTGTTTGACAATGATTCTTTAGCCTTGAGAGTGCATCCATGCATCCTATATCATATCGATAGTTAAAATAATCTTAGTGCCATGATATCTTCTTTATCTCGTTTTCCTCATTTCCAAATATTGTAGGATCGTATTATAGCTCGTCTTCAGCAACCATATTCACTCGATTGCATTCCAGTGGAAGCAGAATTTCAGGTTTGTCAATCAGTGAAATGCTTATCATTCCTTGAAAATCCATGACACAAAATTTTCCGGTATTTGAGGCGACTGGATGTCGGTAACATCCCTTGACTTGCTTTACTCGGATTATGAGAAAATGGCATATGAAATTCAACAAGAACATGAACTCTAATATTTCTCTCTTTGTTCACTTTTCCAAAAACAATTGTATTGATCATCCAAAACAGCCAAAACTGGAAACCTCATCATTCCATAAAGTTTTGGCTGTTTCACTGACAAACTCTTCATCATGAATTTATGATCGTGTGATCAGGCAGTGAAAGGAAGTTTGAAATCTGCATGGCGTTGTTTTATTTTCTGCTTCTGATAAGATTGAGATTTTGCCGAAAGTAAGCTAATCTTATGACTGATTGACAAACAACGATGCTCGATGGCAATGTTTTGCAGAAACAATTTTCCGAGTTACTGATGAAGGCTGCCAGTGATTATGGAGCTTTGACAGCTTCAGTCGCAGATTTCCAATGGAGTCAGAACTTTAAGGAGTCACCTTCAGTGTGGGGGGTAAGCCTTAATCATCTCTGCCCTATCTAATTTCATGTGTAGATGAAGCTCTGCTGTTCTAACTGAGGATGAAATGCCCATTTAGATTTTAAAAATTGGATCTTTTCCAATTAAATGAATTACAGTCCATACTTAATCCAAAGTTGAAACTAATCTTTAATCTGTTTTTTACTAATGTAGGAAATGCTTAGGCCCATTCCTGTAGCTTTAGCTTCTTGCACAAGATTCTTTGAAGCCATGAGTGCTATGAGGGAATCCTTTGCAACACTACAAAATCTCAGAGTAGGTAATTCCGATTCATCTCTGCCCACAACCCCGCCTATCAATCCATCCCTTCGAGTGGCAGGCGATTCTGACTGCATCACGCCGCCTCCATGGCGAACCGAATCAAGCTTTGATGACTTGGCCATCAGAAGCATGCATAGTCAAAAAAATGGACAACGATACAAAGCTGAAGATGAACACAGTGAGCAGGATGATGGCTCGAGCCATCGAAGATTGTCGTGGCCCCCTTCGGTTAAAAAGAGTGGCATTTGATATTGATATTGTGTTCTGATGTAGAAGAGTTTGCTGTTTATCATTTTATGTACAGGTAAGATATTAATTAGATTGATCATGATGAATATTGTACACAATCATCAGTTTATCATCGTTTGTTTAATGGAGTGATTTATTAAATTTTTGTAACAATAATTTGAATCTATGGTTTAAATTTGTTGAAATATTCATTAGTTTCAATCTTCCCCTGACACATGGATTAAGTCATAAAACAAACTTTATAATAAAAATGGGAGTAAGTCAAAATGATTAAAGATTTTAGATTTACCTAAATTCATAAGGTGAAATTCGAAAACTTCTATAGTAGAATCATAAGTTGATTCGAGGATTTACTATAATATTCTAGGATCAATTGGTTGGTTCTTAATTAGACTATTTATTTTAAATGAATTAATTCGATTAATTCCCATATATAATTCACATACTTTAACTTATTATTAATAATAATAATAATAATAATATTATTATTATTATTTGTGATTTGGATGTTTCAGTAAATTTTCATAATTTACTGATAAATTACTTCCTTAGAAATTTGCTTGAAGTTATGAGGAACATATCATATGTTTCTGTTTTTTCTTGATTTCCAAACAAATCAGAATAATATAAAATCCAAATTCCTAAGAAATTTTGCATTCGATTAAATAAAATAAAGAACACTTGATAAGAAGAAAAAAAAAACATTCAATTTTGCTCTGTGATATTATTACCTTTTCTACCATAAAGTTGTAAATATCTAGACTTTTTAATATCTATTTCTTTACCAATATCGACATATATAGTTGATTTAAAAATAAAATTCAATGACATGTTTGGTTGGTTTATAATTTAACAGCTGAAATAAAATTATTTCTGAATATGGAGAAAAAAATTTAACTCGTACAATTTTTTTTTTCTTTTTACAAAATTGCACTTGATTTTCCTTTTGAAGAGTTCAGCTAATCTCGATAAAAAGTATAAATATCTAAATCATTGAGATGTGTTTATATGGATACATTTGAAATAAAATAAAGATTACAAAGGGTTATATATATATAATTTTTTTGACTAAATCATTACAAATTTAAAACTAAACAAATATATATTAAAGTTCATGGACTAAAATTATTATCAATTTAAAAGTATAGAGACTAAAAGTCGTTATTTTAACAAAAGTATGTGGATAAAAAATGTTTTTTAATCTAAATTAAATTAGAAAATTACTATAAAAAAGAGCTAAAATGAATCCGTATAATTCTAAAGAGTCGAAAATGAAAACAGAAAAAAAATTTATATTAAATAATTTAGAAATTACCATATTTAGAAACATTTGTAACTAATAACCATTTTAAAAATAAGAATACTCGTTTACGTGAATATAATTCAATTAGGGTGTATATTCTTGACCTAAAAGTCGAAGGTTCGAATCTCAACTACTCGTGGTTGAGTTCAAACTAAGGGAAAAAAACAATAAGAAAGAAATATTTTATTTTCTTACGGCTTAGGAACACGCGCCCTTTAAAAATTTCTCGATAGAAAAATGGCGCCAACTGATCCCGCGAGAATTGAAGTTCCAAAATTAAACCAATACAATTTGACGAAGATTTCTCAAGAAATCAAATGTTGGAGAAATCGGAGCCATGGAGAAGTCGAGCCTCGTTGATTCCCAGGTATAATGTTCTTGAACAGATATATGCTGTGCTACTGCTTCCCATTTTATGCTATACTGATATGCAAGTTTTGAAGGTTTATTTCATTCGACTCAATAGAGCAATTCAAGCCCCAAATCTTCTATTTCTAACTCTTTTTTTGTGTGCTTATTTTTGGTTTTTGGATGGTCGTAGGTTCTGCGTTCATCGTCATTGGATTCGCCATCTTCTGGTTCGTATGCTTCTTCCTAATTTACCAACTTAATATCTGTTTGGATGAGGGGAAGATGTAGGGAAAAGGGAATTATGGCATGGGACGATAGCGATCTTCAATTTCCTTTGATTTTCGGTTGTATCTCTGTGCTACCAAATAGGATTTTGGATGCATTTTTCTGTGTTTCGTGTTAGTTGCACCCAATTTTATTCGTGTGTTATATTCCATCAGAGCCACCAGATATCAGGAATTGGTTCTCGAGCTATGTATACGAATCCCCTGAACTTGATTCGAATGACATGTTTGGAGATTCTATTTCGAAAGAAAGAGAAATCGGGAAAGATGAGCTGACTGCGGATGACGAAAATGGAGTAATTGAGGAAAATTTTGGTGAATTTAGGGATGTCACAAAGATTGACGAAGAAGAAGCTGATGAGAAGCTTCCCAGAACTTGGATTCCTTTGAAATGCACTCCACTGGAAGATCATCACGAAAGCCAGCCTTTAGGCTTGGTATAGAACTGCTCTGCCTTTCAAAAATTTTTTCTCCCTTCGAATTTAAATGCAAAATATGTTATTGTTCAAAGAAAATGGTTGCTAGATCTCTATCAAACGCTTAGACTTCAGTTACTTTTCATACTGAACTATTTTATCAACAGAAGGTATGTCGAGACTTCAACAGAAGAAATTGATTGTTAATTAACCAAAATTTGAATATCTAAATCGGCTATAGAAACAGATAAGGATTAAATAATGGAGAAATTGAGACTTTATTTGATAATGATTTTGTGTTTTATTTTATTTTTGTAAGAAGTAAGGTTATTTATAATGTTTTGTCTCTCACTTCATAAACATACTTTTGAAATCTTAGTTTAATTCCAAAAACCAAACAAGTTTCAGTTTAGTTCTAAAACTAGGAAACTAGAAACAAAACGATTATGCTCAAAATACTTGGTGTTTTCTGAATTTGATATTTTTTGGATTATACGAATTGTAGGCAAGCAGCTGCAATTAAAGCCCAAAATTGTTAAACGTCTAACACTTAGTTTCTCTTTTTGTATTCTCATGGTAGAATCAAGATTCTTGGTGCTCACAGTCGCTTCTGTCAGGTTTATATCACTAACTCTGGAATTCACTTTTCCAATGAAAATCAATGTTCTGTCTTTACTATCTAGTTTTTTTGGCAATCAGTCAAAAGATCTGGAAGTGTTTCAACATAAGGACAGTTGAAGATTTTTGTTTTCCTTTTCATCAGAGCCTCCTGATGTTGGGAACTGGTTTTCAAGTTACGTATACGAATCACCTACATTGAATCCTAGCCAGGAGTTTGGATCTTGTGGAAGCGATAATACTGGATTAGGGGACGAAATAGAAGAGAATTTGGAGATTGTTAAAAAAACAACAAATGGGGCTGAAGAAGTACAGCTGAACCTCTTCCTAAAATGCAATGGCAGTTCCAGGGGAAACCGGCAGGAAGAGCAGCCCCTAGGCGAGGTACAAGTTTTGTCATCTTTTCTATAGGATAATATAGACATTATATACCTACAAATAGGCACTCAATGAGAAGCGAAAACAGAGATCTTCATATTTCGATTTGGCCTCTAAGGGCTCTAAGAAAGTTTGCCAGAAAATTCCTCAAAATCTTGGATTCCAGCCTGGAAAGCTTAATATATGAAAATCTGTTTGGTGGAGAGGGTTTTGTTGCATCCCCTCTTGGGATAAGGGCAAAATTCTTTAACAATTGTGTTTTTTTTGTCATTGTGGGGGAGTTTTTAGAGGGTTAGAGAGGTGTTGGGAGGTTATCTGGGAGCTTATAAGATTGAATAGTTGTTTGTGGGCCTCGGTTACAAAGAAGTTTTTTAATTATTAGTTAGGTGTTTGGATTGGAGCGAGCCTGTAGGCTGGACTTCCTTTCGTTGAGCTGGTTTTTTTGGTATGCTCGTGTACATTCTTTCATCTTAATGAAAGCTCGGATTTCTTAAAAAAAAGATGAAATTTTTTTTATCTTCTTAATATATGAAAATCTTGTTATCTCTTGGAGTTGGTGTCCACTCTTTGAAATCTCTCACTAGAATAGTAGGGTGGAACTTAAAACCACGAATATAAGGAAAGAAGAAAAAGAAAACATAGTTCCAGATATAGTAACTTGGTAATGGAACTGATAATTCATCTCATTGTAGCTTAATATCCCCAGGTCAAAATTTAATCACTGTGACAAGTATGGTGCTAGAACGACCCTTTTGTGAGTGTTTTTCTTCAAGTTGTTTCCATAGGAAGTAAAATTTTTTTGACCCTCTTAGCAGAATTTGTCTTCTGAAAGAACTTCAGAGCAAGACCCAAAAGAGAAAAGTTTGGGAGCCAAGAGAATCAACCCAACCAAAGAAGTTCCAAATTCGAGCCTTATCACTGAAGAAGATGGTTCTGCTTCTGTGCCACTGCATATAAATGGAAGTTCAAACAATGCCAACACGAAGCTTTCAACTCGTAAAAATTTGGTCCATAAAACTGATCTCATGCTGGAAAATTCTCAAAGTGAGGTTCAAACACAACTTGATGGCTCATCAAGAAAATGGATTGATTCGAGCCACAAGAAAGAAAAGACAGAAAAAAGAGTTTGGGAGAATGGCTTGGTAACAGCAAGCAAGCGTGAAATTTGTGGCGCAACTTGCAAGAAATCAGTGGAAAGGCAAGAAAACTTCAATAACAAAGAGACAGGAAGTGCTTTTGCTTGCCTTAGAAGAACGGCACTGTCAGACAAAACCAATGTCGAGCATTCTAATATAGTAGAAATAACTGGGAAATGGAGTTGTCCTCGGAAAAGTAAGCCGAATCTCGGACCGCCATTGAAGCAGCTTCGACTCGAGCGATGGGTTCGCAAGGGATGATATATCTATTGATTATGCGGAATGCATACTACAAAATAGTATTGGAAAGGTCCCCAATATATGATCATGGTATGTAATCTTGGAGGACTTTCATTTTTTTCAAAATTTCAATACCTGAATGAGCCTGCCTAATGTTACTATGTCCACTGTATATTTTGCTGTAACATTTTTGAGCAGAGAAGCAAATGTTGGGAAGAAATTTCTTAGTTTCCATGTATGTAATCATATAAAGCAGATGGTTTCATGCTGAAGAAGACCTAGGAGGCACGGACACTCATATGCATATATTATCTAAAAATAAAAAAATAAAAATAACATGTCCCCATGTCAGTATGCTATTTTTAAGTTCTTTAAACTTTTCAGTTCTAACCTTTGGCATTTGACATGTAGATTTTTGTTCTCTTTTCAATTATTGGAGGAAGAAAAATAGACAAAATTTTTAACAAATGTCTCTTCATCCCTCAATCTCCCTCTAATTTTTAAATGAATAAAGTTCACCACAAATTGGTTTGACATGTGCAGTTGGGATGTTTATTAGGGCTTGTCTAGCAGAGTTTCCATTTTTTTTTTCTATTTTTTTGTATAATAAAATAATATTTTATTTATGTTTTGAAGAAAAGAAAATAAGAAATAAGAAATAAGAATTTTTTTTTATCTAGAAAATTTGAAAATAAGATAATTACTCAATTTTAATGTTTTTCAAGAATTAGAAATGAAAAACAAGAAACAAGAAAAGTAAACTTTACTAAATAAGTTCTTATTAACGATTTTATGCTGTCAAATTTTAATGAGACTTCAATGTTTATTAGTTGCGGACGAATGTGATTTTTTTAGGTCAAAATATATTTTGTTAATTTAATTGGAAATATCTTATATTTTTAATGTAAATACATAAATATGCTCACTTATAAAATTGATAATATATCCACCTTTCGATTCAGGAAGGAAAAAAAAAAAGATTATATATCCACCTTATGTCACAATTTTTTTTTCCAAATGATCCACCTTCCATAACTTAAATAGGGTGGGATGGTAACTATAATCCATTAGAAATATAATGATATTAATTATCGTTGGAGGTAAAAATATGACCTATCGCATGGTGAGATATGGTCGAGCTACTTAGCTCATTTATTGTTGAGCTCCTATGCCCATCTATGACCGAGCACCTTAGCTCATCTATCGTCGTGCTACTAAACTCATCTAAGGTTGATTACTAAGCTCATCCATAGTCGACCTCAATCATTGTCAACCTATTGCCCAACATCTATCCGCCTTGTCGTAACGGCTATAACAGACATGCCCTTTCACTTCACCTATAAAAAGATCTTCATTCCTCTTACTCAGGTATACAATTCTGCTATGATAATGACCTATTTGAGCTCGTGCCTATACTGACTTGAGCGTCGGAATGTTTACTTTCTTTTTGCAGGTCCTAAATTGCATGAGCTCACACCTTGTCAGCTCGGCCAATTGCCACGTGACCGACCTCGACAGCTTGGTAGAATTTTGCATCAACAACTACTAATTATCTATGTAATGCACTTTTAAATGTATATTTGCACTTGCTTTTGAGTACTTAGGACAATAATAAATTTCACCATTAATTTTACTGTATGATCAAATTAGTTAAAAAATATCATATGAGGCCGTTGTTAAAGGTTAGTCTCGGAAAAAAATCAACATGAATATAGCTTATTAGTTAAAATATATCTACTAATTTAACTCCTAAAAATCACTTTATGAAAATTTTTATTTATAGAAAGAAATACTTCATTTAGATGAAAAAACTATGCAGTTTCTTTTTTACTGGCACTTTTAAAATGTTTAATTTTTTTTTAATACATTAATATGGAATGGGATTTGAACTCACAACTTTTTAGTCGGAATATATACCTCCACCAGTTGAGTTATGCTTTAGATTGACAATTTTTGTAAGTGACCAATTTAGTTATAATTTGTAAAATATTAATACAAATTTTATAATCAACGAAAATTCTTAGAGACAAATTTGTAGCTCCATTTTAAAAACTTAAGCTACTAATTGTCATGCAAAAATTTGTAAAAACAAAATTAAAAAATACAAAATTTAAGCGATTTTTTTTTTAAATTTAAGAGAATTAAAATATAGCTGGGCGGATCAAGACAGTAAAATAGTATTTAAATCTAAAATTTAAAATATTTTGATTCAATCCATTTTGCTCCCATTTTTCCCTTTTCTCTCTCCGCTTGAAGCCATCTTCCAAACTGTACAGCGAAATTCGAATGGGAGCATTCAAAGTTCTGAGCAGAAGATTTTCCAATCTCACCTTTCAAATCCATCATTCTCCTCTGAACGTTCCGATTCCGGCCAAAAATCTCGGTCATCCATCGCCAAGATCCAACTTTTCCGATGGGTTCAGATCGCCCTCACATCCATGGCAGTTCAGTCATTGCAGAACTCTCATTTTGGAGTCCCTTTCTTCTGAGTCAGTCCGGCTTCATCGACTTTCCGACTCCAATTCTGGTAATTCCGGGGCCGACGAAATGAAAACCTGCTTCAATTTTTTTAAGGGCAAGATATCAAAAGAAACCCATCGCCATATCAGAAGAGTCTATGGAAATTTATAAGTATTGCATTTTTATTCTGCGTTGAACAATTATATAAATTTGAGTTACTTCGATTACTGAAGTTTTAATGCTGTCCCGATCATGCTAATTTATGGCTTGGTGATTGAGTGATGTTCCCTTGCATGTGGTTTAAGAGGTGAGTCTACTCCGCGCGGAGCAACTGTGTGTACTCGTTACTTACTTTAAGGGCATGATATTGCTTTGGACTGAATGATCCGTTATTTCTGTTTTGATGGCTACTTCGTCGATGATTTGATTGTCTGAAGAGTAATGGGATTTAATCTTTTAGTACGTTGGGAAACTTTCAAAAGCTTGAGACCGACGATTTCACCAGCACCATGTGTTTTGAACAGAAGTTCTGAGAATTCGTATAAGAGTCCAGAACCAATTAGGCTTTTATTTTGGTCCTTTAATCTATTATTTATGCTTGTTCTTCAATGGCATAAATTTCCATAGACTCTTCTGATATGGCGATGGGTTTCTTTTGATATCTTCATTATTGCATTTTTCTTCATCAGTAATGCTATCTTTGATCGTTTCTTGTCATGTTTCTAGAGTTATTGGGCTGCATGAGTTATGTGTTAATGGAAATACTCTCGGGTTTTTTTATGACAGGAATTGTTGAGATTCATTTAGACAGACCCGAGGCAAAAAATGCCATTAGCAAGGATATGCTGAGGGGATTGCGTCATGCGTTTGAATCTGTTGATAGTGATCCATCGGTCAATGTTATGATGATATGCAGCTCCATCCCGAAGGTGTTTTGTGCAGGTGCCGATTTGAAGGTATTCTCGTTTTTCCAGCTGGTTTATATTGCAGCAATGTGATATAATCTCTAACAACTGGGCTCTCACAGTATGGTAGGGCTCTAACTTCTTTTCCCTCCTCAATCCATTGTTGAAGTGCAGGAGCGCAGGACAATGACAACATCTGAAGTTCAATCCTATGTCACCTCACTGCGGTCTGCATTCTCGTTTTTAGAGGTAGGTTGTTATATTTTACCTACTTGCTTTTAAATTCTATGATTTATTCTATGTCATATTTGAACAAAGATGTTTTACTTTTTTCAAATATATAATGCATCAGTTGAGGTGCACATGAGCCACAATAAATATTTAGATCATGAGTTATTATGTCATACCTTTAAGTTTCCTATCAAAAAAAAAAAAAAAAAAGATCCTGATCTTCTATGACTGATGCTTGTAACCTTATTCATCATTTAGGGCATGCTGATTCTTCTGTGGCTTTGAGATTTGATTCATAATGATTCCACATATAAATATAGGCTGCTATACTCGATTTTTTTAAAAAAATAATTTCGAATGGAATGCTTGTCTTTTAGAGCCTTATTTACCTGTAAATGAGTGACGAAGTCTAGAAAATGCTCACTTCTTTTAAATGCACTATTTTTCTTTACCTGATTAACTTAGTGAGTTTTCAACCAGATACATTTAATATGCAATACTTCTTTTTCTTGATCTCAAATAAACTCGATATCCTAACTTATTATGTTGACTCTTTTTTATTTTTATTTATCGTATTTTTTATATATTTGATATTCAAGTTTTTTCTTTCACCTTCTTTGAAATGTATTCACTTTTGTTTCTGCCGTTCCATTTGAAATCTTTCAGCTGACATAATCTAAATTTGTTTTATTCAGGCACTTCATATACCTACTATTTCAGTTATTGAAGGAGCAGCATTCGGTGGTGGACTTGAAATGGCTCTAGCATGTGATCTTCGGATATGTGGTAATTAATTTACTCAATTATTTTATAATTTAATTATTTTCTTTACTACAACTTTTCTGTGTTGGATGACCTAATTATTATAATTTGAACTGAACCATGATCCAGGGGAAGATGCCAAACTCAGTTTGCCAGAAACCGGACTAGCTATAATTCCTGGGTACATAGTAAATCCTTCTTTATATATGGTCACAAATGCACGAGATTTATCTGATGGAAAAACTATCAAGTATTTACATTTTGATTAGTACTGAGAATAGTAGAAGGAAGCCTGCATGCAAATTGAAGTTTGATAGGTCCATTACTCAGTTTATTCTTAAATCTTTCTTGGTGGAAGCTTGAAGATCTCTTATCAAGAATATTTGCCAAATTTCCCTTTTCTTCTTTTCCATTAGTATTAACATGATTGTTCTCTTGTATTGCACAAACGGATTACCCCTTCTAAACGCGTTTTTTGCAGGGCAGGTGGGACTGTAAGGCTACCTAGGCTGATTGGGAAGTCAATAGCAAAGGAACTTATATTCACTGGTCGTAAGGTCAGCGGCAGAGATGCAATGTCTATAGGTATGATCACCAAAAAATTTTTTGGCCCGATTCCTATGTTTAATTAAGGAGAAGAAAATAAAAATTCATGCTTTAGGTCTTGTCAATTACTGCGTCCCTGCTGGTGAAGCTTATGTAAAGGCACTTGAAATTGCCCAAGAGATAAATCAGAAGGTAAGTAGAACATCTATACGTATCTTCCTGGCAATCATCTTGACAATTTCACGGTGTGTTACTTCCTAAATTTAGTCTTTTGATAAAAACTATGATCTGATTGCTATGATTCAGTAATTCTAAGATGACCATCTGATGCATTGAGAGACCATAATTGTATCTTAGTTTCAAATCTTGTGGAGGGAGGGAACCATATTATTGCACCTTTAAGTTTCAACCTTGGAGAATTTTCTTGTAGATTCTAAATTCGAATTAGTATACTTTGTTTCATTCTTTATTTATTTCTTTTTTTTAATCTACGTTTAAAGCAGTATTTGGAAATTAGGAATTTATCATGTGTACTACATTCCTTAAAGAAGGCATATTCAATGAGATAGCACATCTTCTCCAAGCAATGAAAAGAGGGATTTTATGAAAAGGACTCCTAAACCCACTACCTAAACACCTATTGTACATTTCAGGCTTCTGAATCTGATTCCTACATTCCAAATACAGAATTCTTAGCAATTATATTCTCATATAGTCATACCCGAAACACAGTTGTTTGATTCCCGGGCCTGAGATTTCCCCTCACATTTCCAGGCTTCTAATATCGATGTTGGTGTCCCGACACCACCTAAATAAGTTTTAACAGTCTTCAAGGAAAATCAAAATGTCAGGTTCTTTTAAGAATTTAGGCGCTGATTGCAAGATTAGGTTATTATAAGAATTTAAAGAAACAATGGAAAATAAAAAATGTGAAACGACATCCACAAATAACCCTTTTAAGAATTTAATTTCCTCCAAATTTTGGTTATTGTAACCATTCTTGTACCAACTTGAATGAATCATTTCATAACTCCAAAGATCAAGCATATATATTTTCCAAAATTTTGTTAGACTGTATGTGTATGCCTAGAATCTAATACCCAAGTAACTGTTGAATATTATATGAACAGGGTCCACTAGCAATAAAGATGGCAAAGAAAGCGATCGACGAGGGGCTTGAGGTAGACGTGGACTCAGCATTGGAAGTAGAAGATGAATGTTACAAACAACTCTTGGACACGAAAGACCGATTGGAAGGATTGGCAGCATTCGCCGAGAAACGGAAGCCAAGGTATAGAGGAGAATAGATTGATGACACAATTGTTTGTTTCCTCTCATCTTCATTTCACTTGCTAATATATAAGAATAAATGCAAGATATGCATTTAAACTAAGTAACCTGAATTGAGAGAGTTGCTTCAGAAACTGTCAGTTCAACCTTGTTTTATTTAGTACTGATGCTATAATAAACAGTCTTGAATGGGTTAGCCTTTCAATCATTGCTCTTCTATGTCCTTAAAATTTAGAATTGTTCTTTGTTATTTCATTTCTGTGGACTGTGGGCTGGTTAGGAATGCAAGTTGAACCTCAACTTACTTGAACAAGATCTGTTCTATAGTATATTTGAGTTCTAAAGGAATGGTTTTAACTTTGGTTCAGTTCGGTTTCGTCGGTTTCAACTTGCACTCTTAAACACAAGATAATGAGTGACAAGAAGCATAGGGCCTCGACTTGCACCATTGACCTCAAGATAATGAGTCAATAGATATCATATTGGTGAGCGTATGACATTAGGATTCTAGAAAAAATATCGAGTTGTGAATAAAGTGGGTGAGTACACACACTAAAATGTATATAGCTCAATTACAATATGATTTTGTCTCTCTCAAAATATATGGATTGATTCATTATAAGAAGTATAAGGATCATGATATTGTACGAGTATATTGAAGATACGTTTTACACTATTTTTGAGTTAGTATTAATGTAAATATTCATAGATATTCATAGATATGTTTCACTCAATAAATTAGTTCCATTTCCATTTGTGAAATGAGCATAGTTTAGCAATTAAAGCATCTTATTCTTTTAGAGGTTGGAGGTCCAATCTCTCATCTCCACGCTTGTGGTGCTCAGAAAAAAAATGAAATCCTTGCTTTATTAAGAAATAGAAAATTTTAGAATTTCATATAAAAGAGTATTTCCCCACTGACTAATCCCATAAACTATCAACTTGTTTATTAGTAAAAGAAAAAAAAATGAAAAGGTTCACACATAAGAGTTGATTTTTACTTAATAATAGTTAAAACAATGAAAAGTTTTGATTTGAGATAATGCCTTGGATAAGCTATTTTGCAAATTTATTTTCACAAATGTCCAATGTTTATAAATTTTACAGTCTTAGATTTTTTGATTTAAAACTTTTTTAAATGTCAAATTTGCCCTTATTTATGACATTTATATTTATTATAATTCGTCTTTTATTTAAATGCGAAAGATTAATATTCCAAATTTGATTTTGTAAACATTAAATTACCGTGGGATCTAAATCAATCATTCTCCTAATTGCCCAATTTATTCCTTAATATATTCTACTAAAGAATGAAATTTATTACAAAATATTCAATTATTATCATAATCCCCAAATTTACTCCTTAATATATTCTACTAAATAATGAAATTTATAACAAATATTTGTTCATTTTATTACAAATTTTCGCCAAATTTCAATAATATAGTCATTATAACATACACTTATATAAAAATATATATATATAAACTATATCCGACTACGTTTTCAGTTATATGGAAATATAAACTATATCCGGCTATAAATTTAAGCAACAGACACTTAACAATGGTGATATAAACTACAGACATTATAACATACATTTATATGGAGATATAACATATATCTGACTATAAAATATATACGACTATATCCCTCTATAATTAATAAACAAAGCAAATAATCTACAAACCTTTCGGTCGGCGACTAGACAATGACCGAGATAAATAGAGGGTTGGAATGATTGACGGACGGCCGACGACAAAAAAGAAACATCTGGATAAACGGATGGAAACCATGGACGGGCGGGCAGAGACAAAGGAGAAGCTAGACGGATTGTTCCAACGACGAAGAAGAACGGAGACGGCGGCCGAAGACGGAGGAATAGATGGAAATAGAACGATAGAACAAGAAGAAAAGTCGGAGGAATGAAGTTTTCGAATTTTTTCAATGATGGAGGATTTTGGAAATTTGATATTGTTTACTTTTGGAAAATCTAGTTGGGCAAAATTTAAGCGATTTAAAATGTTAACCAATTTTGGATTTTAAAAATTAATTAATATTGAGGTGAGATACAAAAAGAATACATTAGTAAATTAGGTGATGGTACTTATCTTAAATGAGGTTATTTCATGACAAAAGTGTAAATTTATACCATTCCATTGTTTTATGTAATTATAGTTTAAGAGCCATTTTAATGTGCGGACAATTCCTTAAAATCTAAACCCCTGGGCTCATAGTCTACCAGTACCGGGGCTGGGCCTGGGCCTGGAGGGATCTCTGTAATATCACTGTGTTCTTAGTGGGCTCGTCCTCAGGCCCATTAACGGAGAACAGACACTCCAAAACCTATATATTTAGACGGAGTCGGCGAGCAATTCGATCCCGATCTGAAGCCCTAACCGCCATTGAAGAGCTTCCATTTCTGCTGAAAGAAGAGCGTAGTAGAGTGAGTACCAGAAGCTGAGAAGAAGACAATGGCTACTGTAGACGAAACACCTTCAGCTAAGAGGTGGCTTCCTCTTGAAGCTAACCCCGATGTTATGAACCAGGTATGATTCTTTTGTTCTGATTTCGTCTCTAGATTCGACCTCTACTTAGTAGGAAGAACACGGAGGGTAATAATTGAAGGAGTTCGGTTCTCTAACTCGGTTATGAGGTTTTCTTGAAATGGAGTATTGTTTCTTTTAGTGAATGTACATTTTCTTGATGTATGGCTATCCCGGTTTTTGTGTCTGCTTGTTCATTTCTACTTGCTGGTCGTATTCTTTTTTTTTTTTTTTTTTTTTTTACTGGCTTTTCTGTTTACGAACTGGAAATGGAACACTGCAAATTGCTGCTTTATGTTCGCTTCAAGCGGATTATGATGTTTATGCAACATGGTTCTAGAAGATGATGGCATCTTCAAGATTCTTGAAATATTTATTTTGAGTTGTGTTGCCTCGAATGTTTTACGAACTCCTGTTTTGTTATTGCAAAGTTCCTTTGGGGTCTTGGCCTTCCAGTAGATCAAGCAGAGTGCAATGATGTTTATGGCTTGGATGAAGAACTCTTGGAAATGGTTCCAAAGCCTGTACTGGCGGTTCTGTTTCTTTATCCCATAACAAAAAAGGTTTGTTTACAAAAAGAGCTCAGTTTTATAAGAAAAGAAAAGAAATTTTCCAGTGGCGTGTAATTGTAATCAAGATGATGATAGTTTCTTCTCCATTCGTTAAATGTTCTAATGTTTTCAGAGTGAAAAAGAGAGACTGCAACAACAAGAAGATGCAAAGAAGGTGAGTGAATGAAAAGTTCGGCATGTGTATTTTAGTCCTCATATTATTCATTCCACCACTAGACAGAACCTTTTAGACTACCTTTTCTCTCTCAATCCTTATAGATAAGGGTGTTCCCTGTTGTTTGTTTGTCGTTTTAAAGGTTTTGTGTCCGTCTAAATTTGTTTTTCATTTTCCATCTGCATATTGTGAAAAATATTTTTAAGAGTGCCGAGAGCCGGTTGAAAATAAGAAATGTTACTCTGTTATTCATATTCATAAAATGAGAATGTTAATCTGACTGCTTGTATATTTTAGCTTGCACATGCCATTGTTGGAGGGTGTGTTTGTTTGCATGTTATCTTTTATTATTATTATTTTTTTAAATATAAATTTTAAAGGTTTTATATTTGTAAGTGTTACTTAATAAGGTTCTTTCCTTTCTATTGTTACTATAGGATCATAGCAATCAAGTATACTTTATGAAACAAACTGTTGGCAATGCCTGTGGAACTATTGGACTTCTTCATGCCATAGGGAACATTACTTCAGAGATCAAGCTTTGTAAGTACCGAGTGATGCTAGCTAATTTAATGTGGTGATGTAGATCTCTTCATTGTAGTGAATATTAACACAGTTACCCAAATGGGATTAGGTAACGTTATGGTTGCTCTACTCCAGAGGCCTTTGTCTTGTATCTGGTCTCTTATATGAATTTATAGAATAGATAATTCATGATTTAGGAAGGAAGAAAGCTATCTATCATTGAAAATGAGCAAAGTACCAATCAAATATGAAAGAGAAACTAGGAGTTATTCAGCATGCTCATTCAGATGTCTGATTTGGTGACCTTGTCAGGGTTTAAGTATCCAACTTCAATTATGTGGCTGGTCACACTCATTATTCTATACTAATGTTGGTGAAGTTTAAGCAGTGTCTGTTCTAGCTTGCTTGTGCTGTTGATTCCACAGTGATTACTTCACTGTTGTTATCGTATCTTTTCAGTTCTGACACAATTTTTTCTCTTGTGCTGTCTTTCTGTTTTAAGCCGAGGGATCATTCTTGGATGGCTTCTTCAAGTCTACCAGAAGCATGGATCCAATGCAGGTTCTATTTACAAACACATGCTTCCCTCCCCACTCCCCTCCTCCCTCCCCACCCCACCATCACCAAAAATTCCCTATAGAGCAAAGGACAAACACAACTAGAAAGATAAGCGAGAAAATATAATATTTTTCTACCGTTCTTCGCCTAGGTGTTTAACCAATACTACTTTTCCTTTTGCTTCTAATAGTCCTATGTTGTTCACTTTGGTAGCGTGCTGCATTTCTTGAGAATGACAGAGAAATGGAAGTTGCACACTCGGTAGCAGCGACTGCTGGTGATACGACAGTAAGACTTTCTTTGAGTTAACTGAATTACGATGGAGATCATGAAGTTTTTTTTTTTTTTTTTTTTTTTTTTTTTTTTTTTTTTTTTTTGTGTGTGTGTGTGTGTGTGTTATTTGAGCATACTAAGAAGTAAGGATCTATAGATATAACTCCTTTAGGTTTGCATTCAGCTTGTAGGTGAATCTTCGGTACTTGGTTTGTTTTTCAATATAAAGCTTTGACAGATATCCTTTGCTGATAAGCATTTCAGTGATTAAAATTAGAAAACCTGAATGATTAGAGATTAGAGACCCGATGAACACAAAATTGATTGACTTGAACAAATACTCTCTCTCTCTCTGTATATAAATGCCTGTGTGTGCCTTGCCCTCGATTTCTCACCACTTTCCTCTAACTCTGTCCTCGTCTACTTCTATTCTGTTTTCAAAGAGTGTTATATTATTCTTTGTTCATGCCGTGTCTATATTTGGCTTCGCAGGCTTCGGAAAATGTAGATACACACTTTATCTGCTTCACGTGTGTAGATGGTAAGAACTTATTAGGGACTCTCTCTCCCTCTCTAATAAAAAAAGTGCTTACTTGTCATGTCTATAATGAATTGGGCAATATCTTAACTGTTGCTTATTTAGGGAAACTTTATGAGCTCGATGGGAGAAAGTCGGGACCGATATCACATGGTGCAACATCACCCAGCAATTTATTAAAGGTAAACAATTGCTCTGAAAAATTATCCAAGTCAGTTTTAGCTACTAGAATGGTGTGGAACCATAGATATTTTAGTTACTCTGTTTTTGAATCTTGCTGCTTGTTTCTCAAATCTCAACCTCTTCCATCAATGCATCTGAATATTACACTTCTCTTTTCTGCATTTTGTGAACGGTTGATGAAATCACAGGACGCAGCCCAAGTCATAAAGGGAATGATCGCAAAAAATCCCGAGTCGCTGAACTTTAATGTCATTGCCATTTCAAAGAAGTCGGGGGACGCCTAGGATCGAGCTGATTTAGTCTTACATCAATGATCATGTCCAACTCCTAGTTATTGCCTTGTATACTCGTATGTTAGGCTTCTGTTACCCAAAATCATGTGAATCTATATGATCTGTATCCCTGAGTTACGACTTGCATCAAACTATCTTTTGTGGTTTACAAATTTTGCTACTGACAATAGAAAACAAACTAAAAGTAAGGTGAAAATGGAGTTTTAAACTTTTAACTAAAATTAGGAGTAACAAAATATTTTGATCCATAAGTAGAGAAATGCTTGTTCATCATGTAAATTCGTATGCAAAAGTTAAATAATTCTTTTGGTGGAACAGAATATCTCCAATTTCTCCCTTGAATTTTTTTTATTTTATTTTTTTTAATATTTGTTGTCTCAGAATTGAGATACTCTAAAAGGTGATATTGTTGCTAATACTGGTTAAGTTTTTGGTTTTGGATTTTTAGTTTAAAATAAGGATGGTTTGATAATTCATTCTATTTTCTATTTTTTGTTTTTAAAAAATCATTTTAAAATTCTACGTTAAGTTTCAAAAGAAAAAAAAAAGTAGTTTTTAAAAATAGGTTTCTGTTTTTCAAAATCTATTTTTTATTTTAATACTCAATTTTTTTTTCTTTCTTATATTTATCTCTAAAATATTTATTTCTCACTCTAAAATTTTTTTATTTCTAAATTTCTCTCTACAAATTTATTTTTCTCTCTTTAAAATTTTCATATTTGGAATATTTATTATTATTTCTCACTCTCTGTATTTTTATTTTTTATTTTTTTCCTAACAGATCAGTTTGATTTCTCTCTAAAAAAATTATAATTTTTTCTAACTTTTTTCTCTCTAAACTTTCATATTTTAATATATTTTTTCTTCTGAAAATTATATCTTATTTTCTAAATAACTATTTATCTCTATATTTATTTATTTTCTCTAAAAGTTATATTTGAATCTTATTTTTATCTCTAAATTTCTTTTTCCTGTAATTTTTTATTTCTTTAACATATTTTTTCCTCTCAACTTTACTTTTATTTTTCTCTAAAATTTCTCTTTTTTGTCTTTAATTTTTCTTTTACTATTTTATTTAAAAATCTTTTTATTTATCTCTCTAAAATTTATCTTTACAACTCTTTAAACTTGTCTTTTCATGTCCCGGGTCATCCCCGATTCTATTTTTAAATAATTATTATATATTTATTACATTTTTATATTTAAATTCTAAAAATAATTAAAAATAATTATAAAATCGATAATTTTTCTCGAGAACATCTCTCGAACCGAAGAATGAGGTGGAGACAGGGACTAAAAATTTTTACGAGCCCGAGAATGGAGGAGAGCATTCTCACTCGCTCCCACGCCATTATCATCTCTATAAGTAGATATAATTTTCCTCTCTGATATGTATTTTCAATTTTCTAGCTTTTTAAAAATAGAAAACTAAAAATGAGTTACCCTAATCATCCATCTTTTTCATTTCCATAATCTAGTGCGGGAGCGTTTTTTTTTTTAATTATTACTATTATTTTTATTTGATAACTGCCTAGGTAAAGGTGGCCACAGTAGTTTGAACCAAGAAAAATAGATAGGATGATGATGTAAATGTCATGATTGGACATGATTAAATGTTAGTGTAAACTTTTATAAATTTTAATGAAAGTATATAGAAAAAATATATTTTATTTAAATTAGATTAAATTATAAACTTAGGTCACCCATCTTTCTAAGTATTGTATCTGAGTGGAAGTTGAAAGTTCAAAAGCACGTGGGACCCAACTGTTCTTTCACGTGAAATGGAAAATTATATTAGATAGTAATACTAATAATAATAGCCTTAAAAAATAAGTTTGAGTATTTGTTATTTTAAAACAAATATATTTAAGTTAACTCATAGACATTTCACATTTTTTAAACAAGTTAGAAATTATTATTACTTAAGTTTTAAATGTCGATGTCGATGGAATGTTGAGGTCTCAATTTCATAGAAATATCGATGGAAATATCGATAAAATATCGATGTCGATTGATATTTCTGTAGAAGTTAGAAAAATTTTAAAAATCATAAAAAATATTTAAATTAACAAATAAACATTTTCCTATTTCTAAATTAATTAAAAATAATTAATATCAATATTACGTATATATGAGTGACATTTTATTGATATTTGTTTATTTTGTCGATTTTCTTATAATATGATGAAAATGTCGATTTACTCCTCATATCAATGTCGAACTCATGAAAATATGGATATGTCGATGGATATTTAAAACCATGATTATTACTAATATTATGTATAAATTGGTGATATTTTACTGATATTTTATTACATCTTGTCGATGCTTTTATGATATAATGGAAATGTTAATTTACCTCTCGTGTCGACGTAGATGAAGTATCAATTGATAAAAAAATTTAAAATCCTAATTAAATTAATAACAACAGCTACAAATTTTCATTTTCATTTTATTTGTTTTAGACCAATAAGTTTCACGTGCTAAATAGACCATTCTTGGTGTTTTCTTTTTCTTTTTAAATGGTTAATTCGACAATTCAACATAGGATGAACCTATAGTTTTTTATAATTATTTTTTATTTTTTTTTAGGATGACCAAACTTTATAGACATTGACTATTTGGATGATAAAATTCACCAATGTTTCTTTTTCAAAAGAAAAGGATATTTCTTTAGATACATTTTCTTAGAAAAATATCTATTTGTTCATCATTGAGCAGGAAATTAAAATTCTACCACTATTTTAGTATATAACTCTTTTCAACTAAAATAAATAAATAAATTAATTAATATCTATTTTATTTTAGCATAATAAAATATTATATTTGTTGATTACAATGAATATTAATTGAGATTTGTTTTGTTTGTTTTTTCATAAATTCTTCGATACCCTTTCACCTTTATTGAAAATCATCTTGGAATTCTTTGCCAGAGGTTAAAAAAATAATAAAATTAATTTTTCTAATTTTATTTTTTCAAATTGTAACTTTAATTTGGTAATATTTTTTAGGAATTAGATAACAAAATAAAGAACCACGCTGGTGAAAAATAATGTTTTATAATCTTAATTTTTAATAATGAAAAATAAAAAATAAAACTGCTATCAAATTCAAACCACGTCTTAATGTTTTTATTTTCAGATTTATCCATCGTCCTTTTATATATATATAAAAAGTTAGAATGTAAAATTTTTCCTCGTTATAATCGTTGGAAAATTGTTGGCTTTAACCGTGATAATGTAGTAGTATTGAGAAATTTCTCCGAGCACCTATCTCGATGCAGGCCACTAACTAAAACTAGTCACATGTACAAACTTTTAACTTAAATTGTACTTTAAAAATACTTGCATATGTTTAGTAATTGACGACATCAATTATATGAAAGATTTTTAATATAATACTATATGGAAAGCTCTATATTTAATGTCACTTATATTAAATCATATTATATATATATTAATGCCAAAAATTTCTAAATAAAATAATAAGTCAAAAGTTGGTGTAACTAAATTTAAATGATAAGGTAATACCACTTTTATTAGTATATTGTCTTTAGAAATGCATATAATAAATTAAAAAAAAAAACTCCATAATTTAAAAATATTTTTCATAAAAAGTCATCTCAAATTAACTTTTAACTATCTTACCTACTATGCTATTATTATGTTATTTGCTAAAATATTTGTGTTCATTTAATTTAAATAATATGGATTTTAACAGTATTTTTTAAATAAAAATTAATTTAGACCATATTTAAAACCAGGCTAGCTTCTATCATTTCTAATTTTATGATTACAAAATCAATGTTCTTAATCTAGCTTATGTGATTTTTTTAAAATAAAGTTTATATATATAATGTAAAAATAAATTAGCTTATAGGAAAAAAAAAGGCAAAGAATTAATACTTTCCCTAACTTGGATAGGTAGGAACCTGAGCTGCTGGTCAAAGATGCCCTTTTTTTTAGTGTTTTAGTTTATTTTTTCCTTGCAAAATAAAATAATAAATATTTAGTTTAAATCTTATTTGAGTAATATGCAAATAATAAAAATATTTTTTTATTCTAGTCTAGTTAATTTTGGGTGTAAATATTATTTTGATTCTTATACTTTCAAAACGTTAATTTTGGTCCTTATACTTTCAATTTTTGTTCATTATAGTCCTTATACTTTTGAAATTTCCATTGTGGTATTTGGACTTCTAAAAATTTATCATTTTGATCTATTTCTTTTCATTTTGTTCTTATTTATTTTTATTATAATTTTAGTATAACACTTCACTCATTAAATTTCTTGAAATATACGTCATAAATTTATATTAAATCTATGTTAAAGTTTTCTAAATAGAGACCAAATTGGTCATTTTTTAGAAATACTAAAACGAAAACAAACGTTTTGAAACCACAATTACAAAAATGAATAAAAGTTCAATATATAAGAACCAAAATGAACGTTCTGAAAGTACTTTAATAAAAATGAACCAAAGTCAAAAGCTAAACAGGAGTTAAACCTTAATTTATTTTAGTGAAATAATCGACAAAAACTAGACATAATCTCCTTTTCTTATAATTAGATTGAAATTTTATGTATTTGAATTTCATGTAAAACATCTAACATATTAACTATTGAAATGAATTTAACTTTTTTATTTCACTTTTGTGCCGACGTATGAAAATATTTTGATTAAAAGATTGTGAGTTGGAATTCAAATCTCCCACGTTATTGTATTAAGAAAAAAGATAAAAAAAAAGGAATATAAAGAAATAAAAGTCAAAAGGAATATTTCATACTACGAAATATTGGAACAGAATATTTGATAGTTTGGAAGAGATTGAAAATTAAAATTGTTATGAAATTTGGAAGGTAGAAAAGTCAATGGCCAGAGTTTCAAAAGTCAACGGAAAAAAAAAACTGAATCTGACGAATGGTTTTTGTTAAGAGTTTTTATTTGACACGATTCAATATTGTCTTTTCACACTTTCTATTTCTTTTTTTTTTTTCCCTTTTTAATTAATCATTACTATTTTTATTAAAGAAAAATTGCTTGCCCTTCAAAGGAATATAATTTACTCTTTTTTTAGATTAACAGATTAATTGAGTGAATTAGTTTGGTGATTTTATTTTAGAAAGCAATATTAGGATTTTGTGACTTATATGGAAGTAAAAATTTATGTTTTTAGGTGTTTCATATTCTTAATTTACCACCAAACATATATTTAAAAACAGTGAAAATGTGAAATACAATTCGATTTTCTTAACTGTTTTAAGGAGAAATTATATGTTTGGTTTAAATTTCATTATTTGAAATCTTAATCTTTTAAAAAATAATCGTTTTGATCCCTTAATAAAAATAATATTAAGGATGAAAATGATTGTTTTTTTTTTCTTAAAGTTGGAGTAGAATAAACATTTAAAAAATTTAGGGTGAACTTATTTCCTACTGTTAATCAAGAAAATATAATAGCATTTGGTAACTATTTCTTATTTTTAATTGCTTTTATTGAAAAAAAAAAAGAAGGAAATTTGATTTTTTTTTGGAATGAGAACCATAAACAAGAAACTCATTTTTTCTCCTAAAATTTCTTTACAATTTTGAGAAATTTCTAAAAGAACAAAAAATAAGAAATATGAATAGTTGTCAAATTCTTAAGTCAGTAAAACTTAAATCAATAAAAAAAACGATAATGTTACCCAACAGCTCTTAGAAACCAAAATACAGTAAACAAAAGTTCAAAAACTAAAATATATCTTTTAAAAGCACAAACACTTAAAATAAATGATTGAAAGTTTGGGGATTAAAATGAAATTTAACATTTACTTTTCTTTTATGTGATTTATTAGTTGATAATTTTTTTAATTTATTTTTTAAAAATGTATTCATTAGAATCAAAAGATTTAAGTAAAAAAACAACTCACTAAAACCAAGTATAAGAGTAAAGTTGAAATCTTAGGAAAAGGTAATGTAAATTCTGATAATTGCAACTTGAATTATTAGTCAGAAATTCAACAGCTAAATATTATTGTCAAATGAGCATTGAAAATTGGTCTCAAGTTTACCTTTTTAACCTCAAAGTAAGAGAGCTAATGAGAGAGCTTTTAAAAAAAACTAATTAATAATAATAAAGCTAAATTACAATCCTTATACTTTCAACCTAGTGTCAATGTAGTCTTTAGACTTTAAAAATATTAAATAATTCTCTAAACTTTGAATTATATGTATATATCTAGTTATTTAATTTGAAACAAGATCAACTCAATAAATTTTATCCAAATTGAACTCCACCATAGGTAAGCTAAGTCCAGATGTCAAGTGGACACTCGAGAATTCAAAGGTCGAGATTGAAGAAGTGGACCCAAAATGACAGAGGCTAACCAATGGATCGACTGATCGGCTCGACCAAGCCCACAAAAGTCGATTGGCTGATCGACTCAACCAAGCCTTGTAGTTGACTAGTATTGGTCAACTTGACTAGGCCTTGTAGTAGACCAAGCTTGGTCGGCTCAACTTGGCCAGGCCTTGTGGCCGACCTGCCATGGTCGGCTGGTCGACTCAATCGAGCCATTAGGCCAACCAGCCTTGACTAGGCCACGAGGCAAACCAATCTTTCGATTAGCTTGACTAGTAACTCGATCAAGAGTCCTCCAGTTAGTCACAAATCAATGGGTTTAGTAGAGGCTCGCCAGGGAAGATCACAAAATCTACAGAATTTGAAATACCGTTTTGAATTCATTTTATCTAACAAATGCAAAATGAAAAGATATCCTATTGATTTTAGGTTTCCCATCGACTATAGGTTTCCTCCATCTATAGATAAAGGTAAAAACCTCATAAAAGGTACGCTATGGAACTCTACTATTTGCTATGCTTCACATAAAATCTCGATTTCGATTTAAGCATCGGAGTATTCTGGCTAACATAACACCACATCCATGTGCAACTTTTTATTTTGTAGGTTTGTTGAATCCCTTTTATTACAAAAATATTGATTCAAATTTGGTAATTTCGAGAGGTCAAATTTCGACAATCAACAAACTCAATTGTCGATCGACAAGTGTAGTTGAACCAACCAACTAATTCAGATCCTTTGATTTTGTCCCTTTTTTTAATCTCAACTTGTACTCCTTATTCATTCATCTAAATTTGCAATTTGTCCAATTGGCTTCCTAAGATGGCACCTCATTTAAATTTTATGAAATATATTTATCTACTTTATAATAATCATTAGTAAAACTAAAGCAAAAATGGAGGATGAAAAGAATAGAAAAATTCCATTCAAAAGGGATATATATTTTTTTAAACAATCAACAAATTTGCTTTAGCAAATCCAACCACCCATTATGTACCAATCCTACTTTCCCACCTATTTTTCTTAATTTTTTTTTTTGGGAAATTTTATATCTTTGAAAACTCCAAAATAAAACCTACCAAATCTACCCCTAAAATATGATTTTCAAAAAATAATTACAGATTTTTTTTAGTCCCTCAATAATTCACCAAGTGGCAAAGTGCTTCTTCTTCTCTTCTTCCCCTTCTTTCACTATCAGCACTGCTCACCCAATCATTGCCCGCCACTTGTACACTGCGCCTCGTCAGCTCCCACTTGCATTTCATTTGTCCCCACCACTACAACTCCCGTCACCGCCGTGCCGTCCGCCTTCTTCCGCCGCTTGGGGGACCCACTCTCCGACGAGGATGACGACGAAGGCTCCGGCGACGATCGGGGCGACGACCGCTTCGACGTCACTCTAATCGGGTCGGGTTCGCCAGAATTGACTCGAAGTGGAAAATTGAGGAGAGCTTTGGAGCCGCGCATCCGATAAGCGGCTCGATCATAAGCTAGCGCCGCGTCCTCCGCCGTCTCGAACGTCCCGAGCCAGACCCGAGCCCCGTTTTTCGCCGGGTCTCGAATCTCCGCTGCAAACTTCCCCCACGGCCGCTGCCGGACCCCACGGTAATGCTTCCCCTTCGCCGGAACCACCGCCGGCAACGGCGACGGCGCCGCCGCCGCCGCCTCCACCACCACCTTCGCCTCAAACTCCCTCACTTCCGGCATCAGATTCACCGGCGGGAGGATCTCCGGCTCCGGCTTGACGTCGAAAAAATCAAAACTAAAGGTCTCCGGCGGGGAAGAGCCGAGCGACGGAACCCAACCGGCTCTGACTGCGTCGCGGAGAACTCCGGCGATGACCATGTCCTCGGAATCGTCCTCCTTTAGGGGCAAATCGCCCCAATTTTCCGTCAAACAAGGGTACAAGCTGCCGAAACTGGAGCTTCGGCAGAACACCGGCGCGGCGGTTCCGGCGACGGCGAAATTCCCACACCGCTGAGTCTCCGAATCGCCCAATAAATGCCGCCGTATCGAATCCAGAAGAAGAAAATCGGATTCGCAGCCATTACTCTGTCCGTACATCATAATTTTTTCCCCCAAATTTTGAGTTCTAGAGAGAGAGATCTGAATCTGAATGAAATTGAAGAGTTGGGGATACGAAAAATTGAAGGATATAAATAAGAAAAGCAGATACATGAACCTGAACTATGTGGAGAATTTTTTAATTTTTTAATCTAATTTTGTTGGAATTATTATTATTATTAATTAATTTTTAATGAATGGATGTGGGTTTTAAAAGTGGTGGGAAGGGGGTTCTAAGAAAGTTCAGAAAAAATGTGCAAGTTGTGTGGGGGAATTTAATCACGTGGGGGAAATTGGGGATTTTGGATCAGGACAACTGCTGACGTCACCGGTGATTCACACGCCATTTGTTGTTTGTCGTATGTGCGTCATCTTCTTTTCTGTTTCCCACTTCTTCCCAGCACCTTCACATCGCCCTCTCATTCCACTATTTAATTACTCTCTTCATATTCTATTTCTATTCTCTTTTTAGAAACCTTTGTTTTTGTTTAAATTCTGTTTTAATCTTCGAAACTTTCGAAGGGTAAATATAACTTAATGATGAAGATAATAGTTAAACGAGCTAGGTGACACATCAAATTCGTATTTGAAGTAGATATATGGTCAGTCGATCGAATTAGTAGCTTAAAGATAGAACCTTGTACCGTGTGATGCTCCGAAACTTAAATCAGTACTTAGTCTAAATTGGTGTTGAACTAAGTTTGGTTAGGTTGCATAATGGATTGTGTACTTTGATGAGGATGAAACTCCACCTTTTATATAATAGTTTTGGGAAGCGTGTTATCCTGCTACTTGGTGCTTCATATTTGTTAATCAGCAGAGTCTAACCAGTGATCAATCGGATCCTCTATCGGTAGTATTAACATTCTTAAGTAAGGACCGAGCAAATGCTTTTGCATTGGGGGTTGAGGTGAATTGCCTATACTCCCGCATACTTGGTAGCCAAACTATAATTTACCTGTGGCAAGAGGGTCACACAACATGGAGGAGACCACTTGACACACCTCGACCTCACCCCCAACACTTATCTTTCTAAAAGTTTAAAGTTCGAATCCTCTCACCTACTTATGGTACTACAAAGAACTCTAATATTTTGTCACTATTTTATTCTTAATTATTTAATAAATGGTAATTTAACTTTCTATTATGTATGTTAACACGTTGACATTAGACATGCAATGAAATTCCTTTAAATTCGTTAAGACTAGTAGGGTTAATTTTAAGTGACAAAACAACAATTTAGAGTGAAAATAATTACTTTTAAGTTTGTAAATTGAGATAAATATTTTGAAATTTAAGAGACTAAGAATCAATATCTCAATTACTGAACTTAAAGGAATCAACCTGCATTATGTTTATGGGCTACTATTTTGCTTCTAATGTTTCATAAACCTTTCAACAATTAAAATGAAAACATGACATTTTGAAAAAAAAAAAAAAAAAATTTGACCCCACCCAATTAAAAACTCAACTGATCACCCAATTGTCAAAAGAGAAGAAAAGACAAATGAGATTGTTCTTGTGATTGAACCAAGATATTTTGTGGGTACTAGTTTTCCGGGTTGTGTTAGATTTTTCTTTTCCAAAGACAACGATGCCGCTTTTTTCGTCACGGAGACTGCTGAGAGTGCGTTAGGGCGGGAGAGATATTCATTAATGAAATTCATAGGGATTTTTTTTAGAAAAGTAAAAAGCTGGGAAAGAAGGTCCGGGTCAAATTTCTAATGAAGCGAGGACATTTCATTTTTCTTAGTTTGAGCATATCTTTTACCTAATTAATATTTTTGCTGGATCAATAAATTTTTCATGTAAACCAAAGGTAAACATGTGACTCACCCCATCGAGACATGTGTGTTTAAGCCTCAGCTCGGACTCATTCGGGACGAGAAGGAAGTGACCAGCGTGTCTAGAAGTACTGAAGTAGTAGAGAGCAGCTCAGCTCGACTCCGACAATTGGAAAATATTCGAACTGGCGAAGAATCCACTAACAGTTTGGTGGGTGTCAATTTCGCTGGTATGAGAACTTTTTGACTATAAGCGGAAGATTTGCTAAGTGACAAGTATGAGTACCGTAATTGCAGTGCCACGTTTTTAAAAGCCAGATCAATCCGTCCCATATTCTCAAAGGTACGTAATTGGACTTGGTTCTACATAAACTCAAACTAAGTACTAACTTAATTAGGCTTCAAAGTGTACTGTCGAACACCACATCAATGCAAGGTTCTATTTGTAAGTTGTTCATTAGCTCGTCAGAATCCACCTAGATTACTTGCTGACATGTAACTCAGTCAGAATCTCATCTCAATAATATTTATCAATTGGATTGTATAGATCTATCTAGAATAAGTAATTTTTTAAAATTAAACTTGAAATAGCTATTAACATGACACTCATTCAATTGTTAGAGTTAGTAAAGGACTAAAAATGAATTTTTTCCCAACAAAATTTCTAGAAGAAATCATTTGTCTATAATTAAAAAAATTGAGTAGAAAAATGATAATCATGTGTATTTTTTTTTTCCTTTCTTAGGAAAATAGATTGACGAAAAAGACGTAAATGGCCCTAGACATTTCAGATTCATTGATTTAACACAACTTGCCAATTTGCCTCTCCCTTTCTCTAAAACTCATTTGTCTTGTTTGGATAAGTCTTCAATAAAGTTTGGTGGAAAATATGGCCCACATCATATATTATTTTATTATTAAAGAAAATGGTCCCATTTTCATATGGCTTCTTCTAGGGCAAGTGCTGTCCATATTTTCAAAATTATCCTTCAAACTGTTCTTTTAGTTTAATATTGTTTTTGCCACATTTTTTTGTCCCTCCAAATCTACCCTTGTTACTCTAAATAGTAAAAATTAAAAAGTAAAAACTTCTTTAAAGCCCAATTTAAATGAGTGGAAATACTTGAAAGCCTAGTTCTTAATTAATATAGGAGAGTCTTTTGATGATTTGACGATGTTAGAAGGTGAGGCTCCGAAAGCCACGTGGGTCGGGCTCAATGGTCTAGACTAACAAAGTAAGTAGGGATGAACTCGTATGGGATGAACTCTAACGTCATGCAATTTCGTCAATAGTGGAGAGTGGTTCACCGACTTGGAAAACAGTTCTGTTGGAACAGGTAATTATCTAGTAACCCACTATAAATACACACCCTCATTCTACTTGGTCAGGTATGCAATTTTGTCTAAAGTTGAACTGCTCAGCTCGAATTCAGACTAACTTAAACTTCGGAGTGCTCTTCTTGTCTTTGCAGGTCTTCCTTCTCCAGCTCGCCCATGCACAGTTTGTCCGAGTGAAGTTCTCGTTGGTTCCTAATACTTGATAGAAATCAACATTAACAAATGATGTGTAATGGACTACTATAAATGGGAAAAATCTAATCAAGTTTTCATAAAACCCCACACAAAATAAGACTAGAAATTTTCCTTTCAAAACGAGAGTGGAGATTGAAGGAAAAACTTTCCCCATAATTTTTTTCTAAATTAGAGTGGAAATAAATTCTCTCCCAACCGACCAACCCCGACACTGTTTTTTATATTTCTAATATGTATAATTCTCACCATTTTCTATTATATATATAAATAAATAAATAACATATATATATATATTTAAAATTTTATTTTCAAATAATTAAAATTATTTATAGAATAGAATTTTTTTTTCGTGTTAAGTCCTGATCTTGATTCCCCAAATCTTATATTAAGAATTTATTGTTACTTCCTACGCTTTATTCTTTTCCTTCTCCATTATTGTTATTTTTTTTAATTCAACAATGATGTTTGGCCAATATTTTTGTTCTTCTAAATAAAAATAGAAATTTGTTCGATTATCCTTCTCCTTTCATTTAATCTTCAATATTTTAAAATGCAAATGTTTGGTTTTTGTTGTAATTTTTAATTTGAAAAAGTATATCTATATATTTTCGTAAATTGTCATACGAATTTTAGGTTTTGATATTAAACGTATAACTTATAAGGAAAAATAGAATAGAAATTAATTATAAAGACAAAAAAACATGAACCTAGATCTGATATAAAATAATTTGTCCATGATTTCTAGAACATGATTATTAATTAATGCACTTGTCCCCTGTTTCTATTTAAAAATAAGCAGGGAAAGAAAGCTGGATATAAAGAAGTCCTAAATATATAAATTTTATAAAAAGTGACCTAACAAAGCACGTGGAAATCATTTACGCAGGGGTTCCCACTCTAATACCATCTTAAGAATGAATAAACCATCACTCAACCAAAAAGTTTAAGCTCGTTGGATCAATTTAATTCATTTATATGGATTCTAACATAATTCATAGTCCAATGGCAGACCCTCGAGTGCTGGTGCAGTGGCAAGAGGTTTTGGTGTTGACACCCAAAACAATTTATTTAGATAGATTAACGCTTGTGACTCTCTCAATTTTTGTTGGATCATAAGTGTTCGTCAATTCAGACTCGCTCAAAAGTCGTTAGCAATCATTTTCATTCTTTTTTACAGTGGAACTTGCAGTTGCAGCCTTACTTAATTTGGGTTTTTTGTTTTCAACTCTCATATATTGTGGAGGTTCAAAATTTATACTTGTCCTTTTGGTTATACTAGAGTGGATTTTAGGTTCAATGCACAAAGTTTTATTTCCCTTTTTACCCCCTTCACAAAAATCAATATAATGGTAACAAAAGTGTGATTCAATTTCTCACCTGTTCTAACTTGTTTCATAACCCATCATTTTCTTTTTGTTAGAAAATATTAAACTTACTTCTATCAAATTCTTTCATCCTAATATAGGTAATTTTGGTTAAAATTGGCATTTTAGTGCTTACAATTTACCCTCGGTTTAAATTTATCTTTAGAATTCTTACGATTGGGTTACATCTCTCAAAATATCTCTATTGGTATCGTATATTAGCAATTTTCTTACCGGATAAAGTTGATGTCTAGTATGAACTATATGTGAAAGAAACTTTATATTATATTATTAGATTATGTTATATGAATTAGATATAGTTTAGATTATACTATCGATCAATATTTTAATTATATTTTATTAGTATAAATAGGTTATTACGTTTGTATCTATTTTTTACAAAAACCCTATTTGTTTATTTTCTTTATTTTCTCTAGAAAACTAAATCAACATGTTTTCTATTTTTTCGAATTTTTAACTCAAAACACTGCTCGTTACTTTTCTCTGTCACGTCCAAATAAAATTTGCCACGTAAATAATGGTTAAGTTTTTTTTCTTTTTTTTTTAAAGAATAATAAAGTTTAACAGTGTAAGGGATGTGTTGAGATATTTAACCTAAATCTAATCAAACTTTTAAAATCATACGTACCAACCAATCGTAAGAGAAATTATTATAGTATTATAATGTTAGCTTTTCTAGAAGAAAAAAAAAGAGCTTAGTTTTTTAAAGGTTAAGATTTAATTTGTTGTGTTTAGAAAAAAATAATTTAATATTTATGTTAAATGTAACGTGAGATTAATTAAAACATGTTCTCTTCGTAAAAGTTCAAGATTATTGAAATTCACAACTTTTTAGTTAGAGATATATGCAAATTATCTTGAGCTATACTTCTAGATTTCATTCTTAAAATTTAATATATTCTATTTTAATCCATAAATTTTGGATAAAGACTATTTTAAACTTTACTATTGATTTTAATTTTCTTTCATTTAATTATTTGATTGAAAATCAACTTGCCCTACCGAAGATATTTTTAAATATTGTCACAAAATTTGTTTTGACAATATTATTTAATTGGGACTTTGATTGAAAATATGTAACATCTTTCAAATTAAATTTAATGAGTGAGATTCACCGACCTTAAAAGAGGAGTATGCAATGTCAATAGAAATAAATTTCTAAAAATACTATAAACAAAATTTTAAAATAATATATACTAAGAATCAAAATTTTATATCTTCCCATAGAAATTTTAAGTGTCAATGTCAATACAATTTTATAAAAATGTCAATAGAAATATTGATAAAATGTTAATGTTTGATAAATATTTCTAAAAAGATTATAAAAATAAAAATTCACAACAAATATTTAAATTAATGAATAAACATTTATTTTGAAAGTTAAAAAATATTAATATTATTATTATGTGTATATTAGTAATATTTTATTGATATTTTTTATATTAGGCGAGTTTTTTATAGAATGGAAATGCCAATTAAATTCTCGAGTAAATCTATAATACTATCCAAACGAAATTAAAGAAAATAATAATTATTAGGTATAAGAAAAGTCCAAGAAGCTGACCGAAGACCAGAACGGTCAGCCATGACCTTGAAATTTGACCGTTGAAAATTCCGTTTTCCCACCTCAATATTGCCCGCCTACCCCCCGCACGTGCGCCGCACCGCAATCTTTGAGTCCAGTCCAAGCATTCAAAAAAAAAAATAATAATAATATTTTAACATATCTTTCGTCTAAAATTAATAAAATATATCATATTTGCACCTGCTTAATTAGGAGGTTGCAAGGGACCTTCCTTATTATTGTTGTTGTTATTATTCTTATTATTATTATATATTTTTTAATTTGATGGGCAATGGGCCGTTTTGGTTTTCTTTATTTTATTTTATTCATAACGGAATTCAAGATGACGTTATTTTGTTATAAACCAGTAAATAATTATATTTTAATTTGTATTTTCTACTCATTAAAAAATGAACAGAATGGAGCAGGGCAACTATTTTTGTCCTTATATGACTTTTTTTCCATTAGTATTTTTTTTAATTTCAATTTTTATCTATTTTTAATTCATATACTTTCAAAACGTTCATTTCTGTCTCTATACTTTTAAAAAGTTATCGTTTTGGTCCTATCATTTTATATTTCATCTAATTTGTTACATATAATTTTAATACGACACTACATTTAATATATTGCAATTTAGCCTTGGCTTTATATTAAAGAACTTTTATTGTGTATAAAAATCGTGTTTAAATTTTGCAAACTACAATGAAATTGATCACTTTTTAAAAATATATGAATTAAAATGAATGTTATGAAAATATAGGGACTAAAATGAGCAAAATTTTCAAAGGCAGGGACTAAAATAAAAAAAAATTAAAAATATATAAACTAAAATATTATTTTAACATTTTTAATAAAAAATAAAATGGTTCACATTAAAAAAGAAAAAATTCCATGATGAGTGTCATGAGTATTATTATTGGGAGTGGGAGTCAATTTTTATTTCATTTAAATAATAAAGTGGGTTAATTCATTTAAAAATAATTTGGACGACTTCAATGTGTGCATGGTATACAAGGAATATTTATGTGTTTTTTTTCCATTTAGTTATTAGTATTTAAAAAGTTTTAATTCTTACCTTTATGTTTTAATATTTTTTTAACCATACCTTCTCATTTAGTGAGTATTAAAATTTACTCGTGAAAAACTTACATGTTATATACTTGGTAGAAATTTAAATAATGAACTAAACAATCTGAAATTTAGGGTCGTTCGGTAACGTTCTCGTTTCCAAATTTTATTAAGAAACTTAAACATTTTGCAACTAAATATGTTTCTTGTTTCTCAATTTTTTTTAAAACATTCTCAAAATTATATAGAAATTTTGTAAACAATCAAAACAAGTTTCTTGTTTCTAGTTTCCGTTTCCAATTTGTTACAATATATAAATATAAATAGTATTTGATCATCTTTGACTTTATGAGCGTTGGGCTATATAATTCTATTTTTCTTTGTTAAAAATTAAGAAACAGAAACAAGAAACGAAACGTTACCAAACGAGCCCTTAATTTAAAATTAAAAAAAAAATTGAAGTTTCAAGGACTTCTTAGAAATTGAGAGGAACCAATAAATTTTATTTCTTAATTACTTGGCATCACTCATCTTCTAAATATTTACCAACTCATTAAGTATCATGTCATGCAAACTTACCATAATCTAATTTTAAATTTTACGAATAATAAAAATATAATTTAAAAAAATATATATAAGCGACTAAATTGAAAGCTCTAACGTATATTATTCTTTATAACTTAGGGGATTGGTAAAAGTTGGAAAGAAGTCCTTAGATATATTTATTTTGTTTAAATAAAAAAGTGCAATAAACAAGTTTAAAAGAGAGAGAGAGATAAAATTGATGTCATGTGTTAAGATCACATCTAAACACACTTAGCAATTGTAAGATGCTTTGGACTTTTTTAGCCTTTTTGTTTTTAAATTACACAAATGCTAGATTTGTGGGATTCTCTAGAGATCTTCTATCAAATTGATGTAATAATTAAATGTGGGTTATGAGATTTTTTTGGTTTAAACAATATATACTTCTTAAAATAGGATGCTTTTCCTCTAACATTTTTTTTTCTTTTACACTTTGGATACTTTTTTGTTGATGTATGGTAACACATTGATGTGATGTTAATTTTGTCTTTTTGGCCAAATAGTGAGTTTGAGACACGATTATGCGAAATGAAATAAAAGAAACGTAAAACTGGATTGATTTATTACTATTTTAGTACAACAGGATGGTGACTTGAACTCACGATCGACTTTTTGATTGAACATAAATATCTTAACTCTATTGAGTTATGCTCAAGTTGGCAAAAGTTGATTGAAATTGATAAATAACTCTAATGCAAGTGTATGAGAAAACACTAAGCTCAAGATGTGAACCACTTGACAAGATTCGCTTGATCAAACTCGAATTTAGTCAACTTTGTATTTGTATTTATGTACAAGTGTTACAATCTCTAATATGTAATCTGTTGATACTTTCTATCGAGTGTAAACTTGATTTGAGGGCTATTGAGCTTGTTCTTGTAGAAGAAGGATTAGTACCTTCGACTTCTGGCTTGTTGAATGATCTTTGAGATCTTCGGCTTGTAGCTTGATGAAGTCTTTGGCTTGGAACTTAATAAGTCTTCAGCTTGTAGCTTGACAAAGTTGTTCGACTTGTAGCTTGATGAAGTCTTCAACTTGTAATTTGACGAAGTTCTTCAACTTGTAGCTTGATAAAATTATTCGACTTGTAGCTTGACGAAGACTCTTTGAAGTTTTCAGCTTTAAGATCCTTAAAAATTTTTGGCTTGTTGATGATGAATAGAAGATTCAATTCTTAAAGTCTTTTAGGTTTTCGATTCTTCGAGTCTTAAAGTCTTTGCAGATTCTTCTTATACTTTTTGAGTCTACTTAATTCTTCCTTTTGAATGCTTGTAGGAAATTCTAAATCTCTTGGCTCTAAATCCGACCTCTTATGAATACCTTTGATGAGCGATGACCCTCCTCATTATAGAGTCTTAATGGGTCTTCTTCTCATGGACTTAATGAATTTGAGTCCAATTTCAACATGGATTGATCCAATTCACTGATGTCATCGGATAGCTATAAAAAAGATACGTGGCATAATTTGATTTATCGTTTTAAGATTAATTTATGGCACATATAAATTTGTGGTTGGTCCTAAATATAATTTTAAAATAATTACGTGACACTTAATAATCAGCCAAAATTTATCATTCGATAATGATTTTAGCATGTAAATCCAAAACTCAATAATTTGTATAAAAAGAAAAAAAAATTGAGTGGTAGACTTTTGAAGCAAAAATGCAACATTCATTCGATCACCAAAATTTCCATACAAAAGACTCAAAATGGGCCCCTACAAAAGCAAACTCTAGCTGGCCAAGATTTAAACACAATTATTCTAAACTTTTGGTCACTAATTAATTTAGACATAACTCCAAAATGCATCTAAAGCAATAATAGTCACTAACTCATGAAATGAAAACATCATAAAGGCAGAGTTTAAAATATGAAAATAAAAACATCAATTTCAATATAACTGTCTCTAAAGAAGTTTGAGATGATTCCTCTTCTTGACCAAACTCTCACCAAATTTGAGAGAGTAAAGCTAGTTTGTTGAAGCTTTTTAGCTTTTCGATTAGGATTATACGTAAAGTTAGTTAGATTTGATATGGAATTTGTTATTGTAACTTATTTCTGTTGCAGCGAGATGTTATAAAACTCACTGTTATTTTGTTCACAAGCATCAAGAAAATGGGAAAACCTCCTTAATGAGAACTCAATTCTTTTCTTACTCTCATTATTTAACACGGTATCACATCATTTTTGTCAATCCAGGGCACCATATCAAGACTATCAAATTGACATATGAGAATTACTAATCTGGAAACTCTAGATTCAATTCATCTGATGCTTTACTTCAGTGGCAGGATCAATTAATTTCCTCGTGGTTGTTGGGAGCTATGGCCGCTACTGCACGAGCAATTTGGACGACGCTTGAAGATACCTATCTCACACGAAATTCGACGAAAGTCATGAACTACAAACTCATTGAAAGTTGTGGGAGAACCAATTTCTACGAAGGATCATTGGATTAGGTGATGAATTTGAAGCTATTATTTTAGTAATTACTGCTAAAACTACATTCTCGTCTCTTACAGAAAACAATATAGATATCATTGCTACTCTGAGCAACAACATCCATCCAAGGCAACAAATATAGAGGAGGTCGTACTGATGGGTTGGGTAAATTTAATTTATTTATATGAATTCTAACATAGGTTGAAGAGAAATACGTATAACAAATTCGAGGATCGGGGCTATTAAAAAGTACATAAAATCAAGAATTACAAATAAAAGGAAACTTATTTTTCAAAATTTTTTTTAATTCAAAAATTCATTACGGGTAATTAATTGAGGCTAAAGAAGCAACGTGGATTTGACTATCTTGGTCCATTTGATCGAACTAGACTACTTAACCAGATCGAGTTAACTGAACCCGATCAAGTTTGTCTATTCGAACCAATCTCAGGGAGACGCAATGTACGTGGTACACAATCCTATATTGTTTGTTATTCTCAATTGAAACCATTTGTCAACCATTTGTCTTAACTTAGACATAAAACGTGTTGAGATCAGCATCAAACTAGTTTGCACATCTCTTATATGTGTAGGTGCTCGTTGAAGCCCGAATCCAAATCATATACCAACCTATACCATTTTTCAAATTTTAAAAACTAAAAACTGAAAAGAAAAAGAAAAAAAACTCTTAAAACAACCATCAGCTTCTAGAAACCAATACCCTTCTAGAACAATAGTGGGCTAAGATTCCTAACAAAAAAAATTGCACCAACTACCAATTATATTAATACCCTCAATCATGTAGCAACTTATAATTAATCTAATCTTTAAAAAAAAAAAAAAATTATTAATCTAATCAAATTTTCATTACATTTCCCAACACCCAAATGGGCTTTCAAAAAAAATTTGAAGGCCCAAATTCTCTCTTCCTCTTAGTTTCCTCTCTCACACATTGGACTAAGTTGACTAATAGTGTCAGCAATTTGGACCATGATAATTATATCATATATTATACGATTACCGTAAAAAAAATTGATAGTGAAGAGTTAGGATATGGTTTAAGGCAATCATATAATATATGATAATATTATTTCATATATTATACCATTTTATATGGTTCAGGTGTTGGGTTATGGTTTGGCTGCTTCCAAATAATTCCTCGATCCGATCCAACATTAAAGAAAACACACACATCACTAACTTAAACCATTTATATTTGTTTAAAGCCTCAATAAATTAGACATTTAATCTAAATTAAAGATGTAATTAAATCAAATAATTTAATGAACTTGAGATTCTAAATCCAAGCCGCCTTAATTACTTTTTTAAAAAAATGATTCCTTTTGTTTTTTAATTTTCTTTTGTTGAAACTCACCTGGGGAGATGAATCTCTCTCTCTAAGGCGGCTTTTAATTTTTTATTTTATTATTATTATTATTTTGCAAATGATTATGAACAAATTTCACTTTCAAAGTTGGTGTTTTTCTCTCTCCTGTGAAAATTATGATCAATCAAATGCATGCATGCGAATCATGGGTTCGAAGAAAGAATATGTTTATGACCCGTTTAGTAATGTTTTTTTCTTTTCAATAAAGAAAAATAAAATTGTGTTAGATAATGGTTTTCTTTTCTATTGAAAAAATCAATAGAAATGTGTTTTTGGTGAGCATTTATGGTTTTTTCTTCCCTAAAAAGTAAAATTAAAAAAGTTAAAAGTTAAATTGTAGAATTAAATATTCAAAATTTATGTTATATTTGTATTTTATAAGTCAAGGTTAATGGTAAAATAATGTTGTTGTTTACGTTTTGAAAAAACCTATAAATTAGAACAAAGTAAAAAAAAAAAGGTTAGATTTTGTTTGTTTCTAAAAATTTTATCCAATAAATAAGAAACAAGAAACAGAAACAGTTAACAAAATATTTATATATTTCTCAAAAAATTGGAAATGAGAAATAAAAAAAAGGAAACAAAACGTTGTCGGAGTTTTCCAATCAAACAAAAATATTTTTATCTTCTCGAGTAATATTTCTTTTTTCTTTTTTAAGAATTTGAGAGAGTTTAGAAAGTCGAATTTGGAGACACTAATTAGTTAATATTTTATATGCTAAATAATTACATCAAGAGATGACGGCTAAATATGAATCAACAAAGATGGGGTTTATTTTAATAACACCTATTTTGACGTCTATAAAAAGGCTCTTTTTCTTTTTTCTTTTTTTTTTCTTTTTTTCTAATAATTGGGGTTGCATCTCGAGATTTGTATTATCTTTTTGAAAAAAGTACTATTCAAATAGGAATTTATTCCAATGGATGAACACAAATATTATAATAAATAAATGCATAATAGGTTTGGATTAACCCATCAAGATTTGGAACAAATAGATAGATAAAAAAAATCTCTTGTTTTTTCGTGCAGTATTGGATAAAAAAACGACACTATTATATTACCAAGTAATCTTGTCACATATTTAATCCCACCCATACATTTTTCTTTTCTTTTTTGAAACATACTCCGATATTTTCTTATTTGGACATAATTTTCATTTATTTTTTAAATAAAAATGAATGATGATTACACAAAATAAATAAGGCCTCTTCTTTCACGAGGTACAAATAAAAATTTCTGTCTATTGCTCTTTGCGTTTTGTGAACAAACATATATATATTGAGACTATCGAACCAAAACATGTGCTCGAGAGATAACTATTCATATATTGATAAGAGAGGTATGAATTTTCGAGAAGACGGATCTATCAGGTGTAAGAATAAAAAGAAGTAGATCTATTATATTATTTTATAAATGATATAAATATGTCCATTAAAACCGCTTTATACATAATGGTTTCAAAACCAATGTAACAATGGAAGAAGGAAGGAATCAAGACAGCTATGCATTTATTATAGTGAAAGAAGACAACTTCCAAGTTAAGTGAACCTAAGATTCTAGAAGCCCATTTATCCTAAATAAATAAATAAATAATATATTATGTATATATTATATTATTTATTTTGTTACTTATAGAACTTGTTCTTCTTTGAGATTTTGTTTGTGTGCCTGTATTTATGGTTTCAGTGATTGGCAACTCATTCCAACTATTGAATGAATCAATGGAAGAACATTTCAAAATTTGTCAATAATTTAATGAAAAAAGTTTGTTGGTTTTTTCCGTAAAAGATTATCCAATAAAGATCAAATTTAATTTGTTATGTCACTGCTAAAACGAAAAGGTTTATGCAATATGTATGGAGACGAAAATTCAAACTCACGACCTATTAGAAGAAGTAGAGATACCAAAACTGCTAAAATCTAGAAAAAATTTTTCAGGGTTTCACATTAATTTACGATTAAGTATTTTTTAGAGCTCATAAAAGTGTGATTTCATAGCATAGTCATTTTTGTAAATATGCTCAGTACGACAATTAATCTCTAAATTATCGACTTGCAAAATTGAAATTAAAAATTATATAAAATAAAAACAATTGAATCTCGAAAATGTTGATTTAAAAGGAAGGGAAAAAACATATTAGTAGAATAATTTATAGAAAAAAATATTAAAGATGCTCGTTTGAGCGTTTTGGACTCTAATATCATATTAATATCCGTGGTTACCTCTCAAAACGAATTGACAATGAGAAGGTAGATCATGTCTATCACAAACTCCTGTAATTACTTTCTTATCTTTTCAATCTGGAATCTTTAACCCTCTGAACCCAACGTAGATCCGCCCCTAACCACTACTGTATGTTTGTGTTGGCTAAAAATATTGATGTTTGAACCTTAGAAAATAATGTCTAATTCTTGATTTTAGTACGTGGTTTATATTTGAAAAATAAAAGTTCCAAATATATTTAAATTTATATTTGTAAAGAAAAAAGGTTTCTAAATATAGTGATGAATAAAAGAAAGAAGAAGGATTCTTCATTCTTGCTAAGTAATCTATCCACCTACAAAAATTCCTTCAATTTTTTAAAATTTACGATAGATTAACAAAAAACAGTTAAAATTCCAGTAACCTATCAAAGAAGTCTTCAAAAAATAATAATAAATATTTTTTTTCTTAATACATGTCCTATAAAAGGATTTTAATTAAAATATTTTTATACTTTGTTACATTTTCTTTAAAGTACTTTTAATCACAAATTTATCTGGTTGCGCTACATCTAGTATAAATATCAAATTACAATAAAATGATTAATCACTTTATAGATCTAGAATGTGATTATTGTAAAAATTATTTTTATTTGTTACCAAACACTCCAGATTTTTTAAAAATCGCTTTTAATTTTAACCCTCCAAAATCATTTAGTAAGTTAATTCAAATAATATCAGATTTTTAAATATATCAGCAATATTATATGTTTACAAAAATGGTATGTTTTGAGATATTTTAAACATGTGGGGTGTGGTTACATCCACAAGTTGACATAAATGTAATATATATATATATATTTTAACCTTAATTTTGTAACATTGAAAATTAATATGAACTAAAAATAGCACAAAAAAAAAAGATTCCCAGAGAGATATGACTTGTTCTTGAGTTTGCATTAAATTTCACCTCATCCATAAAAGATGTCAACAATTTAACACTTTGTTTTTTTTTTTTGGGTATTAGAAAGGCAAGTTGGGGGCAGCAATTAATTGGTGTGTTCACTTTTTCAAAAGCTTCAATAACACTGTTTAATTTTGGTCAAACCCTAAAAGAGGAGAAGAAAATTCAATGTCCCTTTGGGTTTCCTTTTTCAACCAAACTTCTACTGTTAATTGTTACTTTTGTCGATTTTTTTTGTTTAAAATATAAATTGGCAAAGTGGAATCTGAACATGAGATGAGAATTTGAATTAATTTTCTCGAGTTGAATTGTTACCAACTCTACGTGAATAACTCGACGATGAAATGTACATTCAACTTACTAAAATCTCATCATGACATTTTTTATATCATTTTTTAACGTGTTGTCTTATTTTGGATAAAAGTCAGAATATGAAAGGTTTGAACTTTTAAACTTTTAAAACATTAAAAGATTAATAAATGTGTAAAAAAAATGGAGAATTTCTCACCATAAGACGAAGATAAAAAAGGAATATAAAAAAATATTAGATTCTATTGTAATTACTCTTTCAATTGCTTTATTATTATATTATTATTTAAGAAACATGTGGGGTAGGAGGATTTAAAAGGCTAGACATGAATTTTAAACCTAGTTATCGTTGAATTTTTCTTAATCAACAATAAAGGTGTAAATTGACAACTTTTTTATAGTTCACATTTATAATTTGATTGGGATATTCGTTATGAGGCTGAGCCTTTCTTTGAGCAAGCATCGAAATGCTATTCTTTCTAGTCTCATTCTGATATTTTGAAAAATACGCACAAATCAGTAGTGGGACACTGTCTACTATTGAAACAGTACTTACATCATTTCTCTCTCCTCAAAGAATTCAAAGTCATCAGGATAATAAACAACATTTGTTTATATTACTTAATTTTCTTTATTGGAAAAAAATATATATCATTAGAATCAAGAGATGAAATGGGATGAATGAAATTTAATCGTTTTAATGCAAATAGGATATGCAGTACTAAGGCCTCCATTAAATAAAAAAGGTGTTTCCTTTATGAGGAAAATTTTGTTCATAAAATTTTTTTTTTATTTAACCAAACAAAATCGTATTTGAACATAATATTAATTTGGTATATCTAAATTGGTTCTTTTGACTTTAATAGGTCAATCAAAATCATTAGAGTTGTTAAAAACTTGTAAAATTGAAATCTTTTTAAATAAACCCAAAAAATCCCATATGGGAAAACAATCCAAATTAATAAATGAACAAATTCATACTTTATAATAATTAAAAACAAAAGTAAAATCTTCTTGACCAATGTGAATCTCTCATTTTCTAATCTCTTAGTTGGCCCTCACAAGTGCAATGTATTAGAGAGAATTAAAAAATCGTTTTTATTTTGCCAAATCAAAAGATGTATATTAAATAATAATTATTCCCCATAATTATAATTAAAGGAAAAAAAAAGATTATTTATTGAATAAATAGTTTTAAAAGTCAAAACTACTTTAGTGAAATACCAATTCAAGTGATGTACTCTTTCCTTTTCAATTAAATGATAAATAATTGCCCCTTTTGACCTCAGATCTCACCTTATTAATTTGCTTCCACATTATTCGTTGAAAAAGCCATTTGGGTTTTTTAGACTTTTTCTCAATTTTAAATTTGAATATTTCAATTAAAAATATAGTGAGGTATTAAAAAAGAACTAAATGAGAAAACTATTTTTATCCGTTACCTCCACTTTTTTTTTTATTTATTTATTTTAGTTTCTATACTCTCAAAACGTCGTCCATTTCGGTTTCCTTTACTTTGAACTTTAAAAAATGTTACCATTTTGATTCTTGTTTGAAAGACTTTCACACAAATTTTATACACAAACATAAATCATTATGGCTACATTTCAATAAATCTATTAAATATAGTATGTGCTGAATTATAATTAAATAAATAGATAAAAAATAAAATAAATGGACCAATATGATCCATTTTTAAAAGTACAAGATCAAAACGAACTTTTAAAAGTATGTATTTTGTTTTTAGTACAACAATTTAGAGATATGGAATATCAAACTTTCGACCCTGAGACAAGGAATATATGTCAATTACCGATATGTTATATTTACACCGGCTAAAAATATTTTTTTAGTAGAACATATAGGGATGTAGTATATATCAAACTCACAATCTCTTAGTTTAAGATATATGTCAATTATCGTTGAGTTATGTTCCCTTTGACATGTTGGCTAAAAGTATAGGTACTAAAATAAATTAAAGTTGAAAGTACTCGATAGACATTTTTACCAATAATTTAGCAAAAAAATAATAATAATAATAAAGAAATATTTTAATATTATAGTCATTATTTCATCCTACGTCACATTGACATGGTTGAATTTGTTAGATTTCGACATAGGTAAGGTATGGAGAGCAAAAATTAAAATAATGTTTTTCTTAATATATTGTTTTTTATTATAATTGAGACGTATAACTTCTTGCTATTTATATATTTAAATACTTGATTTCATCACTAATGTAATGGTGACATACAACCTTAGTCATCTTGGATGTAATATATTTAGTACAACTAAATTTTAAGATTATCATTATTTATAGAAATAAATATTGATTTAATTCTTAAGACAAATATTGATTATCTTCTAATTCCATATTTGTATTTCTATCATGTTTCTTATGTTTATACAATTTTTCAATTTTATCGTAACCTATGATTTTAAAATTTTCAATTTAATCTTTTTGTGTATTTATTTATCTTTTTCATTCAAGATAATTTAAAATATATTTTATTAACATAATTTAACCCCTCATGATATGACATTAAAATTTATTTTATTAACGTAATTTAAAAATATATTTGTTTTAATTTACTAAATCCTTTATTGTTTTTCATAACTACATTTGGTAATTATTTTTGTTTTGTTTTTTATTGCACAAACGAAATCATATTTAGTAACAATTTAAATTTTATTTTTTAAAAATTAAATATTCAAATTTATTGTGTTGTATTTGTTTTTTTAATATTTATTATGCTTTCTAAAAATAAAAATATAAACAATACTTCTATCTATATTTTGAAAAAAAGATTTTGAAAGTTTAAAATATTTATCTACAATTCTGCATACTTTTTTAAAAATGAGAAATTATAAATAAGAATAATTATCAAGTATCTATGTTTATGAAACAATAAATAAAATAAGAAAAAGAGCCCCAACATGAACTTAGAACTCGACCAATAATAATTTACCCGACTTAGAATGAAATAATGAAATAATATTATAAATAATGAATACACACAATGGACTAGAGGGACAAAACAAACAACAAAACCTTAATCATTACCTTATCCAATTTGTATTACATAGTTTTACAAAATAATAATTCCTCTTCTTTTTTTTTTTTTATCAAAGGAAAGATTCTTAAAGAAAAGAACCAGAAATGGAAAGATGAAGGAAACAAACTACTGTTAGGAGAAAAGACCGTTTTGCCCTCGGAATTAGGCAAAGGGAGAAACGCCGTCGGATCACTCCTTGACTTGATCCAACGGACGAGATTAGGCGACCGAGGAAAGAGGAAGCTTCCGTCGCGTATCACCGAAGGCGCGACGCTCCTCTGCTTGTATAAGTACCTTTCCACTCTCTCCTTCCACTCTCAATCCAATATCTAAACCCTAATCTTCAAAGTTATTCAATCGTTTCTTAATTTCGATTTCAAATTTTCAATTTCCGCTTCTACGGATCTATGGATTTCGTCAATTTTGGAGGAAGCTGCTGCGCTCAAGAACATCAAGCTTCATCTTCTCGGCGAACTCTCTCCATTGCCGAGGAATTTGGCTTCTGATAATCTTTGCGTATCGTCATCGGATTGTTCGGTGAGTTCTGGAGCTTCTTCGACCGCGAACTGTCCGCTTACGATCTCCGACTACTTCGATTCCAACGAAATCTTCGAATTCTCCTCTGATTTGATGCCAAATGAGCTGGAAGATGATTTTTTTAGTTTTGAGATGAAACCTAATGTGATCGATCTCACGACGCCGAAATCGGCGGAATCGAGCTCTCTTTTCAGTAATGGATCATTCGAAGTTGAATCGGAGCCTAAAGGAGTTAACCAGATCGCTTCGGAGACATCGAATTCGAATCGTAAACGAGCGAATTTGAAGATTTCGCTCCCGAACAAGACGCAGTGGATCCAATTCGACGCGCCGGAGAAGAATCCGGCCGCGGTGATGCAGAGGACTGCGGATCTTGAGGCGGAGAGGAGAGTTCACTACAGAGGCGTTCGGCAGAGGCCTTGGGGAAAGTTCGCCGCCGAGATTCGGGATCCGAATCGCCGTGGATCGAGAGTCTGGCTTGGAACGTTTGAGACCGCAATCGAGGCTGCGAGAGCGTACGATCGCGCCGCCTTCAAGCTTCGAGGATCCAAAGCGATTCTCAACTTTCCGCTAGAAGCTGCGAATTCTTACTCAGATCAACCGGCGGCCGCGAACTCTTACTCGGAACCTGCCGCCGCCACCGGGAAGCGGCGGAGGGAAGAGGAAGTACGAGAGGAGGTTGAAGCGGTGGTGGTGAAGAAAGAGAGGACGGCGGAGGTCAACGCCGTCGCCGACGTTGCTTACCTGAGAGATATGCCGTTAACGCCGTCATCTTGTTCGATGGTTTGGGACGGTGAAACGAAGGGAGCTCTCAATATGCCGCCGTTATCGCCGTTATCTCCTCATCCGGCGTTGGGTTTTCCTCAGCTTATGGTTGTATAATATTGGGGGAAAATCTTTTCATTTTTTCTTTTCCCTTTTCCGTTTTTCATCCTCTGAATAAATAAGAAATTGAGTTTGTTGATTTGTTAATGATTTTTTCCAAGAAAAATTCAATACAAAATGCACAAAATATTACAACCATTGACGCAAAAAGTTAGAGGTTTAATTAAATATAAATTAGTAGTGTACAGTCTAAAAACTCATTATTCAGAGTAAAAATGGATTTAAATTTTAAAAATGTTTCATTGTAGTATGTTGTATTAACTTATTTTTATTTCATGTTAATAATTTTTAGTACAACAAGAAGACGTGAGATTGAACCTTTTCTCTAAAAAAAAGAGTAAGGTATCTTGGTTGTTAAGTTAAGTTCATGTTGTCAATTTCATTTTAATGTTATTCTGAACAAAAAAAAAAGTGATCGAAAATTTACAATATTTTTAAGTTGACATAACAATATTTTAAAATGGATTGTTATTGTCGAAGGTTGATTCACTTAAAATATTATAATTATAATTATTGGTTTCTTTATTAGTCTTTTCATATATATAGAACATTGTATTAATTTAACTAAAATTAATCTAATAAATATGTCACGTGAGTATTAATTTTTTAGTATAATAAGCGGGTGGATAATTCAAACTCATGATTTATTAATATCAATTATAGTTGAACTAAGTTCATATTAGCATCTCATTATTCTATTAATATATTAAGAGTATAAACTAAATATAAGAAGGTAATTAAAATTTTTAAATCTAAAGAAACGTGTCTATAATTAACCAATTAAAATAATACATTACTCTTATAACAATTATCTTTAAAATAAGAAAATGATAATGATTACAACATTCCATCATTACATGTACAAAAATCACAAAACATATTATTTATATATATAAAAAAAAGATTATTATAAACTGGATTAGGAAAATAAAATTTTGAAAAGCAAAAAGAAATAATGATTTCTATAAATTGAATTTGAAGGGAATGGGATACAAAACACAAGGCTTGCGGCTGTGTGATGTCATCGGATTTCTCTATAATTTATTAATTTTTGGCCAAAACCAAAAGCAAAAGTCAAATCCATTTGACCAAACACACAAATTAGGAAAAATGAAGAATTTTTCAATAACCCCACGTGCTTCTTTGACCAATTTCAACTTTTCTTACAATACTTTTGGTTTGACCCTTATATCCATATATATTTATATGCAACGTCTTGATTATTAGATATATAGCTAAGTCGAACATAGTTTTAACAATTAGAAATATGTAGTATTTCGTAATGTCAACGGAAAATATGAAATTTTCTCTATCTTTGTCCCTACTCCTAAAATCATTCCTTGTGACTACAAAATCCTAGTTGGATTAGTCAATCAAGAATTGAGCACGGGATTCCAAGGTCGCTATTACATGGAGAAGTTTTCCCCATTTTAATTTTGGACTTTAATTTTATTTAGTTTTTTGACATATATATGATGAAAATTATATATGTATATATTAAATATTATTTGGAATACGACCAAAGTCTCACATTGACTAGATAAGGGGAATATCATCGATGTATAAGTCAGGGACGACATCTTCCATTGATAGAAGGCTTTTTGGGTGAAACCAAAGAGTGAAATCAAAAGGGCTTATATTCAAAGTGGATAATATCATACTATTGTAGAAAACCACATAAGTTTTGCTGTCCTTAAAAAGTAGACAATTATCGACTATTATAGAAATATGGAGGGATCGGTTGTTCCCAACAAGTGGTATCTAAGTCATGCCCCTAACTTAACCATGTCAAGCACCGATAAGAGTTTGAAGGATGAATGACTAATTGAATTAAGGATAGTGATTTTTGATAATGCAACCGAAGTCTCATATTAACTAGATGAGGAAAAGACTGCGGATATAAAAGTTTGGTCCAAGACTTTTTTTGTTTCATTAATACAATAAAACAATAATTTATTGAAACATTAACTTTAAACTGTAATTTTTTTCTTGGGCACCGACCTAATTGATTTAAAAATTTTAAAAGATTAGGGATCAAATCAATAAAAACTTCAAAGAATAGAAACCATTAAATATATTTAGCCCCTAAAATAATAAAGAAATAGAGTGTAATTCGTAGCTAAAATCATAAGATAAATAGATAGAGCTAATTAACATAATTGCATCAATATTATGCAAAATAAAAGAGAAAAACATGATTTGACTATAAATTAAAATTATCAAATCAATCAATCTAGAAATTTGGGCAATAGGGAGGGGATATTGTTGACGTAGAAAGATCAAAGAAGACCTAAAATAGGTCCCATATTAAACTCCTAACAAACAAAATGAGACAAAAAAATAAGTTTCAATTGACGCAATGAATCGTAATGAAAACTTTGATTATGGTGGGATCCATCTCAAACTTTGTAATCTCGTTACATAAAAAGGTGTAATATCATTACACTTTTACAACCTCATCAATCTAATTCTCATTCCTTATTCCGTGGACCTCACATATATATTATAATTAATGTGCCTCTTTTACCCTTTCTCTCTCGTATATGGATTAGATCCATATAATTTTTAATTAGTTTTTTTTATACTTTTATAATTTCTTCTTTATTTATACTTCAATTTTTATTATATAATATGATAAATTAATATTAATTAATATCAATAAATTTTTTAAATAGATATTATTACTTATAAATATTAGAATAATAAAACTTAATATTATGTTATATTAAAGTTTGGTTCTTCTACTAAAAATATTTTATTAATATGTAATTTTATTTTAATTATTCATTATGTATTAATATTAGATAAATTATTATAATAAAAAATATTTACTATCAATAATATAGTAATAAATTAAATTAAAATTTATTATTATTGTAATTTAAAAAAGATTAGCACAAATAATATATATGTAATTAGCTAAAAAGGAGAAAGCGGTATATTAGTAATTGTTATATATCTGATTCTGATTCCAATTCCTAGTAAACAACATCAAAGGAATTCTAATTACGATTTCAGAAAATTTCTAGTAAACAACATCAATGGAATAACATTACGATTCCGATTGATTTCATTAGGATTGATTTTCATTACGATTGCGGACATGTAAACGTGGTCTTAGTTTCAATTGACGTGCTTATTCAAGTTAACACCGTTCTTTTGACTACAACACCAATTATGGTGATAAAACTTGAAGGCAAAAAAATACGGGTATGACCGCCTATATGAGCATATAGTTTAGTGGTAAATGAAATCTACTTCTCTTGAAATTAAAGGTTCAAATCTCCTTATCCACATTTTTTGTATTAAAAAAGTCCGGGTATGACCCTCCCATGCATTGACCTAGTGATCCACCGATTACGTCTCCTCCTTTCACAAATATAAAATCCATTGGTCTTTTGATTAGATAAAGAGTAAGGTAATCCGACTCTTGAATAGGTAATATTAATGACGTTGCTCTTTTAGACTTTTTAAATAGACTTATTTAAGAGGAAAATATTGTCTTTTGTCTTTTCAAAGTAAAGTTATTTTTTGTTGACAATTTTTATACGTCAAGCTTTTAACTACACCTAAATTCATTCTATGTTCAAACTTAAAGTCAATCCGAAGACGTGTGAAAACTAAAAGTCAATTCTAAGGCGTGTGAAACCTCTCAATTTTGAGTTAATTATTACAAATTGTAAGTAATAATATATATTTTTATATTATGGTTTAAATATTAATATTTCACACAGACAATTCAAGTCCCTTTTAAAATTTGTAGTTGGTAGAAAAAGATTACAATTTTAACAAGAAATTATACCAAATCATTATTTCTAATTCTACCTAATGATTATTATATTGTCCAATATTTTATTAGCTATTCTCCTTATGTTTAGAAGGAAAAGAGTTTTTTACTTTTTTTTTTAATGGCCATGACAATCAATAATTATTGAAATTGATTACCCAAAGAAAAAAAAAACCCTAACTCATTTTGACCATTAGATTTCGGTTTCACACAATGTAAGCTCATTCAAAATCTAACTTTTTTTTCTTATTTAATATTATTATTGGTAGTAAATTAAATTGGATTTAACCAATAATTTTGCCACATAAGCAAAATAAAATATATATATATATATATAACCTAGGGACTAATAAAGATATAAAAAAAATCTAAAAATTGATATATATCATCTTAATCGTGGTTTATTATTTTTTTAGTATAACAAACGTGGAGATTTGGAATTGATTCTTTAAGCTCTAAGGAAAAAGTAAGTTGTCCTAATAATCCAGCTATAAGCATATCTTAACTAGTTCAATAATTGGTAATTTTTTCTATTAATAATAAGTTCTAATATCCCGTTCTTTTGAATTATAGTATTCTATAAAGAAAAATGAGTAAAATACAACATATGATATAAGGTGATTTAGTTGCAAATATCTTTCAATTATATATATATATTTATTGCAAAGGTAAAATTGATGATTGGTTATAAGCATTTGGAATATGAAACAGCCATTTACAATTTATTAAAGAAAAAAATATAAATATAAATTTTTGTACTTGAGCCATCTGCATCTTTCATCCCAAAAAAATAGGCCTTTAATGCATTTGGCCCGTGAGGACAATACAGAGGCCTGATTTGCTAAAAGACCTCTCCGTTCGAGAAATCAAAATAAGAGGATGGAACCATTTTTTCTGATCCCATCCCAATTCAACAATAAACAAGTCAATTCTTCCCCATCTCTAGTAAAAATCGGAAAAAGAGATCCATTTATAATCATCGATCACCATTCGATGGATCATAGCACAGACCTCATTTTCAAATCAACGGTGAAGGTGGATTGATCAAATTCGTAACTTTTTTTAATTGAGTTATGTTCAGATTGACACATAAAAAATATATCAATGATTTGATATTGATTGACATATATGATATACTTTATATTTACCATAAATTATAGTCAATTGATTACTATTATTATTATTTATATAAAAACATTACAGTCAATCCATGGTTTCGATTCCTAAAATTTTAATTTCAATATTTTGATTTTTAATAAGGCATTTTGATTGACACTTTATTTTATTTAAATGTCATATTGATGTTTGAAACAACCTAAATAGGTAAGTTTGATCAAATATGTATCGATGGACCTTTCATTTTTATAGAAATTGTCTTTAGTGAATCATGATATTTTATAAATATCTTTTTCTTTTTATATAAATATTTACGGATCTAGATTTTCAAGATTTAAATAAATTTTCTTTTTCGAAATTGCCCTCACTCAATAAATGTTAGTATATTACATTTATTATTATTTTTTAATTCTTGAGAATAATACAAATATTTATGTTAATGATTAAATGATAATATTTCAATAAATAATTATTAAACAAAGATAGTAACTAATCAATTACTTAATTTTTAGACAATTCTTCTTTTGAATTTTCTTGGGTATATTGTTTTTTTAGGATTTATGGTTTATGATTTTATTTCTTTATTTAAAAAAAATTGTCTCTAGTAAGTCGTGTTCAGAATTTAAGGTTTAAAGGTTTATTTATTTATTAAAAATTTATGAATAGGGATAGTTTGGTACTTTTCATATGGGACCATCGTAAACCGGTCTCTTTGAGAAATTTCTAAATATTAGAATTTTTAGACGTATAAAAAGTTCTCTAATTGTTTTGTTATTTTATTTTATTTTTAAATAAAAATTTCTCATGCTTGTCTTTAATATCAATTTTAAACTAGGTCACTTTTATGAAGGCTCAGCTTACCTATTTAGATATTTAAAATAAATACAAATAAAGTTTTAATTGTATCTTAAAATTGAAAATTTTGATTGCAATAAATCTATGTTGTTGAACAATATTATTTAAATATTAATGTGACACGTTAATCGCAAGCAATGATTTGTACAACGTGACACCGAAGAGTAAATTAGTAGGGTTAGGGGTCGGGTACGGAGACAAAATTATACAATGGTATGGTGAGTGAGTGCAGGTATTTATACATTTTAAGTTGATTTATTTTGCCCACACACCGTTATTTTATCAAATTTAATATATTTTTTAAAATGTTGTATCATGTTAAATCTTATCACTTGGTAACAATGTTATTGACAATCTTGTCATATGAACATTTAAGTAATTGTGCTAATGGAAAAAAACTCATAAAAAAAATTCAATAGCATAGTAATTGAAAAAGTTTTTTAGACTAAATAAACCTGACGTATAAATACTAATTTGGTTTCTATATTTTCATTTTGGTTTTCATGGTTTTTATTTACTTTTTAAAATTTATGCTAAATTTTGAAAACTTAAACTATAGTTTTCAAAAAAGTTATTTTTATAAGTTAAAAATTCAAATATATATTTTGAGAAAGAAAAAAAAAAGAGATACCAACAAATAGTGGAAAATCAAATATAATTTTCAAAAACGTAAAATTGAAAATGAAATTCTCATGAAGCGGAGTCTTAATTATTGCTCATTTTTGGTTCTTTGTTTATAAGCTTGCATTTATCCTTTACTGAAATGAAATGGATTAAAAATATTAAATTTTATATTATTAGACTAAAAAACATTATATTATTCTTGCATTCTTAGTCTAAGAAAATATTAGGTACCCAATTTTTAAATTGTGGGATTTTCTAGAACAACATAATTATTTGTCACCATCCTCAAACTTAAAAATAACCACAAAAAAATCTCCATCTCCTTAAAAAAAGAAAAAAAAAAATCTCCTATCCTAATCCACAATATGTCATTAAATAAATTTGATACACTTATTTTCTCTTGGTACTTTCCTTTTGTATTTTCTTTAGAAGGCTGGATTACAAAAATGCCCCTTTTGTTTAAAAATATACCCCTACAGCAGATGTTTGCTCTTTGTTAAAAAAATACCCCTAAATGTAATTGTCCCATCATTCCATAATACTATGTAATGTCAGCTTTCGATTTAAATTATTAGCGGAATATTTATAAAAGGTCAAAGATAGTATTAAAACTTTTTAGAGATATTTTTGTTATTTAGCCTTTTGAAAAAATAGTTTAGATAAAATATCCACTAATAAAACGTGTCCAATATTTTATTTTTGTCGGTCTGTATCTAACTCGACTGGATAAAACATTTGATAGGAGGGGAATGAAAAAAAATTAAAAAGATTTGCATAAAAAATGAGAGAAAAATAGGATTTAAAATGATTGGTTTTGTTGAATTATTAGTAGGAAAAAGGTCCTAGTGTATGCTGACAAAGCCAACCTAACCATTCCAAATTTGCTTATCCATTTGGACACCAACCATTCTTGTCTTTTGGGAGTGGAATATGCCTTTGGATTTCCACTCTCTACCCTTGTTTTTCCCATTTCTTTGGTTTGTTTTTTAATTCAATGAAATTTTACATGTTATCTATTGAGTTCTCCAACTTTAAGAATTTTCGATTGCAATGTTTACCGTTAATATCGTTAGCTAAATGATGAAATGACACGTATGTTGACAAATATTTGGCTAATTTGACACGAGTGACAGATAAATTATAAAAAAATCGTAGATAGCTATACAAAATAACTCATGTATTGCGAAACTCTAAAATCATCGAAATAAGAAGCTCCAAATGTTGCAATCGTGAAATCATACACAACCTAAATGATGAAGATGAGGATCTAACGGATTAGGCAGGAGCGAGAAATTGTTATTAATTAGGGACAGTTACAAATATGGCAAAAAAAACTCAAGGAAATAACAAATTTAGCATCTACACTTTAGATTTTCAAATATAGCAAAATTTTTAGAAAAAATTGAGGTTCAATAATAAAATGTCAAATTTACTCTCGTAGCACTGATATAAGACTAATATATATATTTGATATATACTTGACATACCTCTAATTTACTATAGATATACAACTGACATATTACTTATATAACTATGATATGATTATATTATTTACTATTTATTGATTTACCACGGATATACGTGTGATATATAATTGATATGTCTTTGATATACTACTGATATAATACTGATATACAATTGATTTACTTATGATATAATTACGATATCTACCCATGTAACTTCTAATATGGTTTACCACTGATATACGTATGATATAACTATGATTTCTACTTATATAAGTTCTTATATGATTATATAATTTACCATTGATTTACCATGGCTAATATAACACTTATATATCTGTGATATATATTTGATATGTCTTTAATTTACCACTAATGTAATTGTGATATCTACTAATATAATTTTTTATATGATTATATGATTTATCACTAATATAATATTGATGCATCTGTGATATATACTTAATATATTTTTAATTTACCATTGATATAACCATGATATCTACTTATATAACTATGTTATCCATGTGTTGATATAAATCTAATATATCCATTAATTTTTTTCCAAACGAAAACAATGGTGTAAACAAAAAAGATCGAATCTAAAATTATTACATAAAAGATTGATATGGACCACGAAAGTCCAAAAAAAAAGGTTAAAAGTCTGATATACTTTATAAACTTAATCAACGGATATCTCTTATATTTAGTATCTAATTAATATTAATATAGATTAGATAGTGGATATAGCAATTAAAATTATTGATAATATTAGTATATCAATCAACAAATTGCAATGATAAACTACAATTTAAACAACTGATATACCACTGAAAATTTAACATTTGATATACCTTATATTTACTATATCAGTTACAAATATATTTAGTATACCACTGATATACATCAAATGTACATTAGAGATACATCGGATGTATATCAGATAAGATACACATACGTATATGAGTTACAAATATATATTTAATATACCATAGATTAGAGATACATCATATGTATATTAGATGTATAATACGTACATCTGATATATATCAGAAGTGCATCGGATGTACATCAGATATAGATCGGAAATATATCAGAGATATATCGGAAATATATCAAAAATATATCGGACGTATATCATATATACATCCGTCAAGAGTATATCAGATATATATCTCATTGGGCGTATATAAGATATTATAAGGGAAAAACTGAAATAATAAAAATTCCGAAAATAAAAATTCAAATATTTTACCATACTTACAAAATACGAAAGAGGTTGACATTTTCGTAAATATGTATAAAAATTTAGCTACCTAATACAATTTCTCTATTAATTATTTAAACTTAAAAAAGTTCTAATGATGTCTCTATAACTTTGAATTTTTGCTTACATCATTAACTGCTTATGTGATGACTTGCCATACTCTGTTTTTTAGTACAAAAAATATGGGGATTAGTAATTAAACCTTCGACTTAGAGGAGTAAGATACCTAAATCATCCAGCTATGCTCATGTTGGCTACCTCTCATACTTATTAAACAAATGTTAGCCGGTTAGAGAAACGACAATAGATAATGGGTACCTAGACAGAATCGAGTAGTATTGTCTATGAAAAAGGGAATAGAGTATTTCTTACATGTTATTTTATATCATCCACATACCCGATCTATTTATTTCTACCGTCTTACCACAACAGTACTGGAAATATATAAATTTTAGTCTCCAATGTTTAGATATATTTTCAATTTAGTCCGTTACATTTTTCAATTATATCTTTTTCTGTGGTGAATGTTAAAATTGGCACACTATCATATACTCAACAAATAATATTTATCTAAACAAGTACGTTGTACTATTATTTTTTTCCTTTTTTTTAGTTCAACAAATGTATGAGCAGTAGATTGAATCAACAACTTTAAAAAATGTATTAACTACTTAATCCACTTGAACTAGGCTCATATTGACAAATGTATTATGCCACAATCTAACAATAGCAAACTCCATAAAAGTATAATTCAAAATCCAACTAAGAAATAAAATTCATAATTTAAACGAGTAATATTTAGGAGTTTACTAATTAGTAGGTATTAATATTCATGGGATTCCATCTCAAAATCAATTAACAATGAGAGGAGTAGTGCATGACTATTATAAATCATTGTTAGATCCTTTTTCTTTTCAATATAAAATCCTTGACAGCAGTTATTTCCAACTTAGTACCATTAAAGAACTGATAACTAAAAGAGATTTTTCAATTACAAAAAAGGTAGGTGTAGATATCCAATTTCGACAAGTAGGAAGATACCGACCGACCGATAAACATTAAATATTATTCAATTTAACCTATGTTTAGAATTAAAATACTTCCACCACTATGAGAATAGCTTAATTTAATTTGTCAACCAAAAGATTTGAAGTTCGAACGGTGGTGAAAATAATAATAATAGTAGAACACTTGCCAAGATAATTGGGCATTTTTCTCCCATTTTCTGTGATTCTGTTGTCCGATTGGCCTCTCGTGTTGTGTCAGATATTTTAATGGCATTGTTTTCGTGTAAAAAATTAGTTTGATGATTTTTTTTTATAGAGATCCATGAATCCCAATTTGCCAGAAGGATTTCCAATTCCTGAGTCGATTTTCCACTGTCGTTTTCCAAAGCCCTCAAAAAACCAAAACCACACATTATTATGAAAATATGAATCATCCCATTGCCATTGCCATTGCAAATCTGTCGCTTCCATGGCGTTGTCTCTTTGTACAAATATGGGGGCCACGCCCAAACAAAGCTTGTTTCCTTCCCTCCTCAATCTTCTCCATTTTCGTCTTCATTTCTCCATTTCCATCACTCCCCCCTTCCCCTTCCCCTTCACCGTGTAATGTGCGAAATTTCCCCATCTCTTGTTCACTCCGAAATTCGATCATTTCTAAGGGGTTTTCTTTACATTATCTTCACTCCCACCTCTCCCATGGAGTTTTGCTTATGACCCATCTTCCAATTTTGAAGATCTTTGGAGTTTCTGTGGGTGTTCTTTGAGGTTCGCCATTGATGGAGATGTCGTTGCTTGAATCCAAATCCCTGTTTCTTTACCAGAAATGTCACTCTTCGCCGTTTTTGAGCTTCAGGCACCAAGTTGAGAGGTTTTCTAGATTCTGTTCTTGCAGGGGTACTCTCTCTCTCTCTCTCTATGTTCTTTCTCGAATGACCAAAATTGTTCAAAAGATGAGGGGAAAGTTTGAATGTTTGGTATGTTTAGATTATATGGAGCCAACATTTTTTTTCCATTTCTTACTAGAAATTTGGCAGATGTTTTGCACACCATACATTTCTTTCTTCCTTGTACTTTTGGAGAGATTAATGTTGTGTATTTGAGATGTTCTGGACTTTGCATCTGTTGGGTATCTGAGATTAATGATGAAATTTTTGTTCAGGGAGATTTTCCAAGGCTTCTTATTTGAGTAAGCCAAACAAGGCGGCATATTGTAATGGAGCTGTGAGTTCAATTGGGCAAAAAAAACTAGCACCAGAAGCTTTTACACATCAGATAAATGGAACAAATGGCTTGAGTTCTAAGCTATTTTCAAACGACAGTAGATTATTAGAAGCTGTTGATGATGAGTATGATGGAATTGTGATTGATCCAGACCGATTGCCCACAAATCCGATCGTCTTTTCGTCCAATCTTCGTTTCTCTATGTCCCATTGGAAAAAGAAGGTAAAACTTCTTCATATCATGTCAGATGTTTATATTTCTACTAAAGATTGATTTGATATCCTCACTTGAGACGTGTATGACGCTCGTCTCGAATTACTTACTTTTTTCGTTAGATGTAAATGCTCAATATGAGCTTGAGAACGTGTAGATTTTCGGTTAAATTATAAGTTTAGTTCCTGTACTTCAGAATGGAATCTAATAGGTTGGGTATTATGACCCTTTGTTTTCTTCAGAGTTCTCAAATCAGAATCAGATGTCACCAAGTTTTCAAACCATTTGAAATATTGAGAATCAAATATCATGCAGAAACCTTCAAGTTTCAAATATCTTAATTGCATAAGACAATCTATTCTTTCATTATAAACTACAGAGCCCACATAATCAGATGTTTTCACACCTTAATTTTCATGTTGAATTCAATCCAGTTTCATATTTCAGGTACCATAAAGGCATAAACTACTTCATATTCAGTGAGAATAGTATACTGAGAATCTCTTCTGCTGCAGGGAAAGAAGGGAGTTTGGCTTAAGTTGCCAGTAGAACAATCAGAGCTAGTTCCAATCGCCGTAAAGGTAACGTCCTTATCGGATTCCAGTCGTAGCTGTCTTTGTTTCGGTGTAATAGAAACCGATTCCCTCGAAGCGAGGATGAGGATGCTCCTCTAAGACTAGTTATTTGGGTCACAGGCAGGATTTCAGTACCATCATGCACAGCCAGAGTACTTGATGTTAACTTATTGGATACCCGACGGACCATGTATGCTTCCTTCAAATGCCTCGCACCACGTCGGGGTTGGAGGATTCGTCATTAACGATAGAAACGAGGTATATTCTTTGTCGAGCTTTCTTACAAGTGAAAACATTAAAATCCTCTTGCCTTTGCTTCAAGTTTGACAATTTGATTTCATCAAACCTTGGATGTTTTTCTACAAGGTGTTCGCTTTCAAAGAGCTTGTGCATTCATTATAGCCAATCTCCAATGTTGACATATAATATTAGATTCAAACAATAAGCTTAATCTAAACTAAAGTTATCTGATCATTGACAACAGGTCTTGGTAGTGCAAGAAAAATATTGTTCTCCAACATTTGCTAATTTTTGGAAAATACCTACTGGTTTCATTGTCGAGGTACTCGATCGGCTTTAAGTTCGGTTTGTCGCCATGGTTGTATGAGTTAAATTTGGAGTTTTTCTTGGGTATAACTCTTTTGAATTTTTTTGTGTTCATCAGAAGGAAGAGATCTTTACAGGAGTTTCTAGAGAAGTGAAGGAAGAAACTGGTGTAAGAATTTGCTGTTAAACCTTTGCTTTTTAAGGTTCATTTATTTAAGTTTTTTTTTTTTTTTCCTTTCTACTATAAGCTTTTTCTAACATTTGTATACTAAGATTTTTGAAAGGCAGAGGGAACCTTCCCGTTAGCCAAAAGATTTACGAGAGAGATCTCCAAAACCCAAAAAATATTACCTTGGAGCTAGTGCGGGTGCCCCTGGATATAGCGGAGAACTCTGACTTCCGGTTATAAAAAAACAATCCTAGAAAATATCTTAAGAGAGAATACTAATTCGGAAGTCAAAAAATAACTTCATTGAAAGTTTCTCGTGTAGTGAAAAAGTATCTTTAAAACTTCGTTTGTTTCTTTCTAGCCAAACGACCCACATAAGGGCCCTCATGGGTGTCCTATGAAAGGAAAAGTCCCAATCAAAGACGCTTTCCTTTGCCCAAAAATATTGCCCCACGAGAAATTAGATTACATCATTCTGTACTCTACTATAACTATCATGTTGTTCTTGCAATGAATGCTAATCCAAACAAAGAGTCTAAATTTATTAGTCTTCCATCTCCCAATAAGCTTAGCAGTTCCTCTTAGAGGCTCCTGAGATCAGCTGTGATCAAGTTTGTGGTCTCTTCTGATGGATTCTCTTTGCTCTGTTTTGCAGATTGAGACCGAGTTTGTTGAAGTAATAGCATTCAGGTAAAAAGAATTTATTTTCTCCACCTATAAATATGTGAAGTACAAAAATTTGGAGAGCTCGGGAATCACTGGGTTTCCCGCGCTATTTGATCTTGTCGAATGTTGACCTAGTATAAGCTACTATCAAAACAACAATGTTTTTTTATCAAGAATATATGAGGTAGGGATTTGAACATTCTGTCGTTTGGTCGATGATATATGTCTCAATCAGTTGAATTATATTCAGATTGACGTAAAAACAGCAATGTATTGCAGTAACTTCTTAAAATTGGATCACTGAGATCTAATACTGTCTTCCCTTTTCCAGGCACGCTCACAATGTGGCATACGAGAAGTCTGATTTGTTCTTTGTATGCATGCTTAGACCATTGTCGACCCAGATTATCGTCGATGATCTCGAAATCCAAGCAGCAAAGGTAGTAATTTTCTTAACTCACAGAATATACTGTCATTTCTTAGAAGAAAAGCTCAATCTTTTCTCTGGTAATACAGTGGATGCCTTTAGCTGAATTTGTGGAGCAACCCCTTGTACAAGAAGATGTGATGTTTAAGAAGATTATCGACATCTGCATCGCCCGACTAGATAAATACTACTGCGGGTTAAACGTTCACCAGCTCGTCTCGAAATTCGACGGTAAACTGTCGTCTCTTTATTACAACATCATCGACGGCGAAGATCTCAACTGTACTGGGAACTGAATTGAAGCACTGCTCATTCATTGCCAATGGCATGTGTTTTCCTTTCATGCATTTATGTTAATATGTAGCTGATAATAGAATATGTAATTATAGAACTCTTTTGTAGAATATGAATAACATGAGGTTCTAGCACAAAATGTTCTTCTTTGTACATGTCTAGATATAAATACACAACAAAATGTTGTTTTTACACGAATCCAGTCAAAATGGATTTGTCTCGACAAAAACTAGAGTGTTCATTGGTTAAGAAATGTTTCGTACCCAACTCAATTGTCTCGGGTTATGATATTATCCAACCCAGTTGATCCGTAGTTGGACGTGGATCAAATAACTAAATTAAGTAATATTTGGTTAGTTGGACATAAACATAACTCAATGATTATTACCATTTTCATCTCGGTATTGTTGAAATCAAAAAACAAGAAATAAAAAAAAGATTGGGATTGATTTGTTTCTTGAAGGGCTTATTTTAAAATTTTATGAAAAATAACAATTTGAACTAATTATTTTGGTCTAAACCTTACTTTCCAACTTTATATTTTCATTTCCAAACTTTCCATTTAAAAAAAAAAAAAAACCTATTTTAGTCCTTTTTATTAGTTATTCATTAATAGTTTAATAGAAAATTGATCCCATTTTGAAATTCAACGTCTAATCTACTGCATTTAGCTTTTAAGAACGGCAATTAAGACATATTTGATAACGATCTCGTTTTTAGTCCTACACCTTTTTAAAATTATACTTACTAGCTTTCTCACCATTTATTTGATATATTTTTACTTAAAAAAAATTGATCTTTTAGCAAATTTAAAAAAACAAAATAAAATTACTTGTTTTGTAAAAAAAATCGCTTAAACTAAAAAAAAAATGTTTCGAATAAATAGATATAGTACAATTTATAAGCTTAATCTTAAAAAGGAAATAACCAAAAGTAAAATTATTATCAAACAGAACGGATAGAGTTAACTTCTGTTAAAAAAAATTAACGATAATGACTAAAAAAAGTATGTTCATAAATGATTTTATCCATTAATAACATTTTGGTTGGTTTAATTCATTTATTATTTGGTTCCATTTAATTTGAATATAAAACTATAATCAATCCCAACTCAACCAATCATTTAGAAATGTTTGATCCAATTCTCAAGTCTAATTTTTTCAAAATAAATAAATACCAAAAGTTTTTCGGTGGTATATAATAAATTATTAAATTATAAAAACTATCAAGTAGATCTCTAAGGGCCCACTTAATAAGGGCTCTTTTGGTAACATTTTCGTTTTTTCTTTTCTCTTTTAAATAAAGAAAAATATAATTGCATGATAATATTTTATGTTGGAACAAATTAAAAATTGGAATAAGAAACAAGAAACTTGTTTTTGTTGTTTCCAAAATTTATATACAATTTTGAGAATGTTTATAAAAAACTATATAACAAGAAACATAATTAGTTATCAAATGCTTAAATTTCTTAATAAAATTGGAAATAATAAATGAGAACGTACCCCAAGAGCTTCTTTGGTAACGTTCCTGTTTTTTGTTTCGGTTTCTTTATTTTTAATGAAAAAAATGTGTTGCATGATTTCAACCTCCAAGAGAAACTTGTTTTGATTGTTCCCAAAATTTCTATAAAAGGAGAAACAAGAAACCAAGTTAGTTGTTGTTTCTGGTTTCCAATTTTACTAAGAAACATAAGCATTTGACAACTATTTATATTTATTGTTTCTTATATTTTGTGAAATATTCTCAAAATTGTATAGAAATTTTGAACAATAAAAACAAGTTCTTGTTTCTTGTTTTCGTTTCCAATTTGTTCTAAAATATAAATAAAAATTATGTTTTATCATTCTTGAATTAGTCCATAGGTGTTGAAGGTCATGCAAATCTATTTTTCTTTATTAAAAATGAGGAAACATAAACAAGAAACGAGAATGTTACCAAACGGACCATAAAGCCCCAAATTTGTATTTTATAGGTCATACCATTTGTTCAGTTCAAAGACTTAGATACAAAATTAAAAGTTCATAGACTTATTAGACACTCTTCAAAGTTCGAGAACCTAATAGACACAACCCTTGATAGTTTAGAGACCAAACTTGTAAATTAACCATTTTTTTATTATGAGATCGACCTTGGACCTAGATCTTGATTTCTGTAACTTGTGTTTATTTCGTAAACTAATAATTTGTAAAACTCAATATGCAACATAAAAATATAAATGAACAAAATACAAGGAAGTCTCGTACGGCAACTATTGACTTTTCCCAGAGCTATGAAACTTAAGTGTGGGCGTTTGTTGTCAAAACAGAATGATATTATATTTTTATTATTCTATTTTCGTTATCAAAATCTCACATTCTACCGTAGAAGACACAAATTCATGTATTAAGCAGCGTAGCCTCTGTTCCTTAATCTCGAGCTACACAAGCTTAACTCGTGAGTCAAATATGTCTTGATTCAAAATTTGGAAAAGTTTTGTAATGGAAGACAAACATAGGTTGACTCAGTTTCCATCATAGCCAAAGTCAATGAAGAAAGAAATACTAGGCTGCCAAAAAAACTTCCTAAGAGATCTAATTTAATATTAGACCATAAAAAAAGGGGCATGTGCTAAAAGCCTAAAACTAAAAATAAAATAAAATTGTTTTCTTCTTTATTATTATTATTTTTTAAATACGCACCAGTGGTGTTAAAGAAAAATAATAATAAATAATATGTCGGCTTTTCTAAAATGAATTTTATTTTTTTAATATGGAAAATATGTTGGGATAGTGAATTTTTTTAATTGTTTTTACTTTGGTTGGTCTCCGCCTTCTCACTATCCGATACAATGTTTAAATATTATTTCGGTGTTTGTATTTTTTTATTTAGTTCATTTTTGTCCTTCTACTTTCAAAACAAACTCATCTATTTTAAAAAGTGATCAATTTGATCCATATTTACAAAATTTTAACACACAAATTTTATATAGAATAAAAACCCTTTAATATAAATTACGACTACATTTCAAAAAATTTAGTGAGTGAAGCGTCAAGTTAAAATTATGATAAAAATGAAAATAAATCAATTAAAATGGTAATTTTTAAGAGTAGGGCGACAAAATGTACATTTTGAAAGTATATATAGACTAAAAAAAAAATTAAAGTACATGGATCACAAAATAAAGTGGAGAAACTAAAATGTTGAAAGTATATTAATCAAAATATAATGAGTAAATAAATCTAATTTTAAAAATGAGAAACTAAAAAAAAAATAATAACTAATACAATAATATGGTGTATCTTTTGAGTTTTGACCAATTGTGGAAAAAATGCTTTGCTTTGTAGCTAATTTCTTGTCCCTTTGTAGGTCCCAAAACCAAATGTCACGCATTAATTATACACCATTGCCAATGAATTAAACGAGTCTTACAAGAAGACTTACTTTTCTTTAAAAAAAAAAAAAAGAAAAAAAATCTTTAAGACATAAAACTTAAATCTATTAAGTCCCAAATTGAGAAGCCTAGATTTGTATAATTATGCTAAGATTACAAAAGAATTAACTTAGGTTTAGTTTCTAGACTTTGATTCGTTAATTTACGATCCAAGGTAAGTTACAAGTTTAGTAATTTATTCTACAAATTGTTGTAATCATATCTAATAGATCTTTGAACTTTAAAATATGTCTGTCTAGTATGTCCCTTCGATTAAAAGTTTATAGACCCGTTAAACATTTCATAAAATTTATGGACCTATTAACACCATCTCGTGAGTTTAAACCAAACTTGTAATTTAACCATAGTTTTCTAAATTTAATTATTACCATTCAAACATTTCCAAAAAAAATCTTACAATTAAAAAAAAAAAAGAAGAAATTTAAACCCATAACTTTTAACTAATTATTAATACTTTGACTAGTTGAATTGCACCTTATACTAAGGGTACATAAGAGGTCGAAAAATCGACTAGACCAATCGAACGAACGTCGTTTGGCAGTCAGTTTGGGAAAGTAAAGAGAACAGTTGGTCGATGTGACCTAAAAACAGACCCGACTGATCGATAGTAAACCCCTACCCTATACAACTAAGATACTCAGAATTATAGACTTAACAAGTAAGTTATATATTTCCTAAAAGGGTAATTTTCATCAACTTCTCTCTCAAAAGAGATAAAAAAAGGCAAACCCAATAAACCTATATAGCTGCCTGAATCTTACTTGCCTTCATAAACTAAACTAAAACTCATTCTCTTCAGAATCTTACTTTAAAAAAGTTATAAAAAAATATCATTGCTAGGACTTTAAACTATACAACCTTTACCTAAAAGTATGCTTTATCCCTAATATTTAGGTTTTTTTTTTTTATTTAGTCCCTATTTTTTAAAAAAGTTTCTAGTCCTCCCTACAATTTAACATTTTTCAATTATATAATTTTTTTTAGGTAAATAATTGGTTGATAATAAGCTTACATGGCATAATACTTACTAAGTTAGGAGGAATTAACTATTGTAAGATAAAGAGAGATAAAAAATTATGCCCATTTCTTAAATTTAAAAGAGGAATTAGAAATCTTACTCTCGTAAACTGCCTAATCTCTACTAACTCATCAAGTATCACGTCACACACAAATTCATCATAAACCAATTTTAAAAACTCACCAACGAAATTGAAAATATCAAAACATAAGAAATCAAATAAAAAATTTTTAAAATGACCCATGTTTTAGGTGCTTACCAGATACCAATTAATTAGCCGTCCCTCTTTGATCCTATTAAATTTTTTACCAGTAGGGAAGAAAAATGTAAAAAATATATATATTTTTCTCTCTATTTTTTAAAGCTATCAAATTATTGATAGTCAGTACAAAGATAGATGTTGATCGGGTACTATTCTTTTAAAATAACTGAAAAAACACCCAAACTAAGACATCAAAAAGATGTATTTAGCCTATAAACTTAACCAATAAGTTAAGAAAATTCCCAATTTACTTCTCCCTCCGAAAATGACTAAAGAGCCCCTCAATCTTTATATATATATATATATATATATATAGCTTCCCAAATATGAATCTTACTTGTCTCAAGAAATTAACTAAATGGAAATCTCAGTCTTTTCCTTCTTCTTCCTCCTCCTCTTCTCTTCCACCTCCATTAAAGCTGAACCAAGCTGCAGCCATAGCCATAGCCATGGCTGTACAAAGCTCCACTTCCCTTTCAAACTAAACCTCTCTTGCTCAGAAAACACCACAACAATCCACTTCAAAAGCCATGAATCATCTCTACCTCTGGCAGTGAAATCCATTTCCTACGACCAAAAAAGGCTGGATCTTGCAGACCCCCACGGCTGCGTCCACGGCGTCTTCCTCGATCTCGACCTCGCTCCAACCCCGTTCCGCTACTTCTATGCCCTCAAAGACTACATCTACGTCAACTGCACGGTGAAACTGCCGCCGCCTTCGACGCCGGTGCCGTGCCTGAGCAAGCAAGGGGATCATGGCTACTATGTGTATGTTGTGAGGGCGGCGCCGCTGGTGGCAGCGCCTAGGCGCTGCAGGGAAGTCAAGAGAGTGGGGATCCCATTTGAGTACAGTCCTTATCTTGATGATGGGTCCTTTGGACTTTCCTTGAGTTGGGGTTTTGATGAAAAGCAGAGGAAAACAGAGTGCAAAACAGGGTGTTTCTTGAAAGCTACAAATCTTCAAGGTCAATTTCTTTCTTCCTTTGCTACTCTACCCTCACAATGAAAGAAAAAAAAGGGAAAAAAGAAAAGAAAAGAATCTTTTTTCTTTATGTTCATTGAATACTTATGATCTTGCTATTCAATCTACTTTGATCAATCTTATGGGGTTCAAAGAGTTTAAAAAGCTGTACAATAAATCTTTACCGATTCGTTTGATAACGTTTTTTTTTGGCTTTCCTCTCTTTCAATAAAGAAAAATTGTATTTGGTATCTCTTTCTTATTTTTTATTCTTTCTTTGTTATTGAAAATGGAAAGAAGAACATGTTTATATTAACTATTTCTTGTTTTTTTGAAATTTTAAGTTAGAAAAAAAAAGTTAATGTTTTATGATTAATTTTTCAAATTAAATATTTTGAATTTTTATGTTATTATTTATCATGAATTTGATAAGTAAAAATGATGAAATAACCTTTTTGTCTATGTTTGGGAAGAAATTGAAAACAATTTCAACGAATAAAAAAAGATTGGGTTGTTTCTAAAATTTTACAAAACTTTGACAATGGTTTCTTAAAAACGTTTATGTTCATGTTTACCAAAAATTGAAAATAAAAAAACAAAAAATAAAAAATTGTAACATTACCAAACGTACCTTTTAACTTTTTATCCAAATAGGATTTCAAACTTAAAAAGTGTTATTAAACATTATTTCAGTTAAAAAGATCAATTATTTGATGTATAATTGAAAGTTAAAAAGAATATTCTTCTTAAATAGTTCAATAATTGCAGGGCTGATAGGCTTTAAATAGTTCAATAATTGCAGGCTGTGAGTCAGCCTATCGACCTTAGAAATAGTAATAAGTTTTTTAAGAATTAAAAAGTATCTAATCACTATATATATATTAATCACTATCGATCTCAACTTTGCTACCTAATCACTATATATATAAAAATCATTTTTGCCTAATCACATCTATATTAATCATTTTTTTAAAACCCTTCAATAAAATAAACAGACAAAAATAATCCATTAGAATCATGAATGATTTCATATAGATTGTAACATAAATCTTCATTAGCCACCAAATTATTATTTAAGAATCTTTATGATAAATTAACTGTTGCAATCATATAAACTATAGTGCTTTGGAAATTACTATTTTTATTTGATTTTTTCCATATTATGTCATAGATAAGAATTGACTTTGAATATTCAAAGTCTTATGTTGGAAAAGTATATATGCAAGACTGAATACTTTATGTTCTAGTTGTTAATTATCAAGTCTTTTAGAAGTTGGTCAAATGTTGAGTGATTTTTAAATATTAAATTGAAATTTTTAGGAGAATTATATAAAATATAGTTTTAAATACTATTTTTGATCTCTTTATTTTTTATACTTTCAAAACGTCCATTTTGGTCACTAATTTAATCTCATTTTTGCAAAAATTTTAACACAAGTTTTTTCCGCTTTAATACAAATATATGACTATATTTAGTGGGTGCAGTGTCCTGCCAAAATTACGGTGGAAAGAAATGAAATGACCACCCAAAAAAGATTACTTCTTACAAGTTTAGTCTTTTTTAACGACTTTTAAAAAATTCTATTAAATACAAAATTAAATGTCGAATGAGTTAAGGAATATCATATGCAAAATTGAACGTTTTGAGACAGTTTTAGACAATTTTAAAGTTCAAGAATCTATTAGACACAAAATTAAAAGTCCCGATAGTTATTAGACAGAACTTTTAAAGTTTAGGGACCAAACTTGTAATTTAATCATTTACGACGCTATGAAAAAGAAAGCAATAATTTTTATTTTGTTTTGCTATCTTTGTGCAGTGGTTAGCATTTGCTTGGTTGCAGCTATGGTGGCCATAGCAATGGTGATGGGGAAGATATCTCACTCAAAAAAGCAAAATTATCCAAAGGAAGAAGATGACAAGAATTCATATGAAGCCCTAAAAAATGGTTCAGATGATCCTATAAACCACCAATTAGTTTGAGCCAATTTTGAATTGTATATTTTTGGTTTTGTTTTTAATATTAGTTTTCTCAAGTTTTACACAAATTGTGATGAAAATTTGAAGTTTTCTTGTTAATATAAAAGTAAATGAAAAAATGTAGTTGATTAATTTTTCTTCTCTCGGTACTATGGCCATAGTAATTTGGGCATTTCCATTTTTTTTTTTTCAAAATATAAATAAGGTATAATTTTTTCATTCTTGACTTGTAGGAGGCATAATAAATATTTTAAAATAAATATATGATAGAAAATTTGAATATTTAATTTTTTCATACAAAAATTTGTTTTTTCAAATTTAAAATTTTAAAGAACCAAAAATAAGAAATAGTTACTTATGTTTCGATTTCTTTTTTTTCAATAAAAAAATCAACAATAAACAATTACCAAATATAGTTCTATTTCTATTTATTAAACTGACAAGAAATGAAAACGTTATCGAATGTGTGTTTCATTAGAACTAATTTCATTTCTATTTGTAACCTTTCATGTTCAATTTACTATACTTTTTAATTAAAACAAATTGATATGATTTTTTTCAAAAATAAAACATTGAAATTATTTCATAACTTTTTAAATTTATGATCGGTAAACAATAAGTTTTCATGAAAATTTTTTAAAAGGAAAACCATAATTCATTACAAAAAAAATAACAATAAATTAATTTTGAGTAATTAAAATAATTATTTATGTAAACAGAATACCTTTAATATGTAAAATCCACACATCTATGAAACCTAAGCTAATTTTAGATAAGCCTAAGCTAAATTAATATAATTGACATCCAAAGAGAATTAAACAAAAAATATAAATTTATATCAGACAACATCATCTTTATTTATTTATTTTTTTAAGAAAATATTAGTCAACATCTTAACCACCTTACAACTTTTGATTAACATAACTTTAGTATTCTTGGATTAATTTAAGACGTATTTTCATTGAAGTTATCTATTATAAAACTATAGAGAATATTTTAAAATATACAAATTCTTTCAATCTGATTCTAAAATTTTTTTTTAATAAAAGAGAAATATTATTAAAACATAATTAGAAATTAGAAGATTTTGACTTCTTAGTTCTTACATATAAATTCCTGGTTCTTTTAAGTTAAATTTAGCTTTAACCTTAGGTAGCAAAAATAATTTATGTATTTCAAAAAATGTTATCAGCTTTTCAAAATTTCAAATATAGCAAAATATTTAAATTTTTATTTTCAAAATTTTTATTATTCCGATTTTACCCTTATGACATTCATCTAATATATATCTGTATCTGATATATATCCAATGTATATCTAATATACATTCGATGTACCTCTGATATACTTCCGATATACATTCGATATACCCATGATATACATTATTAGATGTATGTATTATACCTCTAATATATATATATATATATACCTCAAATGTATGGTATACTAAAATATATTTGCAACTGATATACTAAATATAAGGTATACCAGTTGCTTAAATTCTAGTTTATCATTGCAAGTTTTTGGTTGAAATAGTGGATATAATAGTATTATATCAACACACATGTATCATAGATATATTAATAGATATTATGGTTATATCAGAGTTATACCAATAGTAAATTAGAAGCATATTAAGTATATATCAAATATATATTAGTGTTATATTAGTGGTAAATCATATATAAGAAGTTATATCAGTGGTATATCATTTGTATATCAATAGTAAATTAAAGACATACCAAGTATATATCATAGATATATAAATGTTGTATCGACGTGGTAAATCAATAGTTATCATACGTATATCAATGGTAAGTCATATTAGAAGTTCAGTAGATATCATAGTTATATCATAAGTAAATCAATTGTATATCATTATTATATCAGTGGTATATCATAGACATATATCGCTAGTAAGATATATTGTAGGTATTTTTTGTTGAAAAAAATACTTTTATTTGAAAAAACTAAATGTGATTGTTATTTTACTTATTTTACTAAATATTTTTTGTCATATTTGCAACTGTCCTTTTTAATTTCGTCACATCAAATAAACTTCGATATATTTTGCATTCCAATATATCCTCCTAGTTTTCAATTTCAGATTTGAACAATATTGAAAATCCTAGTTTTTTTTTTCTTACTATTAAACCCCTTCGAAACCCCCTCCATACCCATATATCTTTTCTAACATAGCCCTCCCGGATATATTTATTCACGGAAGTATATAGGTAGGCGACGTAAAAAAAATATGGGAAGGTAAAAATCGTAATACTTAATTGAAGTTTACGATGAAAATTTGAACCGTGAATATTTTAATACTTATTCAAATCTTGCCTAAAAAAAATTCTTAGAATGATCTAAGCATAGTACAATATTAAAATTTAGAATTAAACGTTTCTACAAAATTGCAATTTCAAGTTCCTCCATTTGAGTTAAGGTAACTGAAAATGATAGTTTGAGTTTCTATATAATGGGCGAAGATATCTTTCAAAGTTTCTTCTGTGTCCAAGGAAGATAAAATTTAAAAAAAAAAACGTAAATACTAATATGGTTCGTAGAATTTTGGCTTTTGGTTCATTTTAGTTCTTGTATTTTTAAAATATTTATTTTGGTTCATGTATTTTTACAAAATGATTATTTTAGTCTCTATTTTTAAAATTTTAATACAAATTCTATCCGTCACAGAAACCTAATAATATAGTCATTGGTACATTTCAAAAAATATGAATTATAGTGTTAGTGTTGAAATTGTGATTGAATAAAATTAGATTAAAAATTAAATTAAATGATCAAAATAGTTACTAACGTTTTGGAAATACAAATACTAAAATGAACTAAAAATACATGGATAAAAATAGTATTTAACTCGAAAAAAAATTAGATACATGTTAGAAATCTACTTTCAAAAGTAATTAATTAAGAAATACAATTCTCGACGTGAGCATATTATGATTTCATATTATGAGTATTTTCCTCAAAAATAATAAATTTGGTATTCGGTTCCTTAATGTCATGAAATTGTGATAAATTTTGAAATTGAATAGCGTACAAAAAACTAACAGCAGAAAGGAAAATAAAGTCAATGATTCCCACTCATTAAATAAAATATCTACCAGCAAATATAAAATATATATATATATATATATTTTAAAAAATATCATCGAGGAAAAATACATGTGGTGAGAAATTAACGAGACACGGTGAAAAATGTGCAAAGAGGTAGTTGTAGGCGGAGAAAATACACCTTACGAGCAGGGGCCGTTCGTTTTGGACATCTAGATTATCTTGTTTGGATTACGATAATCGTAAGTTTAAAATATTTTTCTTTCTCTCAGCCGTCTCATATTTATTTGTCACTCAATTTTTCTTCCTTTTTCTGTATGTTTCCATCTTTTTCACGTTTTTTCGATTGTGTTTTCTGTTAAAAATTTTTAATATTTTATTTTATGAATTCATGGGAAGGAAGTTCCTTTCAATTGGAAGATCAATATCTTCTGTATTTTCATCATTGTTTTCCATATTTTGTTATATTTTTTTTCCTTTTTTTTATCAAGAATTTAAGAAGATTCTGTGTTTTCAAAAATTTTGAAAAAGTTGTTGGACTGATTTATTTCCAACACAATGAATCCCAACGAAATTTTGTATTTTAATATTTTTCTTTAAAAAATCTTATATTAATATGAATTAATTTATCGTACAAAATAACATATAAGAAAATACTAAATTAATAAAAACAAATCTAATACATCCAAATATTCCCGAATATCCTTATAAGTTTTCTTACAAAACAAACGTGTCTATATTGAATTCCGGACATCTCAAATTCCGAGCATCTGAAGATGTTGGGCGTCTACATTCCCAAAAAACAAACGGCTCCGAATAAATGTGGGTAGAGACAAATTAACAATAAAAAATGCAGCTAACCTGAACATAGTTTAGCGGGTTAAAACATCTATGTCCGATCAAGGTCGCGAGTACGAATCCTCCCACCCCATATATTGTACTAAAAAAATAGAAAATACAAATGAGTCAATTTGAAAATAACTCAATTAAGTTGTGGGAGATTCAAATCTCTATTGTAGTCTAGTGAAACATATGTCATTACTACGTAAATAAATGGTTCATGGTTCACCGAATTCTTATGTAGCTATTTTTTTTCTTAAATTCTGCTACTACACAATAGATATCACTTTTGTAAATTCTTACATAGATAAATATGGTATATATATATAGATCGAGACTGTAATTATAGTAGTTTACGGGTATTTTTTCAACCTTTTCAAAAATCAATAGATCAATAATTATGTATTTTATTCAGTTCAACAACATGTGGAAATGGAAATTCGAACCTCCAACGTTATAATCGATTATATAAACTTTTAACTGACCAGCATAGCAATTATGCTCTTAATAATTGATTAAGAAACTTGTAAGTAGCATCTTGGGTCTTGATTTGAGTGTAAATCCAATCATAATTCAAAATTTAATTACCTAATTTAGCCCTGTTTTTCTTTTTTTCTTTTTTTTTTTATTTGCCACCCAATAAATGCCTGCAGTTCCCTTCCAACGATCAACAATGAGGAGAGCGCACTAAATGCTGCTTCCGAACACTCTCACAACTCACAAGTCTCGTTTTCAGACACGATTATCCATCCAAATTCTTCTGGTGAATTTCACACGCCATGCCTCCAATCTCTATAAATCTCTTCGTTTCTCAACTTCTCCCCCAAATCCCCCATGGCTCTCTCCTTCTCCTTCGCCTTCGCTCTGCTTCTGGTTTTCGCTGCGATTCCGGCTTCCATTTCCCTGCCCTTCGTCGTTCTCCATGGTAAATTCTAATTCCCCTCTCCATTTCGCCTCTCTTTTCGAGTTTTTCTGATGGGGGTTTTTTCTGAATTTTCTGGGAAAAATCTATGCCTGCTCTGTTGCGATGTTTGGATGTAGTTTAACTTTCGTGTGTTTGAAGTAATCTTGAGATTCAGTGGAGATGATGATCGTTCTAGTTAAATGGGATGTGGATTTGTTTGCAGAACAGAAATTTATGTCAATGTTTCCATTAGCACCTTGCTCATTGTCATTCCGACATGAGCTTAGTGAGATGATTGGTTTGTTGTTCAACAAAAATGACCCAACAAAATGGCTACTACATTGTTATCATGAAATGAAAACATAATTGTGTACGGATGTACTGTAGTTCTACTATATATTAATGGAGAATGGAAGATTTTAATAAGATGTATGTTCCTTGTTTTTCAAATTATGAGAAGAGGATGTTTAGTTAAGGCAACCAAAGTATGTCTTTCTGAAAGCTATCGGCATGGCCCGTTGTCGAGTGCAAGGTGCGCAACCCTGCCTCGGCCCTTATCCTATGTATCGGTCAAAAGTGAGGAAAATCCTTCGACTGGCAAAGAGAGGCGGCTCAACAAAGAAGGGATGGGAAATCGTCAAAGATGACTTCTTTGTTGGCAAAATGAAGGGCTAAATAGCACAATGATTCTCTAAGCTAGTCTGGATTTCCAATGATTTGGGAAAGAGGCCGATATCAATGACGACATCCTTTTCTTCTCTTTCTTACCGGGGAATCTTCTATTATGGCCTTCACCTCCCGCCCGGCTCGAAAATCTACACAAGGACAAGTATGAAACCTTATAGATAGAATGTCTAAAAGTAAAACTACATGAGCTTAGGTTGGGCAATATCGTACCATTGTAGATTCGTATAGTTATGATCACCAGGAAAATTCGGAATAATAATCTCTCATAAGGTAGCTCCAGTATTCTGAGTTTTTATTTCAGTGGTATGAAGTACTTGAAGGGCTCTACTGTTTTTGTTTTGTGATTGGAGTCTCTATTTCACCATGGCAGGCATAGGAGACCAGTGCTCACATCAAGGGGTTAGAAACTTCACCGAGCAACTGAGGAACTATTCTGGAGTTGAAGGATATTGCATGTATGTTTACATAGTACCATCATTCCTTTTTTCAGAATGAGTTCGAGATGACTTTCGAAAATAAGGGTTTTAAAGAGAAGCACCTCTAGTACCTGAATTACTTTCCAGTGAAAGCACTTTTTCTAGGAGCTCTAATTAGGTGTGTCGTCTTGAGTAATTTAAAATTGATTTTAAGTTAACTCTCCAAAAAGGTTAATTTGGAGTGTTTTCATAATTTTTTAAATCACTCCTGACAATGCAACCAAACATCATAGAAGTTTGGAAAAGTGTTTTAATTGTTTCAAAAGAAGACTAATGATTTCCAATGGCTAATTCTGCAGTGAAGTCGGGAATGGAGTGTGGGACTCTTGGTTTATTCCCATTGAGAAACAGGTAAAACCTTATCGAAACTAATAAATTAAATATAGTATATCGAACCCGAACCGACTTTTTCTTAAGCCCGTCATTCTTCCTTGGTAGTGAAAATTTCTGACTGTAACTGAGCTTTTCTCCTGTTTTCAGGCTGGAATTGTTTGTGACAAGGTGGATAAGTTGTCTTGGTGTCTCTGCCTATTCTGTTCAACTCATCTCTGAAGTATCTTGCTGTTTGACTGGTTTGGTTTTTAAAAATGCAGGTGAAGAAAATGGAGGAGTTGAAAAATGGTTACAATTTAGTTGGTCTCTCCCAGGTGATTATTAGAACTAGAATCTAGTTACAACTTGAAAAACGCCTTATTATGCACTAACATCTTCATCAGTAGTACACGGGCGACGATACCATTGTAGATATATATAGAAAGGCCCCATTTTCTTATGGCTATATCTTGTAAATTCTAACATTGCATGATACACAAGAACAAATTAGTTTTTTTTTCGAGTTAATAAGCCTTACCATTGGTGTCTGAATGGCTTATTTGGAGGTTATTGCAGTTCAACAACAAATGGAGTAG